>NC_057721.1:11581013-11652307 GCF_004010195.1 Chiloscyllium plagiosum
AGTGGTGGAGGCTGGTACAGTTGCAACATTTAAGAGGCATTTGGATGGGTATATGAATAAGAAGGGTTTGGAGGGGTATGGATAGGGTGCTGGCAGGTAGGACTGGATTGGGTTGGGATATCTGGTCGGCATGGACAGGTTGGACCGAAGGGTCTGTTTCCATGCTGTACATCTCTATGACTCTATGAGGTCAGGGGCCAGGGCATGAGCAACACCACAGCCCCTGAGTTCTGACCCTGCTGTTGGTCAATACCACAACCACACAGTCGGTTTTCAACAGTACTTACAAAGCATCGCAGGATACTATTGTATCAAAGTGGTGCAAAGAAGTGCACTGTCTACCGAGCAGCACTGTGGATATATTTTTAAAGAATTAATCATGTTCATTGATCCAGCAGCAAATTTAAAATTAATTCAGAGATGAAAACCTCAAACACACCATGATATCACTGAAATTCACAAAATAAGGTAATTCAACTCATCAAAAGGGGCGGCATGGTGGCTCAGTGGTTAGCACTGCTGCCTCACAGCACCAGGGACCCAGGTTCAATTCCTGCCTCACGCAACTGTCTGTGTGGAGTTTGCACATTCTCCCCGTGTCTGCAGGGGTTTCATCCGGGTGCTGCGGTTTCCTCCCACAGTCCAAAGATGTGCAGGTTAGGTGAATTGGCCAAGCTAAATTGCCCATAGTGTTAGTGGTAAATGTAGGGGAATGTGTCTGGGTGGGTTGCTCTTCAGAGGATCGGTGTGGGCTTGTTAGGCCGAAGGGCCTGTTTCCACACTGTAGGGAATCTAATCTAATCTAAACTTAATTCAACAATCAGTAACATTTGTGGGCTCAAACTACAGTGAGGCAAGTACTCCCAAACACTGATCTTAAGACCTGTTCACTGTAGAGTTGTTTAACCATACCACCTTGTGGACCAACGCAGAAGCACAATTGCACATTCTATAAATTGCTGCTAGCAAAGCAAATGTAACAGATAGTCTTTTTGGCAATATCCACTTTGGTCAAATCGTGGCTGTCATGTATATAGTCCGGGTGCTGCCAAAGAGAGCTGGTCAGGTGAGCATGAGGAGGCAGCTTGTGGAGCAATCTAGAGCCGGCTGTGGAGGTCTGTGGATCATCAATAAAGCTTTCCTGCTCATATTTACCATTCATCTACCTTGTTTATAATTCCTGGTTCTAAGCAAATCATCAACGGAACAGTAACAAGTAACGTCTTTGCCATGCACATGCTATAGAATGACCATTTCAAATGGCGACAGTAAAACCATCCCACCATTACATTCATTGTAACCACTCAATCCCCCACTGTCATCATACTGGGTGATCACATTGATCAGAAACTCAACTGGACTATTCATGTAAATGCGTGATTACTACAGCAGATCGGAAGTCGAATTTTCCTGAGCAAGTCACTTGCACCAACGTCCATACCACCCACCCACAAGGCAGAAGCATGATGGAACTCTTTTGTTTTGCCTGGATCAAAACAGATGCTACCACACTTTAGATGATTGAGACAATCCAAGGAAAAGCAGTCCACCTACTTATCAATTCAACTGTTACCCTAACCATCCAACAGCCTCACACCATATACCATGGCTGATTGTGTACTATTTACAATTGGCCAAGGATTCTTGGCAACATTTCAATCCCCACTACCTAGAAAGATAAACACAGAAGATCCATTGAAATATCCCGACATTTATGTTCCCCTCCAAAATCACAGACTATCCTGGCTCAGAACTTAGTCACCATTCCTTCATTATCACGAGTTAAAAACCTAGAACTCGCTCCACAACAACATTGTGAATCAACCTGCATCACATGAACTGAGTAGTTTAAAAAGGGAACTTACATCTTCTTGACATCTTTTAGCGACATTGACACCATATTCCAAATCAGACAAAATTCAACTTCTAAGGAAACATATTCTGCCTTAAAAATAATATTAACACCCTGTACACTTTTCCATTAGTTTAACAGTAAACTTGGGCTTCAGCTATTTCTCCATTATCCTTTATCATCCTGTGATACCCATTATCCCCTATGGCAGTCTCTCTAAAGAGATCTTGCTGAGCCTCATTGAGGAATCCCACTAAAAAACTCAACGTAACTTGCACTTAGCCAAAAAAGTGCAAGATACAGTCCCATGTGTCAAACATTTGCACAGGGTGCTTCACAAGCTGAGAACCATCCCTGTCAAAAGTTTTATGCGCATTCATATTAATGTGATACACCTTCAATATAAGACAGAAAATATGAATACACAATATAGAATACAGAAAATTAACATGTTAAAAAAACATTTAGTGCTAAGATGACTCCAAAAACATAAGTAGGATGAAGAAATTGTTATTGTTCCTTATTTCAAATAATTGAGCCAGCATGATTATTCAAGTAAAATTTCAAATAATTAATCTTTGCAATCAAAATTAGCAATGATATAATGTCTCATAAAGGTTAACTTCTACTGTGCATTTGTGTATCCTTCTTCATAATTTGTGCATTATTTTTTGGTTAAAAACACAGGAAAAGGCTTTGTCAGAACTGTGTCAAACTGCGAAAAATAAAATTTGTGTGACAAACACTTGACGATGAATAACTTTTGAGACTGCTTCATGAACTTCACAGAATCTTGTTATGGACTAGGCCAGACCACTCAAAATATTCTTAAGCAGGCAGCCCAGATCATAACTTTGCAATTTGTTTCAGTAAGTGTACAGTGTAAATTACCTGGAGTAAGGTAATTAGGTTGACTACTAGATTTTAAAACAGACAAACATTTATTCACAAAATTACACAATGAAACACAAAGAAAAGAATAAAGAACCCCTATAGAGCTCAGTCTATCCAAACTAGACTTAATTATGGTGTTCCGCATATACACAACAAACTCCCTTTAAAAACCAGTATAAGTGGAACACATGCTTCCAGGTTGAAGTTGAAGTGCAGAAAGAGAGAGTTTCCACACAGCTCACTGTTGAACACCTCACCAGTTCAGAACTGAATTAAACTGCTCAGCTAGAGAGCTGACCACTCCCCTTTCATTATACAGGTCACTTCTAAAACATGACCACTTTGGCCTGAAATCTTATCTGTTTACACATAAACACAAGGCTTCTCAAAATCTTTTTCATCTCTGCACCAAGCCAGACTTATCGGACTCCGGTCCAGTTTATTGCCTCTCTGAGAAAAATCAAGGACAGAGTCTCCTTGAGCCAAGGAACAGCTTCTGGGGAAAGAAAAGGGACTAGCTTTGTGACAATCTTCACTAACTCATTTGAAATTGTGAATCCAATTATTTTGGGTTTTCTAATGTTCCATTTCCTTTTCAGTTTTCCTACCTGTCACTTATCTGAATTGAAGGAAATTTGATTTATTGAAAGATTCCCTTGCTTGAAAAAAGCACTTTTATTGAAACAAATTCCATTAAACATGGCAAATGATTTACTTTTAGCAAATGATTTACTTTTGAATATGGCCATTTGGGGCTTTGATTTCTAATATACTTCCAAACAAAACTTTCTGAAGCTGATCTGGAATTTATATATCCTCGATGTAGGTGGAGTACTCATGCAGTATTCAAATATTGTAGTATTCAAATATAAGAACTTTTCTGTCTAAAATTAAGATTTATTATGAAGCAACAATAATTATAAATGCAGATATTTACACAGCTACAAACACTGTAAAGAATATTCTTCCTGCATTGAAGCAGATTTTCAGAAAGAGACCACCACGCACAGCACTATAAATCACAAAATACAGAATTACACTAAGACTTGAGACAACAAAAAACACTGCACCTCTTAAAATGGCCTTTGGAGCAAATATGAACTCAATTAGGTAACAGTACCAGGAGGAAAGTGGGGCGAGTGGGAATTGGGTAGAGGTTGCAGAGTTGGGAAAGAGAAGAACATTTTTTTCAGATAGGCAGTTTTTGGAATGTGAAATGCCTTGCCTGAAAATGCAAACTGCAGATTTGCAGTTGAAGTATGTTCAATAATATTTTCCAAAAATGAATTGAATGAATACTTGAAAAGGAGGAACATGCAGTGCTATTGAGAAAGATTAGGTGAGTGGAGCTAAGTAGATATTATGAATTGCCTTCTGTGCTGTATGATTTTCTGTTATAAAGAGCAAATCATCCGACTGAATGATTATGATAATTGATGATTTAGTGGCGTTGAGATCCTGCTGTGAACTATTATGTAGCCCTACTTAATGGTCTCATAAAATTCATATATATACTATTTAACCAAAACTATTGAACCATTTAGCAGGTTAATAGCTTCATTAAAATAGCATACTTAAAATTGACATCAGAATTTGTGAAACAGGGCTCAGATTTATGCTCAGTGGAATTTCAGTTTTTTGAATTATAAAAGACAGAATTTTCCCAGCCCCCGAATGATGTGGACAATAATATGGATCGAAAAGTTGGGAAGAAAAGTGGGAGAGTGACCACTGCACAGTCCTTATGGAGACAGAGTCCCACCTTCACACTGAGAATAACCTCCATTGTGTTGTGTGGTGTTAACACCATGCTAAATGGGACAGACTTCAAACAGATCTAGTAACTCAAAACTGGGCATCCATGATGTGCTGTGGTCAATCAACAGCAGCAGAATTGTACTCCAGCACAATCTGTAACCTCATGGCCCAGAATAGCCCCCACTCAACCATGACCATCAAGGCAGGGGATCAAAAAGGATTCAATGGAGAGTGCAGGGAGGGCATGCCAGGAGCAATGCCAGGGATACCTGAAAATGACATATCAATCTGGTGAAGCTACCAAACAGGACTACTTGCATGCCAAACAGCATAATCAGCAAGTGATAGACAGAGCTAAGTGATCCCACAACAAACGGATGAGATCTAAGCTCTGCAGTCCTGCCTCATCCAGTCATGAATGGTGGTGGACAATTAAACAACTCACTGGAGGAGGAGGATCCACAAATATCCCCATCTTCAATGATGCAAGAGCCCAGCACATCAGTGCAAAAGATAAGGCTGAAGCTTTTACAGCAATTTTCAGCATAAGTGCCGAGTGAATGATTCATCTTGGCCTCCTCCAGTGGTTTCCAGCATTACAGATATCAGTCTTCAGCCAATTCGATGCACTCCATGCAATATCAAGGAACAATTAGAAACACTGGATCCTGCAAAGGCAATAGACCCTGACAAGATTCTGGTAAGACTTTTGCTCCAGAACTTGCTACTCCCCTAGCCAAGCTCTTCCTTAGCATCTAGCCATCAATGTACAATATTGTCCGTGTTTGCCCTGTACATAAAAAGCAGGACAAATCTGACCCAGCCAATTACCACCCTATCAGTGTACTGTCAATCATCAGTAAAGAGGCAGCACGGTGGCTCAATGGTTAGCACTGCTGCCTCACAGCACCAGGGACCTGGGTTCGATTCCCGCCTCGGGTGACTGTCTGTTTGGAGTTTGCACATTCTCCTCGTCTCTGCGTGAGTTTTCTCTGGGTGCTCTGGTTTCCTCCCACAGTCCAAAGATATGCAGATCAAGTGAATTGGTCATGCTAAGTTGCCCATAGTGTTAGGTACATTAGACAGATGGAAATGGGTCTGAGTGAATTACTCTTCGAAGGGTTGGTGTCGACTTGTTGGGCTGAAGGGCCCATTTCCACACTGGAGGTGATCTAATCTAAAGTGGTGGAAGGTGTCATCAACAGTGGTATCAAGCAGCACTTGCACAGCAATAACCTACTGAGTTCCAACAGGGCCATTCAGCTTCTGACCTCGTTACAGCTTTGGATCAAACATGGACAAAAGAGCTGAATTCTATAGATAGCCTTTAACACTAAGGCTGCATTTGACTGAGTATAGCATCAAGGAGCCTAGCAAAACTGAAATCAATGGGTATCATGGAGAAAACTCTCCAATAGTTGGCGTTACACCTGGCACATAGGAAGTTCTCATTGGAGGTCAATCATATCAGCTCCAGGATACCTCTGCAGCAGCTCCTCAGGTAAGTGTCCTAGACCCAACCATCTTCAGCTGCTTCATCAATGTCTTTCCATCCATCATAAGGTCACAAGAGGGAATGTTCATCGATGATAACACAATATTTAGCACCATTCATGACTCCTCAGATATTGAAGCAGTCCATGTTCAAATGCAACAAGCTCTGAACAATATTCAGCCTCGGGCTGACAAATTGCAAGTAACATTCACACCATACTAATTCCAGGCTATGACCACCACCAGTTTAACTGTCAACCCTTGACATTTAATGGTGTTACCATCACTGAATCCCTCACTATCAACATTCTGGGGGGTTACCATTGACTAGAAACTCAACTGGACTTGCCACATAAACATAGTGGCCACAAGAACAAGTCAGAGACTAGGAGTACTATGGCGAGTAACTCACTTCTTCACTCCCTAAAGCCTGTCCAGCATCTACAAGGAGAAAGAGAGGTCTGCAGAGGCTGGAGATCAGAGCTGAAAATGTGTTGCTGGAAAAGCGCAGCAGGTCAGGCAGCATCCAGGGAGCAGGAGAATCGACGTTTCGGGCATAAGCCCTTCTTCAGGAATCAGTTGTTCAGGGTGAGGACCAGTTCAGTCAGTCGAAGGTTGTTCAGGGTGAGGCAAGGCACAAGCCAAGAGTGTGACGGAATACCCTCCACTTGCCTGGATGGGCACAGGTCCAGCAACACTCAAGAAACTTGACACCATCAAGGACAAAGCAGCCCAACTGATCGGCATGACATCCACAAGCATCCATTCCCTCCACCACCAATACTCAGTAGCAGCAGAGTGTACTGCCTGCAAGACGCACTGCAGAAATTCACAAAAGCGGAAACCCTAACCGCTTCCATCTTTCAGAACAAGGGCAGCAGGTACATGGGAACCACTGCCTTCAGGATCCCCCTCCAAGCTACTCACCATCCTGACTTGGAAATATATCACCGTTCTTTCACTGTCACTTTGTCAATATCCTGGAATTGTCTCTCTGATAGCATTGTGAGTCAACCCACAGCAGGTGGACTGCATAGTTCAAGAAGGCAGCTCACCACCACCTTCCCAAGAGCAACCAGGGACAGGGATAAAATGCTGGCCCAGCCAACAATGTCCATGTCTCATGAGTGATTTTTTTAAAAGATTAGACGATATTCAATCGGTATTCGACCACAAAAATGAATAAAAATGAATAAATAAAAAAAATTAAGAGCTGCTACACTAATGAGTGGGAAATGCATGATCTGAGAGCTCAGCACCAGCATCAATCTCCAGGGAATATGGGGCAGCCTCCTCATGCGGAGATTCCAGGCACAGGAGGACTCATGATGGGGCAAAGTAGGAGAACTACAGACACTTGGTAACTATGCAGAGATCAGAGCAGTGGTGCTACACTCTGTGTAGAAGTGGTGGTTAGATGTCATGGCGTTCAGCTTATCTGCAATACAACACCTTCCTCCTCTAGGGCTAACGAGGGTCATAACAATTCTACATCAGCTTCATACAAATAGAGAAATACAGAAAAGAAAAGCAAGAGTAGGCCATTTGGCCCTTCTAGCCTGCTTCACCTTCCATTATGGTCATGGCTGATAATCCAACTCAATAGCCTGCTTCTATTTTCTGCCCATATCCTTTGATTTCTTTAGCCCCAGATGCTACATCCAACTCCTTCTTGAAATCATGCAACATTTTTGCCGCAACTGCTTACTATTGTAGCGAACTGCACAGGCTCAACAACAGTGTGTGAAGAAATTTCTTCTCATTTCATCCTAATTGGTTTGCCCAATTTCTTCAGACTGTGACCCCCTGGTTTTGTGCTCCCATCTATCAGGAACATGCATCAACCTGACTACTCTTGTTCGAAGTGTATATGTTTCTATGAGATTCCCCCATCATTCTTCTAAACTCTGATGAACAAAATCCTAACCATGCAGGTCATTTCTGGGAGTTTCACGCAGAACAGTAGAGACAGAATCCACTGCTTAGTCTTTGAATTTATTGCTCTGGACAACTGGAGGATGCAACAAGGCCAAGTGATAGATGATGAGGATCTGTGAGAGCCACATCATTGTACTGAGGATGTTCTTCGGATGAAGCAGCAGCTTCAGCATTCAATAGCACAGCAGCATTGAGCCAAAGGCAGAACTTGCTTGTGAACCTTGTCAATGGAACTGACTGTAAATGTTTTAATGTTGCTTTGGCCACCACCCCCTATGTATTGCCAAATACAAGTGCAGCTTAGTAGTTTGTACTTTCTTCATTTTTTTCTGGTGTTTGATAAAAGTTAAAGTGACGAGCTGATGAATGCTTTCACATTTTGCGATGTTTCCTTATTCAATCATGACAAAGTTTCATGCTAGCATGATCAGTGTGGAAAGGACAACCATCATTCAGACAGAGTTAGACTATCATGTGGCATGAAAGATGGCTAGCCTTTGTACCTTCATTCTCCTAGTCACAACTAAAATGACAGTTTCTCACACAGCTGACAATGAACAGTGTTACAAAAGTGATAATGTATTTGCAATAAAGCTTCACATTTGCCACTCATGTGCCCTCAGATGGTTTTCTTTCTCATTTCCACCCCACCATGTCTATGTGCAGTCCTGGGGTCTGCTGCTGGGGTAGAGAGAGTCTTCTCCACAGTGAGCCTGTTGACTTTGAGGTTTTTGAGACAGTGATGCTGGGGATGTTTATAGCTAGCGGTCCCAGATATGTTGAGTGTGTCCTGGCTAGATGCAAGTTCACCTTCTTTGGGTTGAACACCCACAAGGTCAGGTATTGCAAGGTGGGGAGGTCAACACTTCTGGAGTGTCCTTAGAGGAGATATCTGAGGAGGCATGCTGTTTGTAATTCGCCCACTGCCCAGGTGCCTACTGACATCACCTTCTCTCCTTTGTGAGGAAGGGGCACCTGGAGTGAGCACAAGGTTTGTTTTTCCTATTGGCTTGCAGTTGATGCTGAGAACCAATAGTTAGAGCAATGGAGTGTGCATATATACATTAGTCACTGAGTGTGCAGGGTCTGGCATCCATAGCAACTGCCAACCTCTCAGTGGAGACAGCCAGAAACTTGTATGCCAGAAGCAGCATGGTATATATCGTAGCAGATTCAGTTTCCCGTATGCCTCCAACATACCTGCCTGCTGTTCCTGTGTCCTGCTTTGTGCTTTGAATGAAAGTTATTAATAGCTCACCCCATGGAGTCCTCTCTTGCCTGAGGCTGAGCTAGTGCCTGGTCTCTGGCAGTCCTCTGAGTGTCAGTGAAGCACAGAGGCATGCAGGGGTTAGTTGTGTAGAGAGTGAGAGCGATTGAGCGAAGATGTTGCAGACGGTGTGGTTTTGTGCAGGAGCCGAGTTCGAGTGAGTATGAGGTGGCAGAGAAAAGATGGTGGCACTTAACCTGACAGAGAGGAGAAGATAATTTACTTTCCTCCTGTAATGCTCAGTGACATCATAGAGCCATGGTGTCTCCATAATTAGGTGAGCAGCAGCAAATTGTGTGAGATAACTCGATAGAGTCAAAACCTGGCAAATACCTCCATGAAACTCCCAGAAATTGACACTTAGCCAATTTTTAATAAAATTCAGCCCATAGAATTTATAGCATAGGAACAGACCATTCAGCCCAAGTGTTTATGTTGCACATGAATCACCTTGCAACCCCTTTCATTCTAACACCCTCAGCATAACTTTATATTCTCCTTCAGGCTTTGAGCTGGCTTCACTTTAAATATATCTGTACAATATACTTCAAATACTTCTTGTGGGAATCAGTTTCATTGTCTACACGCTCTTTTGATTAAAAATGGTTTTTCCTCAGTCTACTATGGGATTTTTTTCATGATTATATCATATTTATGTCTTTGGTTTCAGCTGCAAACAGTGCCATTGTTTAAATCCCCATGCCACCCAACTCTTTCACCATATTCTATCTGATCACCTCCCTCTCTTACCTTTTCTGAAGAAAAGAGCTGCAGTCCAAATGAGGGCTAACCAAGACACTATGGATATATTATTTAAAATAACTTGTCTGCTTTCAATTCTATTGCTCATTCCTCAGGTGAGTTCACGTATTTCTGTGTTTTGTGACAATACTCCTCCAATTGAGGTAATATGATTGACTGCATCCTTATATTTGCAAAGTAGTGTTTTCTTTTCAAAGTAATAGTTAATAAATTCAACCTCAGTCAGCCTAATACATTTGGTATGAATAAAGGTGACCACATACAGCCTGGATGATTACGCAACACCATATTTTTCATAGATATCCTGGAGGGAAGGAAATACACTATTCGCAGTTCATCTAGCCTGTATTTGGGCAGCACAGTGGTTCAGTGGTTAGCATTGTTGTCTAACAGTGCCAGGGACCCAGGATTGCCCATGCTAAATTGCCTGTAGCATGCAGGCTGGGTGGATTAGCCATGGTAAATGCAGTGTTATAGGGTAGGAGGGTGGGTCTGAGTGGGCTGCTCTTTGCAAGGTGGGTATGGACTCAATGGGCTGAATGCCTGCTTCCACACTGTAGGGATTCTATGAATTATACATGACTCCAGTCCCACATCAACATGGTTGACTCTTAACTGCATTGACTTTCCTCTTTCTGAAGTGAACTATTCAATAGTATCAAACAGTTATGAGGAATAACACTCCAGCAATTGGGGCAGGGGAGAGAAGGGCTGTAGGAGTGATAGAGGGCAGATAAAAAGGCGGAAAGGAAGTGAGGCAGGTTGGAATGATTCTTCAAAGCCAATGAAGAACTTTTTGAAATATAGTCACTGTAATAATAACGGTTTGACACGGTTAATGTCTGGAATTATGTGGTTAGCATTCCCAAAGTGCCAGTATAAGAGAACACGTAACAGGGAGTCTTGGGGAGAGAATCACAATGGATGCAGCGAAGTTAGATATCCTTCTGCAATATGGAACAAACTAGTTGTTGATTAAAACTGCCAGAGGCTGAATAGTCTTTCCTAACGTTTCTGTGGTTTATCACCTTCGTCTGGAGAAGTTTGAGTGTTCCATTAATCCCGAGAATGGTGCTGTCAGGAGTTTTTATCTCCTAGCAGGGCCACCCGTGACAGTCAGGTTGAAGGGGAGGAACCAGACAAATCATGATCCAAAACAAGTCCTTAGCAGGGACCAGGTGGAGATATTTATCAATGGCTGTGATGGCAGATGAAAACTGCAGTTGTAGGGAGATCCTGAATTGTCTCGGTTTCTTTGCCAGTGAAACTGAAACTAACCTTCAGCCAAGAACCATGTATCTGCAGATGTCCAATGTTAAAAGATGTCCTACACAATGCACATAGGTGATGGAGTTTGACTTAATCATTTTGCCCTTCGACTAAAAACAGGAGAGTGTTTCAACAGCTTCATACATCACTTAATGCCTTCGCGGAAATATATCAAAGACTTGGCCTCAGCCTTAACCCCAAGAAGACTCAAATCCTTTACCACTGGTCCATCCCTAGATTAAGATGGATGACACTATCTGTGTGGAGTTTGCACATTCTCCCCTTGTCTGCGTGGGTTTCCTCCGGGTGCTCCTGTTTCCTCCCACAATCCAAAGATGTGCAGGTCAGGTGAATTGGCCATGCTAAATTGCCCCTAGTGTCAGGGATAAAAATAGGGTAGGGGAATGGGTCTGGGTGGATTACTCTTCGGAGGGTCAGTGTGGACTTGTTGGGCCTCAGTGTGGACTTGTTGGGCCGAAGGGCCTGTTTCCATACTATAGGGAATCTAATCTAATCTAAGATTAATGGAGAAATCTTCCCAAACATGTAGCGTTTCCCTTACCTGGGAAGCTGCGTCTTATCTAAGGCTGACATTGATGAGGAGATTCATTCAAACTTGCAATGCAACCTGCCTGCACCATCTTTAGACGCTTGAGGATGAGAGTCTTTGATGACCATGATATCCATGCTAATACCAAGATTGAAGACAGTCATCCTTCCAACTCTTCTATATGGCTCTAAAACTGTAATTATATATAGACTCCTTGAGAAGTGCCATCAGTGTTTTCTGAGGTAGATTTTCCACATCAGCTGGGGGGATAGGTATAGTATCGTCAGGATCCTTGAAGCAGCTAATAGCACCAACATCAAGACCTTGATCATCCAACCATCTGGGCTGGCAATACGCCTTGGATGCTAGAGTTCTGACGACCAAAGCACGCCTTCTTTGTCCAGCTCAAGGATGGCACTCAGATATGAGGAGGACAAGGGAAGTGTTTCAAAGACTCCCTGAAGGCTTTCTTCGAGAAATGCAACATAGCCATCAATGGAGGTGGCCAATCAGAAGAAACCAATTCAGAGGGACCTCCTCTATGAAGGGACGCAATTCTTTGAGAGCATCCGGCGGCAAGAGCAGGTACGGAAAAGCATCCGGAGAAGGGAATGCCAATGAACCCAAGGCCAAGAACTGATTCCATTTCCCAGGAACCCCTGCCAAACGTGTGTTCGAAATGGGGCTCTGGATTGGGCTCATCAGCCACACAAGGACCCATGGAACCCATGACCAGTGACATGGAATTATCGAAACAGACAATCATATTTGTTAGCAAGGGATTATCGACAACAATGAATCTTTCCTAAACTAGACAGAGCAACATACAGCAGTCACAGTTCTAATATTAGAAACACAGCAGCTAAATTGTGCACAGCAGAATTCCCCAAATAGGGGGAATAAATACGCAGAAAATACTGGTCAGTAAATTAAAATCTCCCTTGCTCTTCTCTGTCCAGTGCCATTGGAGCATTTACTAGAACCTGATAGAGTAAGGAAGGCTTTGATTTGTTGTCACACCTGAAAGATTTCAAAATTGAATTCTGTCTTATTAATCAAATTTATCTTTTTTTGGATGTTTCAAAGGCATTCTGTATATTTCAAACATTTTCAAACACATGGTGGCTCAGTGGTTAGCACTGATGCCTCACAGTGCCAGGGCCCAGGTTCGATTCCACTCTCGGGCGACTGTCTGTGTAGACTTTGTGCATTCTCCCCGTGTCTACGTGGGTTTCCTCCGGGTCCTCCGGTTTTCTCCCACAGTCCGAATATGTGTGGGTTAGGTGGATTGGCCATACTAAATTACCCATGGTGTCCAGGGATGTGCAGGCTAGGTGGATTAGCCATGGAAAATGCAGGGTAACAGGGACAGGTTAGGGTGTATGGGTGGGATGCTCTTTGGAGGATTGGTGTTGACTTGATGGGTGACTGGCCTGTTTCCACACCATCGGGATTCTACGATTCTGTGAACAGAATTCCTCTTGATGTTTACATCATATCCACCAGATGGCATCGTTGTTGTGGAAATGATGTACATTGGTTTAAATGGTGCTGCTATTACACGATTTTCTTATAACGGGTGATCGCACGAGAACTGAACTATTGCATTATATCAGAACAGACTGTAACAGCATGAGAGGTTTTTACTAATAGGTCAATTTGCCACTTTCCTAAATTTGTGGCCTGAAGAATTGGTAATAAGAATTTTTTTTTAAGTATACCTCTATGTATTGGAATAAGTTGATAATCATGACGTTAGTGCTGCTGTGTGGAAAAGTCCATCAGAGATCTAACATCCTTTTGGGAAGGAAATTGCTGTTAAGAACCCAGTTCCACAAAAAATAGATTTACAATTGCAAAGGCCTAATTATAACTCCTTCAAAACCCATACGCATTCACGAAGTTAAAACAAAGACCTTAATGTTTGACTGGGGTTGCATGTGAACCAGCTCAAATTTCCATGGTGAGAACTGAGAGCCAGTTCTTTGAATTATGTTGTCTGTACAGTTATGCATGACAATAAATTAGAAATGCTGCATCAATGACATGGAGCATTATTTGACAGGAGTGACCAAGGAATCACTTCCTTAAGTTGGAGAATCCAAAACAAAACAGTACAATCATAAAATCAGAATCATTTTGGAGTGAAGTTAGGAAGCCTTTTTCACAGAATAGAAACTCAGATTTCCCCCTCCCCACCTCCGAAATGTTGTAAATATTAAGTTAACTAAAGTCTTTAGTATTGTGATTAGCTAAATATTTCCAAAATTAAGGCACAAATATGACCAAAATAAATTAAAATAAAGATTAACCATGATGTACTGGCATTGCCTCAAAGGTCAGGATGATCTTCTGTTGCTTTGTTCCTTGGGGTTTACATCCAACTGCATTAAGGAAACTATCTTCAACTTTTCTCCCATTGTGTGGAGGTTATATATAGGCCAGATGGTGGATTTTCTCGTCTGAAATTCATTCTAGAACTCATCCCAGTCTGGATATGTAGGTCTGTCATTAGTGCCTGACCTCCAGATAACCATACAAACCAATGTTCCAATGTTTGATCAAGCGACTGAGCTCTGTGTGGCCTATTTGGTTAAACTGTATTAGTGCTCTAATGCTCAGATAAAAGCTCTTAGATCTGTAATCAATCTGTGTCAAAACTCTCTGCATCCAGTCATGTGGAATGTGTCCCTGTGGTAAACTAACGCATACTCCAGATCAGTCAAACAGAAATTCTTACACTTCATAAATATCTCAAGTGTCACAAAGGGTTTCCAGATAAATCAGAATGCTTGTAACCAAAATGAGAAGAATAACTGGTCTTCTTATACTTTTCATTGTAAGTTGCATTCCCTTTTGTTAAACATAATATGTTTTGTTCATTCAAGGGATATCAGTGTCGCTGTCAAAGCTAAGATTCATGGGAAGCCTTAATTGCCCAATGGAAGGTAGTGATGAGCAGCTTTCTTGAACTTTGTTGTCAATATGGTGTGGCATGCCCAACGTGCTTTTGGAGTGGGAATTGCAGTATTTTGTTACTGCAGTCAGGAAGGAATGGCAATATAGTTCCAGTTGGATGGTGAATGGCTTGAAGAGAAACATGTGGCGATGCTGCCAAGCACCTGCTGCCTTTTTCTTTATAGGTAGCAGAGTTCCTAGGTGAAAGTTCTGTCAAAGGAACCTTGACAATTTATAGATGTAACACATTGCTACCACTTTGCACCAGCCGTGAAGGAAATGAACGTTGGAAGTGGTGAGGTAGGTTTTCGCCAGACAGACTGCTTTGTGTTGATTGTTGACAAGTCTCCTAAGTGTTAAGCAACCAACTAGGCATGTGGAAATTATACTGCCAAATTCACACTGTGCCTTGATGGATAGACATTTGGAAGTCAGTGATGAGTTACTCACTGCAGAGTTCTCAGCCTCTAAGCTGCTTTTGCAGCCATTGTACTTATGTGTCTGGTCCAATTTAATATCTGGTCAAGTCGGGTTGCCAACTCACAGTGGACCTAATCATAAAACATGAAAGAAAATGTCAATTGACCTTTGAGCAGTCATTTCCAATCCTGTGCATAACAACATCATACTTCTTTTAAACAGGTAATGTAAGAAAGGTACTTATTCTGACAATGTGTATGTTTTAATATTAAATTGAAGGAACAATACAAAAAAAAGAAAGCTGAAGCACACCTGATTTCCATCCATTCACGTATCATTTATTTTGCAAGTTATCCCAATGATCCAAATAATACAGAACATCAGTTATGGCATCTGCAAAGCAGAGAGCTGGAAGCATTGCTCCTGCTTACCTCAAGTCTTGGTCATACAATTGGCCGGACTGAATGGGTAAGCATAAATTTTCCAGACAAGAAAAGGCAATTGAACATTCAGACAGTAATCCTCTGTTGCTCATTCCTTTGCCTTTTAGCTGGCTGGCTCTTTTGTTTTCTTTCTTCTCTGTCTGTCAACGTGAGGTTCACTTTCGCTCAGATTTAGCAGCAGTGTGAAACAAAACAGACAGGATGGCAATGAATATAATACGCATGCACAAGCAGGACACAACTCTAAATTCAATGGTAACCCAGGATGTCCATAGTGAGCAACTCAGTAATGGAAATATCATTGAATGTCAAGAGGAAATGGTTAAATTCTCCCTCATTAGTGATGTTCATTACTTGACACTTGTATGGCCTGAATGCTTCTTACTATTTATCAGTCCAAATCTGAATGTTGCCCAAGTCTTGCTGCATGTGAGTATGGACTGCATCAGACTCGGAGCAGTTGCATATGTCACCAAACACAAAGCAATCATCAATGAATATTTCCATTTCTGACCTCATGATACAGGAAAGATCATTGCTGAAGGAACTAATACTGCATGGTATTCATGTATTGGTGAGTGGCCATGTTTGTTTTATTACTTGTTTGCAAACAGTCATGTCCAACATATGGCATACTTGCCAAGTTTAATAGGGAGAAAAAACACTCAAATTCTTCTCAGTTCTAAAATACTGTCATCACAATGAAACAATACCACTTACTCAGTACAGATAGTGTTAGACAAATGCTTATTCATCCTCAATCACCTTCATTCTCTCAAGTATCATTTAAGGAGGAATGAAATGCAGGACTTTAGAACAGAGTCAGGGAATTCTTGCAGTGCAG
Source organism: Chiloscyllium plagiosum (assembly GCF_004010195.1). Classification (NCBI taxonomy): domain Eukaryota; kingdom Metazoa; phylum Chordata; class Chondrichthyes; order Orectolobiformes; family Hemiscylliidae; genus Chiloscyllium; species Chiloscyllium plagiosum. Next base: position 11,597,463 of record NC_057721.1, read on the forward strand.
AAGAAGGCCTTTCAGCCAGTCATGTCTGTGCCAGGTCTCTTCAGGAACAACTCAGCTAATCCCACTCTGCCTATTCCTGCAGCATGTAGAAATGCATTTTAATTTTTCGCTTCAGGTGCATTTGAAAGCCATGATCGAATCTGCCTTTGCCACACAATTAGTGCATTCCAGATCCTGAACCTTCCTCCCCAACCCATTATCCTTGCTTCTCTTGCCATTCGTCCTGAGAGTGGTGCCCTCCGACAATGGGAAGTTTCTCTCTATCTTCTCTGCCCAGGTCCTTCATGATGGTGAATGCTCTGCCAAATCTCCTTTCAACCTTTCTCCAAGGAGAGCATTGCCAACTTTTCCAACCCACCCACACAACTGAAGTCCCTCAGTTCTCATAAACTTCTTCTGTACTTTCTTTAATGAGCTCAAATTTGGTTTTCCCTTATATCTCAGTTAAAATTTTGCCTTTGAAACAAATCAAGTTGTGTAAGTTGAGCAATCTTTTGTGCATGATCTGGTGTCTTTCCAAAATAAAAGCATAATTGTTTCGGCCCTGTCGATATCAATACTTCATTGTGAGAGCAAAGAAAGGGTTATTTTCAAATTATTTCTGACAGTAAAACATTCCTCAATGTACAGCATTTTGCAACAGTAAGATCACAATCATAAACCTGCTGGCATGATTTCCACTGTCCATCCCCTGCATTATATCTTGTTTATACTGGAGGCTATACATCCGTTTAATGATATTGAGAAGATGTAGTTATAAAATTAACAAAACTAAATCTTACTTTGATTGCATTCTTTCTTGATAGCTATCTAGCCATAATTGTAGACCTTTAGGACAATAGGCCCGAACTAGACCTAACAGCAGTAAAAGCATTGCATCAGCCGATGCTCAGTGGTAGAATGCTTGTCTCTGAATCAGAGGCGTGAGTCTAGGGTTACACTGTACCAACTGAGTACCACAGTATTGGAAATGTCGTTAAGCTGACACTCCATTTTCTCCCTCCGTTGAAATTGAGACTATGTGTCAATACTTAGCAGGAGTTGGGGAGCTTTCCTTATCCCTATACCTTTAACCATCCCTTATTTGTGCTCATTATTCTATCTCTTCAACATCAATGCATTCAAAAGTACATCAAAAGCAACAATAATCAATGAACCAAAAGAGGTACCAATCCACCTGGAATGCCTTGGAGTTGACCATCAAAAAAAAAATTGCAAAAATAGTAATATCTGATGCTATATCTCGTTTCTTCCTGTGAGACCTTGTTATGCACATATTTTGTACTACATTTCCTGCATTACAATAGGGACTGCACTTCAAATGCCTGTCCTTGGTCCTTTATCTTTAGACTGGGATTATTCCAACACTGAATTGACAGCTGACAAGTGATGAAGCAGTTAGATTATTTTGAAGTTCAAAGCAGGTCAGGGAGAAAGAAAAATAGTCACATTTCAAATCATTTTTCCGACCATTAGAATTGCATAAGGCCGTTTGGCAAAAAGCGGAGCTGCTTATGTCTAAGTTGGCAAGTACACGATAATTCTAAACCACTTCAAGAAGGAGGGAAATAACTTATAACAGATGACGTTTTTTAAAAAAAAGGAGGAATTTCTTTAAATGGAGAATGTGGAATTTTCTGTCATCATCATTTCTCCATTAAACACCTGGAACTTGTAGAAAGTCTTTCACACATTAAATGAAAAGGATGAGCCTGCTGTTTGTTTGCCCTTGAGAATGTGGTAATGTGTTTTCTTTTTAAACAGTTGTGATCCTTGCTTTGGAGGAGTTCCCACAATGCTACTGGGTTATACCCAGCTAGAATGAATGAGTCAAGAAGATATATGTTCCAGGTCAGAGATGCTGCTCCTGTGCACCCTTATCCTTCTAGATGATGAATGCTGTGAATTTGGGAGGTGCTGGAGAAGAACCCTTGTTGACTTGGTGCAGTGCACTCTGGAGATAGTGAATACTGCAGCCACGGTGATGGAGGATGTGCATTGTGCTTGTTATTCTATCTCTTCAGCCTCAGTATTCTCAAAAGTACATCAAAAGCAACAGTAATCAATGAACCAAAAGAGTTACCAACCCACCTGGATTGCCTGGGAGTTGACCATCAATCAGTTTTCAAGGCAACCCAAGAGAACTTGACAGGCAAAGGGTTCACTTAGTGCTTAGAAGATCGATAGGTGTGACTAGATTTTGATGTTCAACAGGTACAGATCCATGCAGAGCTGGGAGGGCTAGAGCCATTGGGCCACTGCTGTGCTGCACACTCGCTGGGTTCTGCAAATGGTGTGGGGACAGTGAAGAAATTCACCTGTCTGTGCTGCACAACTATGATGCTACTTTCACTGATATCTCTTGGAATACAGACAGCCCAAGTTGGCAACTCCATGAACTGAGCTTGTATCATCATACGTAGTCAGGTTGTTTGTACACATGTGCGTACAGCAGCTAATGGCAATATACAAGCTTGTTGTACTGTGCCCCGACCCAAGGTTGTAGAGGATCACTTTCAAGGGATTTAAAATACAACCATCTTCAAATAACAACTTGCATTTATTTTGTACATTCATGACAGAAATTAAGTCAACACTTCAAAGAGGTACAGGCAAAACATCTTTTTTTAAAAAGCACAGAGCCCCAAAGTGAGGCATTAGGGCAGATAAGCAAAGGCTTGGTCAAAAATAGATTTGCTGTTAATCAAGGGCAAATGAGAAAGGGGGAGGAGTATGAATCTGGGCAGGTGAAGACTTTGCTTCCGATAGTGTGGTGAAGGGGGTGAGGAGGGATGGATGGATGTACAAGAGACCAGGTAGATCAACAGAGATATCAGAGTTGGGGATAGTGGGATGGATGTGAATAATTAGCATATCCTTTTAAAATTTGTTTGCCAAAATACACTGTGCACTTACTTTGCCAAAATAGAATGATCATTGGCAAATTGTGATGAAATAAATGCAGTTTTTGAACTTTTTTTGCAGTGTTTTGCCTCAGATCCAATGTATTTAAACCATTTGTTTTGCCAGTAAAGTTAACTTAAAGAAAAAAGAAGTATCAATACAGCTTGTACATTACATTGTGCTCCTTGCAGAAAGATCACGAGGAATGAAACTGTTCGGTTGCCTGACAAGTTTCCTTGCCAGTAAATGACTTACTTGATTAGATCTGTATTTTGCTTTGTGAATCATCAAGGGAACAATCTGTTGCTCAACAAATGGAAGTTATTGTTCAATTAGGCATCAACTGCATTCTGAATCCCTTTTTTTTTATTCTGCCTGAATGATTCTATTTTTTGGTAAAATTAAGGATACTACATTTGGTTCCACTTATTTGATAGTGTTACAATATTATAATAAATTCCAAATTTGATTACACTTCTATTTCATTTCCTTTTACCTACATTTCTGTGCTCTTAAGGGCCCTTAAATATGCCTCCACAGATTATTGGTTTACAGGTTGGTTTTACAAGGCATGGTGGCTTGTCAGTGTGTCACAATCCAAAGATTAGGAACAGGAATGGAAACAAATGATATTTATGTTGACAAATCGTCAAGCTTTCCTTATTTTGAAATCCTATTAATGCTCAACCCTATTAAAATGTGGAGGATAATGTTGTTTCATTGAGAGCGCATTAATTATTGAGAATGCAACTTCACTGTTACATCATGAAAAAAATTGTTCTGAAAAGAGCAGTTGACCCTTTAAAAGCACTCCTTAGAAAGATTATTAAGCTGTGACCTTTCAGGTAGCATTCCTCTCGATGAAGAACAGAGTATTACACCAAAAATGTCAAGGATTACCTGTCCTTCTAAAAGTAACAGTTGCTTGTTTAACAACAAATATTTACCAGGTGTAATCATAAAATTGTCTTATTCAATGTTGCTGCTTCACCTTGAAAATATTCAAATAACTTTCACATTTATTAAGCTGAATAGGTCAAGTTTATACATGCTAACTTTACCAGCTCGACCTTTCATTTATAAGGTTAAACAAGGTGAGAGGTTGGGTCTTTATTATCGGAGACTATGAGTTTATAAGTAAAGATGTCTTGCTTCAATTATAAGGAGTCTTGGTGAGATCACATATAGTGTGCAATTTTGGACTCTTTACTTGCTTGGCCATAGAGAAAGTGCAGTCAAGGCTCACCAAATTTATTCCTGGCATAGAGAGATTGTCCTATGAGGAAAGACAAAATTAATCTCCAGAGTTTAAACAAATGTAGGGTGATCTCATGCAAACAAGCAAATTTCTAACGAGGATCTACAGGAGGAATGATATACCTGGCTGGAGGTTTTAAAAACAGGGAACATTGACTGTAGGACTGAGCTCTGTAGGACTGAGATGAGGAGGGATTTGCTCACTTGCAGAATAATGAATCTTCAGAATTCTCTGCTCTAAAGGACTGGTAAGGTTCAGTTGTGGGTAAATTTATAGATATTAAAAATATCGGGGTCAAGGGATAACACGGGAAAATGATATTGAACTAGAAGATCAATCATGATTTCATTGGATGGTGGATCGGGCTTGAAGATATACCTACTGTAATGTCTTACGTTCTTATGACAAAATTTGTGGTAGGAGTGAAGACTTTCTTGCAGGCAATTATGGAAAATACATTAATAGTTACTGCTAAAACATAAGATTATTTCTAACATTCATTCTTTGTAATCTGCTTCCAACATTGAGTTAAGGGGAGTCTGGCAATGAAGCGACTGTGGTACTTGACAGGTAATCCAGTGTACAGGATTGGTAACCCAAAGAATTAGTTCAAACACCAACAGAGCAGTTTGAGTATCTGATTTCAGTTTTAAAAACCTAAAATGAAGGCAGGTATCAGCAACGTGATCATGGAGTATTGCCATTGTTGTAAAAACTCAACTCGCTCACTGAAGTCCTTCAGGCAATGAAATCATATGTAAAACCAGATGGTGCTGGAAAATTCAAAGTAGGTGGAGAAAGGAACAGCTAATATAATGAGTTAAATGTAACACTTCTTCAGAATTGGATTTCTGGACTTCTGTAATTTTGAAGAAGAGTCAACTTGAAACATTTACTCTGTTTCTCTCCTCACATATGTTGTCAAACTCTTGAAAGAAGAAAAGAAACAGATTACCTGTTCTCAAAAAAAACATGTAATCCTTGACATTTTCGGTGGCATACTCTGCTTTTCGTCTGGAGGAATGCTACCTGAAAGGTCACAACTTAAATATCTTTCTAAGGAATGCTTATAAGGCAACAACTGCTCTTTTCCGAGCAATTATTTTCATGCTAAGTATTTCTATTTTTATTTAAAACATATGCAGTATTTCACTTGTATTTTGTTGAAATTTCTTGTCCTGACCTGGTCTGATCTGTCCAGAACTCCTACCAGGTTGTTGTTTAGCTGCCTTTGAATGTCAATCAAGCAATTTGATTCAAGAGAAAGGCCCACCAATCAACTTCTTAGTGCAAAGAGAGATGGATCATAAATGTTGTCTTTTCAAGTGATGGCCTCGTCCTGAGAATGAATAATAAATGGTAATTTCAAAGAGATTGTGCAACTTTATTAGTTGGGCACTGAAGCCAAATTTCCGGCATAAAACTTTCATTAGTAATTATTAACTGGAATAGTATTAAGCAGAAGTTAAAGTTACAGATTCTTAGGATGACGTCAAAATTTAAATCAACATGTTGTACAGCACTGATTGCAGAGAAAATTAGCTTAAACGCCTGGAGCTTGATCAACTGACTATGCCATTTTAGAAACACTGGCCAGAAATTGAGTGCTCGGTACAGGAAATGAGGGGTGATTCTGAGAATTAGATCGGTGATAATGGATATGTTGATTATCCGTTTTACGTGCAACTTGTGTTACCCTCAAGCATAAATGTTGCTGTAGTTGTGTGTTTGAGCTCAGTCATCTGTTGCTCATAAAGCTGCCTGCAAACCAGTAAAGTCGACTGCAATGGTTTCTCTGCCTGGAGGCAACATTTAGATATTCTGATCTAATGGTTGTTAGTTCTGACAGGGCCAGTAGATTGTCCTCTGTATATGGCAGCAAATTGTATTAGGGATCAGGATTTTGAGACCAATTTTTAGAAAGTTGATTCTGGTGTCTATCAATGACAATTTGGAAAATGCAATTTGGTGATTTACAGTGGTACATTGCAATCAGCCTCCAATTCTTTTAATGTTATATTGTTAGTGCTTTGAGAGGCCACAGGGAAAGAATCTAAATTATGAGGAAGACCAGCACATCAATGCAAAAATAAGATAGATGCATTTGCATTATTTTTAACTGGAAGTGCTGACTAGATGATCTATCTTGGCAGCCTCCTGAAGTCTCCATCATCCAAGATACGAGTCTTCAATCAATTCTGTTCACTCTGTGTAATATCAAAAAGTGGCTGAAGACATTAGATACAGCAAAGACTACAAGCCCTGACAATATTCTGACAATAATACTGTAGACTTGTGCTGTAGAACTAACCATGCCCCGAGCTAAGATATTCCAGTCTAACTATAACACTGACATCTACCCAACAATGTGGAAAATCTCCCAGGAATGCCATGTCCATAAAAAAAAGGATAAATCTAAGATGAGCATTAACCACATTATCATTCGACTCTTAACTTTTAGCAAAGTGATGGAAGGTATCGTCAACATTGCTATCAAATGCCACTTGCCAAGGAATAAAAGTTGCTGACTTATGCTCAGTTAACTTTCCACCAGGAGAATTCAACTCCTGACCTCATTCAAGTCTCAGTTTGTTGTGGTTTTCTTTAAGTTCGTTAATTTTATGTATACCACAGAGAGGCAGGTTCTTGAGACAGGAATCTTAGAGTTTATTAACAACTATGTACAATGATGCAACATCTCAGACTTGCATATGCAGTCTGGGTAATCTGCTTATTTAGATTACTAATGTTTTAAACAGTTAGTTTACTGCTGACTAACAGGCCAATTAGCAGTTTGGTTGGACACTTGCTACCAGACAAACTGACTGGTTGATTGAACAAGCTGCAGAACACAAACTAGAATGTCATGATGTCATCTAGCTAACTTAAAGGTATATAAGATCTTTCTGAGATCTGTGCAATAACATAAAAAACTTTGGTCCTAATAAAGAAGAAAGAGCTGAATTCAAGATGTGAGATCAGAGTGACTGCTCGGATATCAAGACAGCATTTGACAGATTATGACGTCAAGGAACCCCAGCAAAACCTGAATCAGGGGATATCTCTCCGCTAATTAAAATCGTACCCGGCACAAAGGACGATAGCTATGGTTGTTGGAGGTCAGTCACCTCAGTTCCAGACACCTCTGCAGGAGTTTCCTCACAGCGGTGTCCTAGAACCAACCATCTTCAGCTGCTTCATCAATGACCTTCATGATCCTCCCATCACAATGTCAGAAGTAGGGATGTTTGCTGAATAAAAACTGAAAGAACTGCAGATGATGTAAATGAGAAACAAAAACAGAGGCCTGCCGGAAAAACTCCTCAAGTCTGGCAGTATCTGTGAAGAGAAATCAAAGTTTACATTTCGGCTCCAGTCACCCTTCCTCAGAGCAGGTGATAGCTAGGAAAATGTCAGGTTATATGTAGAAAATGGGATGGGGTAGGGGGGTAAGGAATAAATGATACATAGGAATAGAACTCAAAGAGAGAGAAGAACATTACAATTTATATAACTGATTTGGAAATGGGGACCACGTGTAGAGTGTCAAGGTTTGCAGATGACACTAAGATGGGTGGCAGGGCAAAGGGTGCAGAGGACTGTGAAACTTTGCAGAGGAACATAGATACATTAACTGAGTTGGCAAAGGTCTGGCAGATGGAATACAATGTAAATAAATGTGAAGTCACACATTTTTGTAGGAGTAATAGTAAAAAAGATTATTACATGAATGGTAAAAAGTTGCAGCATGCTGCCCTGCAGAGAAGGAGAAGATTGAATCACGTGTAATAGTCTTACAATTGAGTAAAGGTAACTACAAAGACATGAGGGAGTAGCTGGCCAGAGTTGATTGAAAGTGAAGCCTAGCACAGAAGATGGTGGAGCAGCAATGACAGGAGTTTCTGGGAGTAGTTTGTGCTGAAATTCATCCTAAGGAAGAAGAAACATATTAAGGGGAGGATGAGACAACCATGGCTGACAAGGAAAGTCAGGGATAGGACACGAGTAAAAGAAAAAGCATACAATGTAGTGCAGATTAGTGGGATGCCAAAGGATGGTGAAGCCTTTAAAAACCAGCAGAGGATAGCTGATTACAAAAAAACAATGAGGGGTGAGAAGATGAAATATGAGAATAAGCTAGCTAGTAATAAAAAAGAAGAATGCAAGTGTTTTTTTAGACATCTAAAATGTAAGAGAGAAGGAAGAGTAGATATTGGACTGCTGGAAAATAAGGCTAGAGAAGTGGTAATGAAGAAGAAAGAAATGGGAGACGAGCTGAATTGGCACTTTGCATCTGTATTCACAGTGGAGGACATCAGCAACACACCAGAATTTCAAGAGAGTCAGAGGGCAGGTGTGAAGGTAGTGAGCATCACTAAGGAGAAGATACTGGGGAAGCTGTAAAGTCTGAAAGTGGATAAATCACCCAGACTGGATGCACTACACCCCAGATTTCTGAAGGAGATAACTGAAGAGAAGTATTTTCAAGGCATTGGGTGGTGATCTTTCAGGAATCACTGGAGTCAGGAAGACTGGAAAGTGGCAAATGTAACACCTATGTTTAAGAAAGGAGGCAGGAAATTTCAGGCCAGTTAGCCTGACCTCAGTAGTTGGTAAGATTTTAGAGTCCATTATTAAGGATGAGATTGAGGTGCACTTGGAAGTGCATGGTAAAATAAGGTATATTCAGTCAAGCTTCTTCAAAGGGGGTATGACAAATATGTTAGAATTGTTTGAGGAGTTAATGAGCAAGTTAGACAAAGGAGAGCCAGTGAATGTGATTGATTTGGATTTCCAGAAGGCATTTGACAAGGTGCCGCTCAAGAGGCTTCTAAATCAGATAAGAACCCATGGAGTTTGGGACAAGGTACTGGCATAAATAAAGGATTGTCTGACTTACAGAAGGTAGTGAGTAGGGATAAAGGGGTCTTTTTTCAGGATGACAGCCAGGGACTAGTGAAGTTCTGCAGGGATCATAGTTGGAATCACAACTTTTCACATTATACATTTATGATCTGGATGAAGAAACTGAGGGCATTATTGCTAAGTTTACAGATGACACGAAGATAAGTGGAGGGGCAGGTAGTGTTGAGGAAGCAGAGAGGTTGGAGAAGGACTGACATGCAAGATGTGTGGGCAAAGAAGTGACAATGGAATACAATATGGCAAACTGTGATGTGATGCATATTGGTAGGAAGAATAGAGGATCAGCTTTGGAAATCTGAAGGGCAAAGGGACTTGGGAGTCCTAGTTTAGGATTCTCTTAAAGTTAACCTACAGTTTCAGTTGGTAGTTAGGAAGGCAAATGCAATGTTGGCATTCATTTTAAGAGGGCTAGAATACAAGAGCAGAAATGCATTGCTGTGACTTTGGAGGTTCTGGTCAGACTGTATTTGGAATATTGTGGGTAGTTTTGGGGCCCATATCGAAGGAAAGCTGTGCTGAGATTAGAGAGGGCATCCAAAGAAAGTTTACAAGAATGATCCCAGGAATGAAAGGCTGAGGAGCAGCGAAGGACTCTGTGTCTGTACTCTATAGAAGTCAAATGGGGAGGGGATTTCAGTTTGAAACTTGCAGGATACTGAGAGATCTGGATAGAGTGGGGGTGAAGAAGATGCTTCCATTAGTAGGAAAGACTAGGATCTGTGGGCACAGCCTCAGGATGACAGGATGACCCTTTTGAATTGAGATATGAAGAATTTCTTCAGCCAGAGTGTGGTGAATCTGTGGAACTCATTGCGGAGAGGGTTGTGGAGGCCAAGTCATTGAGGGTATTTAGGACAAATAGGTAGATTTTTGATAAATAAAGAGATCAAGGGTTTTGAGGAGAAGGCAGGAGAATGGGTTTGAGTCACACATCAGCCATGATTGAATGGTAGAGCAGACTCAATGGGCTGAATGGTCTAATTCTGCTCCGAAACATTCTGGTTTTATGATCTTTTGAGAGATTCTTGGACTTGACAACATAGTCTCAGAGTAAAGGAGTGCTAATTTAAGACTGAGATAAGGGGGGGAGTTTCTTCTCACAGACGGCTGTGAGTCTGTGGAAATCCTTGCCCTAGAGAGTTGGGGGAGACAAAATAAACTGTAGATGCTGGAATCCAAGTCAACAAGCAGGAGGCTGGAAGAAGCCAGGCAGCATCAGAAATTGGAGACGTCAACGTTTCGGATGGAACACTTTTTCAGGACTCAGAGTGGGTGAAAGGGGAGCTGCTGATAAAGGAAGTTGCAGGGGTGGATGGTGAGGTGGGTATAAGTGAAGACAGTTGGAGGGTACGACGTGGTTGGTCAATGGGAGGGATGAATCTGGTTGGTGGCTGGTAGGAAGGATCAATGAGATGAATGGAAGAGAGAAAGGGCATGGGAAGGGTGGTTATTTGTCATTGGAGAAGTCAATGTTGAGTCCTCCGAGGTGTAGGCTATCCAGGTGGAAGATGCGGTGTTGTTCCTCCCAGTCACCACCCATTTTAATTCCCCTTCCCCTCTCTTTCTGACATGACCATCCTTGGCCTCCTCTATTGCCACAACGAATCAGACCACAAATTGGAGGAACAACACATCGTTTTCCGCCTGGGCAGCCAACAGCTCGGAGGACTCAACATTGAGTTCTCCAATTTCAAATAATCTCCCTTGCTATCACCCGACTCCCTTCCAAGGCCCTTCCCCTCCTTTCCATTCCTCTCATCAATCCTTCCTTCTAGTCACCATCTGAATTCATTTCTCCCATCTATAAACCAGGTCATACCCTCTACCTGTGTTCACCTATCCCCACCCTGCATCCCCAACCCTTTATCTGCAGCTCCCCTCACACCCACCCCCAGTTCTGAAGAAGGGTTACCCCTGAAATTTTGACTTTTCCAACTTCTGATGCTGCCTGGCTTGCTGCGATCTTCCAGCCTCCTCCTGTCTACCATAAAGGGTGGGGGTGGGGTGGAGCAGAGCCTTGTGTATATTTAAGGCTGTGATAAGATAAGTAGATTCTTGAGTCAGGGAATCAAGGGTTACAGGAAAAAGGCAGCAAAATGGATGCAAGGAATATTAAATGAACCATGATCCTATTGAATGCTGGAGAAGGCTCAATGTACCAAACAGGCGAAAGTAAGGACTGCAAATGCTGGAGATTAGAGTCGAGAATGTGGTGCTGGAAAAGTACAGCAGGTCAGGCAGCATCCGAGGAGCAAGAGAATTGACATTACAGGCAAAAGCCCTTTAGCCCATAGGGCCTTTGCCCAAAATATTGATGTCCTGCTCAATGTATAAACAGCTCACTTCTGTTCCAATTTCCAATTGTCTTATGGTCTTATGGACTTGAAACTGCATTACTGTTCCTTCACTGCTGCTAGGTAAGAATCCTCGAACTCCCTTCCTAACAATACTGTGGTTGTCCCTACATCCCAGCAAATTGGATTGAAAACTTAAAAGAATTCCAAACAAACGATTAGCAGGTAAAAATTAAAGTATGAAAGACAGCTAGCTAGATATATAAACAAGTTCAAAGTTTGGGTGAAGATTTGTAGCTTGGGTGCTCATTGTTGTAGTTCTGTTCGCCGAGCTGGAAATTTTTGTTGCAAACGTTTCGTCCCCTGTCTAGGTGACATCCTCAGTGCTTGGGAGCCTCCTGTGAAGCGCTTCTGTGGTGTTTCCTCCGGCATTTATAGTGGCCTTGTCTTCCTGTTTGTCCTATATAGTGTTTTGTGCAGTCCTTGCATGGGATTTTGTACACTACATTAGTTTTGCTCATGCTGGGTATCGGGTCCTTCATTCTGGTGAGTTGTTGTCTGAGGGTGGCTGTTGGTTTGTGTGCTGTTATAAGTCCTAGTGGTCGCAGTAGTCTGGCTGTCAGTTCTGAAATGCTCCTGATGTATGGTAGTGTGGCTAGTCCTTTGGGTTGTGTCATGTCCTTATTCCGTTGTCAACAAACACATCGACCTGGACCCAATATAGCGGCCACGACAGCGGACAGCTGAAACTGACAACCGGAAGCGGCAGGGACAGGCCACTATAAATGCCGGAGGAAACACCACAGAAGCGCTTCACAGGAGGCTCCCAAGCACTGAGGATGTCACCTAGACAGGGGACGAAACGTTTGCAACAAAAATTTCCAGCTCGGCGAACAGAACCACAACATATAAACAAGTATTTACAAAGTAAAAGAGAAACTAAAGTACTCACTTTAGTTGGCCCTTCAGAAGGAAAGTCTGGGGTATTAATAACAGAAAATAAGGAAATGGCAGATACACTGCACAGATAGTTTGAATGGAATCTTACACGGTACTAAACAATGTCAGTTATGTTATCCTCTGCAGCATGAGGCAGAAGTAGATAGATACTAACACTATCACAGCCATGACTTGTGGCAGAATTGTGTGAGGCATCTGGCAAGGCCTACCTCAATGCCAGCAGCAATTCGCTGCATCTTTTATGTACTTTCCGAGCTTTGTCCAGGTTCACAATGGCATTTAAAGATGACGCGGGCACCAGGGATATAGAAATAGTTATGAATCAAGAGGTAAAAGAGAGAAACTTAAAATAATTACAATCACCACAAAAAGGATGTTGTGATTTAAACAAGGTGAGCCAGCTAAAAGGTGAGTTCCCTGACTGGGGCTGTTAATCTGGTCCAATCAGGGAGACCTGGTTAATATAAAAGGGTGAATATCAGGGATATTGAACTCCTGGAATGTCTGACTCGTGAGAGGCAGTACTGTTGTTAAAGATTACATATTTGTAAATAAAGGATAATTGGTGATGAGATGCTAGCCTCTGAAGAGTTATTTCAAAGGGTGATAGCAAATGATTAAAGATACTGACAAGTCCTCAGGTCTTAATGGACTTCACCTTAAGGTCTTAAAAGAAATGACTTCTGAGATAGTAATGTATAGGATTTTAATTTCCAAAATTCCTTAGATTCTGGAAAGTACTGTCAGAATGGAAAATAGCAAATGTATCTCCTTTATCCAAGTAGTACCCTGATCCAGAAATCAGGGTATTACATGGTAGACTCACTTTCATTGTCACCAAAATGCTGGCAACTATTATTTACAAGATTATTTAGAAATGTGATCAGACGAACCTATGTGGTTCTGTGAAGGGGAAGTCATGTTTAACTAATCAGTTACAGCACTTTGCAAAATTAAAAGCCAAACAGTTAAAAGGGAATCTGCAGATGTGGACTATTTTGATGTCTAGAAGCATTAGACATTGTTATGGACCAGACCAAACCCCCTCAACATATTAAGAGGATAGCCCAAACCCTAATGTTTTCTTATTTCAAATGTAAGTGTAAGGCATTGCGTTCTACATGCAATTCAATTGGTCAGGCTACTCAACTTTAAGCAAAACATTCTTTATTTTTACACAACCATTATAATACAGACAAAATAAAAATAAAAGAATAGACTTAACTGTAACTCCAACAAAATGCTTAACCAAATAATATATATTATATATATATAAACCAATACTAATTAACTGTTCCAATGTAGTAACATCCCATAAACACACCTTTGGCAAAGGTGAACTCAGTAAAGTACATTAACTCACATGTAATGCTAGCAGAAGGAAGTGAAGCCCAGCTTTTAGCTGTAACAGAGAGAGAAATAAGAATTTCCACATCCAGCTTCGAGAATCCAACAACTGCAAAAACCTAAAATTAAACATTTTGGTTCTATGAGATCTTGATGCCACCTATTCAGGCTTCTTCTATTGTTCCAACTTTAAATAAAAACCCAAGACCTCGCAAGCTGTTTAGTTTATCGTCACCTCTGCCTCAAGCTTTGTTCATAAAAATGTGGACAAAATACACCTCTTAAAGCCATAGTATCATCACAACAAACTACTAGATTACTAGAGAATGATAACAGCTTGTGTTTTAGTTGGCAATAGAATAGCATAGAGAGAAGTCTGGTTAGATAAAAGGAAACAGAATTCGGGATTAACTTGGTTCAGCAAGATGTAACAACAGAGTCTCACTATTTACTTGGATGAAGGGAAAAAAATATACAGTTGCTAAATTTGATAGTGGCACTCAAATGCATAGGAGAGTTAAGTTTTCAAAAAGACATAAAGAGGATATGGTTAGTTAAGTGAGTGGGCAAAACGTTGGCAGATGATGTTTAATGTGAGAAAATGTGCACTTGACTACTTTGGTAGGAAAAGTAAAAATGCAACATATTATTTTAAAAGGAGAGAAATTTCAGAACTCTATAGGTGTCTTGGAACATGAATCAAAAAAACATCAGTATGTAGCAAGTAATTTGGAAGGCAAATGGAAAACTTGTTCATTCAAGGGGAATGAAACATAAAGCTAAATAAGTTATTCGACAGTGGTGCAGGGTGTTATCTACTATCCATAATGCAGAAAGGTTAACTCAACTGGTTCCTAGAAAAGTTACAATAGGTTGGGCCTGGTGAAGTTTAGAAGTTTGAAAGGCGAACTTATTGAAACATATAAAATTCTAAGACGCGAGCCAGGGCGGATGCTGGAGGTATATGTCCCCATGTGGGGCAGACTAGAAATAGGGGACAGAATTTAAATATAAGATGCATCAAATTAAGGATAGAGATAAGAGCAAAGTTTTTCTATCATAGGGTCATTTCTGGGTGAAATTCTCTTTGAAAGAGCTGCAAAGGAAGGATCGTTATATATCTCTAAGGATAAGTTAGATAGGTTTTGGACTAACAAGAGAGTCAAATAATATGGAAGATGTGCAAGAAAGCAGAGGTCACAATCATATCAGCCATGATCTTCATCAAATGGTAGAGTGTGCTCAAAAAGCCGAATAGCCTACTCTTAACTCATATGCCAGTGTTCAGATGAACTGAAGCAACTTAGCTGGGGCATGACTAGCTCTGGAGCAGAGGTCTACAGCACTATAGCAATGTGTTATAAGAGCCCTTATATTTTCTGTATTTAATGCCTCCAGTCATTTCTTGATACCGGTGGAGTGAATTGAATTGACTGAAGACTGGCAAATGGATTCTGGGGACCTCAGGAGGGTGAATAGATTAATCATGCACTCAGCACTTCTAGCTGAAGGAAGTTACAAATACTTCAGCCTTGTCTTTTGTATAGATATGTCAGGATCAGTATGACCTTCACAGAGCCATTAAGACAGCTAAGGACCAATACTGATCCAAACTAGAGACCCGGGCAGACACCCAGCGACTATGGCAAGGGCTGAATGACATCACAGGTTCTAAAAAGAGACTGTGCAAGACAGCGGACAATGACATATCATCCCAGATCATCTTAACGCTGTCTATGCTCGCTTTGAGCAGAATTTTGGTGGAGAGGTAACACCTATTTAGACAAGTCCTGATGAACCTACATCAGACATCAGTGTGAATCCAAGGAAAGCGATGGGACCAAACAGAGTACCAGGCCATGCACTCAGCATGTGCAGATCAACTGGCAGAGGTCTTCTTGGGCATCTTCAACCTCTCCCTGCAACAGGACACTGTCCCTGCCTGTTTCAAGAGGGTCAACATCATCCCTGTGCCTAAGAAGGCTCATGCAGCATGTCCCACTGGCCCTAACTTCAGGTCATGAAGTGCTTTAAAAGGCTGGTCATGGCATTAATCAACTCCAGCCTCCCCACTATTCTTGACCCACTCCAATTTGCCTACCGGACGAACAGATCCATGCCAGATGCCTTATTACTTGCCCTTCCCTCCTCCCTAGAACATCTTGACACCAAGAACAGCAATGTAAGAACCCTACTCATTGACTACAGTTCAGCCTTCAACACTATTATCCCCTCGAGACTGATTAATAAATTTAGTGATCTCAGACTTAACCCCACTCTCTGCAACTGGATCCTCAGTTTCCTGACCCACAGGCCACAATCAGTGAAGATTGGGGACAATATTTCATCCTCACTAATACTCAACACTGGACCCCCCCAGGGGTGCGCACTCAGCCCCCTACTATACTCACTGTATGCCATGACTGCATCACCAAGTACCAGACTAATGCCATTTACAAGTTCGCTGATGACACCACCATTGGTCGAAGCTCAGATGGTGACAAAACAGACTACAGATGGAAGGCAGAAGACCTGGAAAAATGGTGTACTGAGAACACTCTAGCTCTCAATGCTGGCAAACCAAGGAACTGGTTATTGACTTTTGGCGGGATGTTATTCATGCCCCCCCTACACATTAACAGCACAGAGGTGGAACAAGTGGAGATTGTCAAGGTCCTGGGAGTGGTCATCAACAACAAGCTTTCTTGGATTCTTCATGTGGAATGCACTGGTTACAAAGGCCCAACAATGTCTCTTCTTCCTCAGGCAGCTGAGAAAATTTGGCATGACGGTAAACTTTTGTAGGTGTGCCATCAATAGCATTCTGGCTGGATGTATCACTACCTGGTATAGCAATGTACCATTCAAGATCAGAGACAGTTACAGCGAGTTGTGTACTCGGCCCAGTCAATCACAAAGGCCAACCTCCCATCTATAAGAATCCATCGACCAGGCCCGCCGTCAAGGAAAGGCCGCCAGCATTCTCAAAGATCCATCCCATCCTGGCAATGTTTTTCTACAACCTTTACTATCAGGGAAAAGGTACAGAAGTCTGAACACAAGCACCAGCCGGTTTCGAAACAGTTTCTACCCGACAATTTTTAGAATACTGAATGGACTCAAAAACCCTTAGCATTCACCTGTACCAATGTTTTGGTTTTTGCTGCTGTTTACCTATTATTTACTTATCTATGCTATTTAACTATGTGATCTGCCTGTACTGCTCACAAGCCAAAGCTGTTCATTGTGCCGTGACAATAATTTCAATTAAATTCATCTCCACATGTTTGTGAAACCTCTTTCTCTAATCAGTTGGTTAAATGCCCACAACTAGATGAAACAGGGCTGCTGAGTTTTGATCCAATATGTTGTTTGTTAGTTCTGTCTCTCCCATTCTGCTTCTGCAATTCAGCATGTATACAATCTCATATTGTACCTTTCTGATGGTACTCTTGGAATACCCTTCTGTATTCCTCATTGAACCAAGGTTAATCCACGTGCTTGATGATAATTGTAGACCTAATTGATGATTAGTTCTCAGAGAATTAGATCCCATTGGGTCAGATAAATGCTGTTTTCAAGAAATCCTGGTGAATTTACTTCAGCCTTCATGAGACATTGCACTGTGAAGTAAAGAGCAGAAGACTCACTGATAATCAAATTTCAAGACAACACCATAGGGAGAGTAAGAGAGGAAGGGATGGACGGACAGAGGTAGGGGCAGGCAGACAGATGGATGGACAATTTAACCCCAGGAATTCCCGAGAAACATTCAACCTGCTTCAGACATGATTCAAATTATGACTTGGTGAACTGCCCAAAGCAGGGTTACTAAAGTCACACTTAATGAGAATTCTGAGGAAGAGATGATGAAAATGATGAACTCAAACAAATTATGTTGATCAAAAGGGACTTTGTTTCCGTGGTGAATCTATTATTCTAGATTTTTAAAGTTGTTCTGTACTAGTTCAGTGACAGTATTTGTCCCTCAAATTTTGTGAACCAAATTTGTTAAAATTTTATTCTGCTTCATTATGCAATAATAACCTTAGAAAAGTTAAGAAGTATTAAAATATAAATTGTTTTAGGTTAGGTAGTAACAATGCTTTAAGGTCACTAAAAATGTTGTCTCATGAATAATGCTTGTACTTTTTTTTCTGTATGTATATAACATATATAGAAAGAGAGAGTAAGAGACAAATATGTATTTATAGAATTGCTACAGTGCAGAAAGAGGCCATTTGGCCTATCTAGTCTGCACTGACCCTCTGAAGAGCATCCCACCAGAATAAGCTTCCCAGCCTATTACCATAACTCCACAGTTAGCATGACCAATCCACCTAACCTGCACATCTTTATACTGTGGGAGGAAACCAGAGCAAATGGAGGAAGAATGTGCAAACTTATACAGGCAGTCACCCAAGGCTGGAATCAAACCTGAGGCTCTGGCACTGTGAGGCAGCAGTGCTAAACACTGAGCTACTGTGATGCCCCCTTGAAAAGACAATCTATTGATTCCATTGAGATACTGGGAATTCATTTGTGCTCCTCCATTACTCAGCATTGACTGGAGTGGGGTTCCATGGATTTGTTCTGCACACAGCGGTGTTTAGCATATGCACATTGTAAACACGGGCAGTAGATAGTATTTATTTGTCAGATCAAAAATCGGTGAGTGTTTGGTCAGGAAAAGGAAGTGGCTAGAGTGGGCAGAGTGGGCTAGAGTGCAGAAACATGTCGGTTGCAAATCCCAAAAAATAATTTGCTGGGTCCCGCTTGCACACCTGGCTGGGTCACTTTGTTGAACAGAGACTGGACTGGACCGGACAGCAAGCTATAGTCGAAAACACAACAGTTTTTAGCTCCCAATTTCCTATTCCCCTCACAGAATATTCAGAAGAGTTGCACAAGCTGGCAAAATGTGAGATGTCGTGTTCTACAGGGAATAATAATGGGAAAGCTGTCATTCAACATTAATGCCCAAATTTGTTCCTGGAAACTGCTGCGGGCTTCACTGATGCATGGAGCTAGAGGTTGGAAACCACTACCTTGTCGCCGCCCATTGTGCAGGAAATCCTGAAAAAAAAGTCCACGCCCTCCACCACTAACATTCTGTGGCAGCAGTATATACCATCTACAAGATGCACTACAGAAATTAACAGGACCCCTTAGACATCACATTCCAAAACTTCCATCTAAAAGGACTAAATTAGCAGATATATGTAAATTCAGCCACATGCAAGTTCTCCTCCAAGGTCTTCTCCATCCTGACTTGGAAAGACATTCCCATTCCTTCAGTGTTGTTGGGTCAAGAACCAAGAATTCCCTCCCTACTGGCATTGCGAGTCTATTGACATCATATGGACTACAGCAGCTCAACAATGCAGCTCACTAATGCCTTCTTAAGGGCAAGTAGGGATGGACAATAGATACTGGCCCAGACAATGACGCCCACATCCTATGGGTGAACTTTTAAAAAGCCCCTCTTGTGACTTTTCGTCTGAGAATTACAACCCATTTGAATGTTGGCTTGCAGTGTGGTCTGGACTCCAGAGGGGAAAGTACAATGTGTTACAATTCAATGTGTAGGAAATTTGAAAGAATGCATGGAAACAAGTATTTTCTGAGCCTTCATTGATCCAAGCCTGTACACTGGAATTCCCAATGTGGTTGGGATATTTTTTTTAATGGCATCTGTTAGAGTAAAGAATGTGTTTTTTTTTACAAAGCTGCAATTGAAGCGCAAAACCTTAATGGAAGGAAAGATGTAAGCGGCAACTTTTTCACGCAGAGGGTGGTGCATGTATGGAATGAGCTGCCAGGGAAGTGGTGGAGGCTGGTACAATTACAACATTTTAAAGGTCATCTGGATGGGTACATGCATAAAAAGGACTTGGAGGGATATGGGCCAAGTGCTGGCAGATGGTACTAGATTAACTTGGGATATCTGGTCAGCATGGATGGTTTGGACCGAAGAGTTTGCTTCCGTGCTATAAAACTCTACAATTCTATATGTGTGACTCTATGATTCTATATATATGAGCAGAATGAAACTGTGATTACTGTGTTTGGAGATGTACACTAGTAATGCGTGTTTCTATAAATAAGAGCTTATGAAGTGTGAAAAGATTAAACTACAATTCTATCCTTCAGTGCCTGACTCTGTAAAGGACAACAAAAATAATTAAAGCTGGGCATGGTGCAGTGGTTGACGTAGCCATACTCACAGAATCATTAGCTATAGAGAAACTCATCATGTTTTAAGCCTGAGCTGACACAGTTGGAAAGTTATTTTTCTCCCTGCCTGACATCAGAGCACACATTGACTTTAATGTACATTTTCACATCAATTTCAGACTCTATTATAGAGATCAAATTTAATTTGTCTCATATTACTTAAGTTGATTCTCATTTTGTGACTGTAACCCATTATTGCTTGTTACAGAAATAATTGATGTTTCCACCACAACATTGTGGCAGCAGTGATTTTCTGAGATAAACATTGGCAGGCGTAATAGTGATAACGTCAATGTGCTGGTAATCCATAACTCTAAGGTAATCTCCTGGGGACATATTCTAATCCTCTTGGGACATGTTCACATT
Source organism: Chiloscyllium plagiosum (assembly GCF_004010195.1). NCBI lineage: Eukaryota > Metazoa > Chordata > Chondrichthyes > Orectolobiformes > Hemiscylliidae > Chiloscyllium > Chiloscyllium plagiosum. The sequence continues at coordinate 11,617,755 of NC_057721.1, forward strand.
CTACCAGGACAAATGGTGAAATCTGAATTCAATAACAAACTGGAATTAAAAGCTAATGGAGTCTAATGGAAATCTGTAATCATTGCTGATTGTCACAAAATAAACCTGGTTCACTGACGTCCTATAGGGAAGGAAATTTAACACTCTTGTCTGGTCTGGTCTGGTCTATATGTGACTCCAAACCCACAAGGATATTCTTAATTATCCTCTGAAATGGCTGAATCTGCTTCTCAATTGTATCAAGCTGTTACAAAGTGTAAGAAAAGGAATGAAACCAGGCAGACCACACAGATTGACCTAGGCACAGAAAACAATGAAAATCATATCCCTCTCATTGCTGCAAAATTCTCCCTACTAACAAACAGGGGCTTATGGCAGGATTGGGAGAACTGTCTCACAGACTAGTCAAGAAACAGCCTGACCAAGTCATCCTCATGGAATCATACTTTACAGACAAAGTTCCAGACATCACCATTACCATCCCTGCATATGTTCTGTCCTACTGAGGGTGGCAATGGCACAGAATGTACTCTAAATGAGGACTTCACCGTCCATCATCAAGAGTACCTCAGTAGCCATATTAATGCCTCAGCTGGCCAGTTTTTATAGGACACATCTGATAAACTGGGTCTGGTGCAAGTGGTAAAGGAATCAACAACAGGGATAATCCTACTTGACCTCCTCCTCACCAATTTACCTGTCACAGATATGTCTGAGAAAGATAGTATTGGTAGGAGTGACCAGTACTCAGACGTTGTGAAGATGAAGGCCCATCTTTACACTGCATTATGTAACTCTACCATCATGCAAAATAGACAGACTGTAACAGATCTTGTAAACTCAAAACTGGGCATCGATTAGGTAATGTGAATAGTATCAGACATACTCCGAATGAGGTGTTAACACAGTGAAGCTACAAAACAAGACTAATTGCATGCCAAATAGAAAAAGCAACGTGCAATCAACAAGGCTGAGTGTTCTCACAATTAACAGATCAAACATAACCTCAGCAGTGCTGCCATATCCAGTAGTGAATGGTGGTGGACAATCAACTAACAGGAGAAGGAGACTCCACAGTTATCTCCATCCTCAATGATAGGGTGGTCAGCATATATGTGCAAAGAGCTCTTCATCTTTCCTGATGAAGAGCTCATGCTCGAAACATCGACTGTTCTGCTCCTCAGATGCTGCCTGACTGGCTGTGCTTTTCCAGCACCACACTTTTCGATTCTGATCACCAGCATCAGCAGTCATAGAGTGATAGAGTCATAGAGATGTACAGCATGGCAACAGACACTTTGGTCCAACCTGTCCATACCGACCAGATATCCCAACCTAATCTAGTCCCACCTGCCAGGACCCAACCCATATCCCTCCAAACCCTTCCTATTCATATACCCATCCAGATGCCTTTTAAATGTTGAACAGCCCCAGCCTGTTCAGCCTCTCCCTAAAGCTCAAATCCTCCAACCCTGGCAACATCCTTGTAAATCTTTTCTGAACTCTTTCAAGTTTCACAACATCTTTCTGATAGGAAGGAGACCAGAATTGCATGCAATATTCCAACAGCGGCCTAACCAATGTCCTGTTCAGCCGCAATATGACCTCCTGACCCCTGTACTCAATACTCTGACCAATAAAAGAAAGTATACCAAATGCCTTCTTCACTATCCTAACTACCTGTGTCTCCACTTTCAAGGAGCTATGAACCTGCACTCCAAGGTCTCTTTGTTCAGCAACACTCTCTAGGACATTACCACTAAATGTATAAGGCCTGCTAAGATTTGCTTTCCCAAAACCAAAATGCAGCACCTCGCATTTATCTGAATTAAACTCCATCAGCTACTTCTCAACCCATTGCCTCATCTGGTCAAGATCCTTTTGCAATCTGAGGTAACCTTCTTTGCTGTCCACTACACCTCCAATTTTGGTGTCATCTGCAAACTTACTAACTATACCTTTTCCTCACCTTCTCCTACATATGTGCAAAGAACAAAGGTAAAGCATTTGCATTCATTTTCAGGTAAAAGTGTCAAATAAATGATCCATCTTGGCCTCCTTTTGAAATCCTCAGCATTGCAATAGCAGTTTTAAGCAAATTTGATTCACTACACATGATCTTAAGAAATGGCTGAAGGCATTAAATATTGCAAAAGCTGTGATGCTGACAACCTTCCGACAATAGTCTTGATTTGTTCTCCAGAACTAGCTGCACCCCTAGCCAAGCAATTCCTGTCCAGCTGCAATGTGGGAAATTTCCCAGGTATGTCCTGTCCACTGAATGTAAGACAAATTACCTCTACGCCAGTCTACTCTCTATCATCAGCAAAGTGATTGAAAGTGTCATCAGCAGTATCTTCAAGCATCACTTGCAAAGGAATGGCCTGCTGTTTGATGCTCAATTTGAGTTCCATCAGGATGACTGATTGATTTCATTACAGCTTTGCTTCCAACATGAAGAAAAGAGCTGAACTTGAGGAGTGAGGTGAAAGTGACTATCCTTGACATCAAGGCCATATTTGACTGGGTGTGGCATCAAGGTGCCTTACCAAAACTAGATACAATGGGAGTCAGAAACTAAACTCTCCACTGGTTGAAGTCGTACCAAATACATAGGAAAGTGATTGTTGAAGGTCAGTGATCTCAGTTCAAGGTTGTCTCTGTCGAAGTACCTCAGGGTAGATATTTTTAACCCACCTATTCAGACAAATTACAACACACCTCTGGAACAAGTGAGACTTGAACCTGGGCTTTCTTGGCCCACAGTAGTGTTTCACTTTACTACAAGACCCTGTTCCTCATCGTATTATCCTGGGCCCAACTATCTTCAACTGCTTTATCAATGACCTCATCAAGGTATTTACCATAGCTTGATCTCCAATATCAACTTCCAGCAGTTTACAATTGACCATAATCTGAATTGGGCCAGCCATGTAAATACTGTGGCTACAGGAGCAGATCAGAAACCAGAAATTTTGCAGTGCCTAACTCACCTCCTATCTTCCCATTGCCAATCAATATCTACAAGGCACATAACAGGTGTAATGGAATACTCTTCACTTGCCTGAATAGGTTCAGCTTCAATAACTCACAGAAGTTCAGTACCATCGGTGACAAAGCTGCCCATTCAATTGGTACCCAATCCCCCACCATTGACAATCAGACCCTTCACCACCAAGGCAAGGTGGGCAGCATTGTGTACCATCTGCAAGATGCACTACAGGTACTTACCACGGTTCATTCAACAGCACCTTCCAGTGTGTGTCTTCTACTATCCAGGAGGATAAAGGCAACTGATGCATGGGTACCACCTGCAAGTTGCAAGTTTCCATCCAAGCCGTAGCATTTTACTTTGTAACAAGATTGCCATTCCTTCACTGTCACTGGGTCAAAATACTGGAACCCCCTTCCTCAGGGCATTGTGAGTGCCTCTGTACCCTTAGGACTGCAGACACTGAGGAGGGCAGCTCATCACACCTTTCTCAAGGGCAATTAGGGATGGGCAAAAAATTCTGTCCCAGCCAGTGATGCTCACATCTCACAAGTGGAGAAAAATATCTTGAATATTTACCAATAATATTTGTATGTGCTCACATGGCAGTTGGCCATTCTTGAGAGATGAAGATTATAATAAAAATCATGAGTTCAGTCTGAGTTATGTGAATTAAATCCGGTGAAAGAACATATGAAATTGAAGCAGCATTAGGTGATTTTGTTTATTTTTGGTCCTTCAACAAGATCATCTGTGACAATGCAAAAAATTAAAACAAAGAATACGGATATTTGGCGATCTGAAATGAAAACAGAAATTGCTGAAGGTACTCAGCAGATCTGGCAGCTTCTTTGGAGGGAGAAACACAGTCAATGTTTTGAGTCCATCGACCATTCATCAGAACTAAATTATAGTGTTTTTCTTCAAACTTGTGAAAGCAATGACTTCACCTCCTACCATCTCCCCATCACGTAGCATAAAAATGGAAGTACAATTTAAAAATCCTTTATTTTCATTACTTTTAATGTATAGTAACAACCCTCATCCCCAATTTTATATGAGCTCAAAATGGATTTATGATGGTACAGTAAAAACAGAACAGGCTAAGAATTGGTTTCTGTTTGTATGTGATATAAATAAGTACAATCTTTGAATAAACTGTTCCAGTTTTAGAAATGAATGTCAATAAAAATCAAATCAATGATACTTTTGTGAAAACCTCACTTTTAAGTAACATAAATTCTTTTGTCATGTACAATACCTGCATGAAAATATTTTGTACTAAATTTGTCAACAAGGAGTTGGATGACAGTAGATGCAAAGTCAGATAGGTTTCAGCACAAAATAAAAGCAAATTACTGCGGATGCTGGAATCTGAAACCAAAAAAGAGAAAATGCTGGAAAATCTCAGCAAGTCTGGCAGCATCCGTAAGGAGAGAAAAGAGCTGACCTTTCCAGTCTAACTGACTCTTTGTCAAAGCTACAAAAAGGAGAAATAGGGAGGTATATATAGGAATAACTGCAGGAGGCTATGGAGATAAATTCCTGTAGTAGATGCTGTGCAGAAAATTATTCAATGACCTCAAATGTATAGTGGTCTGTTGTTGACAGTTAGTTTGCAATACAGAGTGATATCAATAGAGTAGTTCCATTTCCTAGTATAAATACCTCCCTATTTCTCCTTTTTTTAGCTTTGACTAAGGGTCAGTTAGACTTGAAACGTCAGCTCTTTTCTCTCCTTACAGATGCTGCCAGACTTGCTGAGATTTTCCAACATTTTTCCTTTTTAGGGAATGAGGTAAAAATAATCAGCAGAATGTGGACATGCAGGTTACCTGGTCATTAATATGATTACAGTTTGCAGCCCAGCTTAAAATAAAATTGTGTGAAGTTCTTGGGAAGAAACAGTAAGATTAAATGAGGCACAGACCTACTCCATGTCCTGTTCAATCCTGGATTCTTCTTTCTCCTTCTAGTCTCACTCTGCTGGTATATGTGTGTCTGCTAGCCTTAGGTAGACAAAATTCATGACACAATATTCAACATGCAACAACTGGCTGCAGGTGCAGCAGTGGTTCAGGAGCTAGCACAACCTGCATTTCTTAAAGGGCAGGTATACTCAGGTCACAGCAGCTGCTGAAACAGTCTGAAAGACTTTGATTGAAGACTAAAGACTGTAAATGGTGGAACGGGTTTGTGTGAGTGCACTCGGGTTCTTTAATATGGTGTTGGAGCCCAAAGTAATGAAGGTCAAAAGGAGCAAAAAAATATGTTTCCACAGGGAGCCATAAATATATAGGAATAACTGCAGGAGGCTACGGAGATCAATTCCTGTAGTAGATGCTGTGCAGAAAATTATTCAATAACCTCAAATGTATAGTGGTCTGTTGTTGACAGTTAGTTTGCAATACAGAGTGATATCAATAGAGTAGTTCCATTTCCTACACTTGCTGAGGTTACAGTGAAGGATTCTCATTCTCAATCTCTCCCTCCACTGAAAGTGTGGTGACTTTAAGGTTAAACCAACACCACTCCTCTCTCTTCCATGGGAAAGCAGCCCTATAGAGTAGTGAGACGATGGTGACTTTATAGTCAAGGTCAATTAATATATGTTTAAATGACATCTCCTACTCACCAAGCAACCAAGCACTATCACTTGCCTATCAGCATTCCTCAGCATTCAGAACTCCCACCTTACATTCAGATGTTTCACTTTCACATCATTGTGGCTGACAGTGTAACCTCTGATGAAGAAGCATGTCACAACATCTGATACTCAGAGTCACCAGCTTAGATACCAACATTGTGACTACGTCAAGTGTGTTCAGCTCACTAGTAGGTGAGTCCTGCTGCAAAGGAATAAGATGTGGACTTTGATGGGACCACGTCCAGGAGAACACTGATGATCAAACACAAGGCAATGTTTGGAACATTGATAAGCCTGCTATTGAGACTGTTGTAAATGTTAAAAAGCGTTCAGAAATCCAGCTCCAAATTGGCATAGAGATTTGTTCAGAACTCGGAGATCACTCTTTCCCGTGTGAAAGTGGTGGTCTATTCTAGGTTAGCACTTGCAGACACAACCTTAATGCAAAATATGATGGCTGCCTCCACTTCCGTTCTACCACAGCAACATAAGCAGAAGAAACCTAATATCACAGCGAAGCTAAGATGGGTCACAAGGTGCATGTCTGTTGCCATGCAAGTCCAGCTTGGTGCCATGCAGGCCCAGACTCTTGCAATCATTACTACAAATGCCAGTGCTCAATGGGATTTGCAGTCCAAAAATGTGTGCTTCAATAGATTAGACCATATGACATAGGAGCAGAATTAGGCCAGTCAGCCCATTGAGTCTGCTCCACCATTCGATCATTCGATATGTTTTTTAATCCCATTCTCCTGCCTTCTTCCCGCAATCCTTGATTCCCTTTCTAATCAAGAACCTAAGTATCTCTGTATCAAATGCACTCAATGGCATGGCCTCCATAGACCTCCATGGCAATATTCCTCTGGGTTTTTGTCTCTCCTAGTAATGGAAATGTCTTCTCCATGTCCGCTCTATCCAGGCCTCTCAGTATTCTGTCAGTTTCAATCAGATACCCTCTCATCTTTCTAAATTCCATCAAGTACAAGCCCAGAGTCTATAATCCTTCCTAATATGACAAGCCTTTCATCCCCAGGATCATTCTTGTAAACTTCCTCTGGACCCCATTCAACGCCAATACATATTTCCTTAGCTACTGAGCCAACAACTGCTCACAATACTCTGAATGTGCCTTCACTAGAACCTTATAAAGCCTCATCAGTACATCTCTGCTTTTGTTTTCTAGCCCCTTGAAATGAAAGCCAACATTGTATTTGCCATCCTAAATACCTAACTGAATCTGCATGTTCACCATAAAAGAGATTACTGGGTTTGCTGAGGCAGGAGAGTGGCACTGACTCCATGGACCGCAAAAGTTCAGGAATCATTTTTCCATTATTGCCTTTGCTAGTCAGCCCAGACTGCTGCTTGCCCTGCTGAGGTGGTGTGTGTCACGTTAATGTTATTCGTCTAATAATAATCAATGACTTCTCAAGAATTGGTTAACTGTATGACGCGGTTGATTTAAAACAGTGAAACTTATTACAAGTTATAACATAAACATTACATCACAAGAACTGTTATCAGTACATGTGCTGCTTGCACATCCAGTCAGACTGACAGCTTGGTGGACTATGCAGGTATAAGCACACAGCATCTGACGTTATGAGAGGTGAAGCCTCTTAAAACAAAATATATAGATAATATCCTTCTCTTTCAGCTCTTCATTCATCCTTGTGAGCTAAGCTAAGCGGAGGTATCCCTTAAATATTTTTTCAATGCCAAGATGGTATTCTCAAGCTTTTAGTTATTCTAAGCTAGTTGTTCAGCCTTTTCAGTTTTCTTTCCACAGCAGTGAGCTGAGTATTTCACTCCACTAACTTAGAAGAAAATTCAGTGTTTTGTTCTTCTTTCTCATCGAGTTCTACAAATATTTCTTGAATAACCTGCCTCAGTTTCTGTTGTGTCTTTGATCCTTGATTCCAGGATTGTGACTAGTAGAGTCATGACATGCTGTAATTACTGCTCCAACAGTGTCTATGATTCAGAACATCTGCAATGCTCTGACAGGTGGCGTGCACTTCCACTCCAGCACTATTGATCCTTCACGTGGAATTGTGAATCATCTTTTCTGGTGAACGTTTTACATTTATTTGGGTTTTTCAAGGCTTCCCAGGTGCATTTTCTTTTAAACACACATTCCATGTTTTTGGTACATGCCCCAGTATCAATTTTAGAAAATAATATTTTGGATCCTTTGATTACATTGATGCTTTTCAAGAGATTGACAGTGTGAAATATGCTTTCACCGTACCTTGGTCTCATTATGCATGTCATGAGGTTTTGGTTCATCAAACACGTCATACACATGGCTCTGGCAGGGGACCAATTGATTCTTATCATAACTTGAAAGAAGTCCTTTTGTGTTGTCTTTTTTTTTGACCTGTGTACAATTGTTTAAAGTTGCATCAATCTTTGTTCAAGTGCATTGGCTCTGTCATTGCCTTTCATAATTAATTGAAGGCTAAACATTTCCTTGGTGCATGTAAAAGGCCACACCCTCCACAAAATGCCTTGCTATGTTTGGGTATCCAAGTTATTGTTTCAAATGTCAAGTTTGAAGTTTGGACCTATAAATTTTGTTGCCCTGGGAGGATCACTTGCACATCTTTCACTAGCTGGTTGATGCTATAATTCTGCTTCAGTTTATCGAGCAAACCTTTTTGGAAACCACCCATGGGTGTGGATACACACACCAAGCCACCAGTTCTGCTTGCTAGCTTCCCATCTGAAAATTTACATAATGCACATGTTTCTGTGCATCTGCTGATAATGTGATTCTGTAGGCTTCTAAGCGAATAACACGAATTATAGTTGATGAATAAAAAATTTAATTTGACTCCGAATTGGTCTTCTCATGTGGTAAATATCTTTTGGGAATGTTTTAGCTCGTTAGTTCATAATTATTATATTCAAGTCTCTCTAGATCTTCATTCCTCATTGTTTAACAAATCTTAATGCTTGCTTTTCTGCATTGAACACTTCCACATCTAAAAACCATAGATTTGAACATTATTTGAACATTTATGTTTTGTTAGGAGATCTACTGTGTCCCAGGTTAAAATAGGAAACTTCATAAACATTTTGACAAAGTATCTTTGACCTTCCCCCGCTGGCTATTGAACCAGCACGTACATAAATATTTCCTGCTGCTGCCTTTGATCTTTTTTCTCTTTTTGGGGAAACAATCGACTTTGTGTTGATAACGGTTTTAAAACTACTCTGAATTCTTAAAATAGCAGAAGAATATCCTTTTTAGTTTCTCTATACTTCAAGATAGTTCTGGCCTTTCCCTGTTTTCAAAATGACAGCCATGGGATTTCTGATTCTTGAATAAAATTCTGAATTTTACTGAAAGTTTTTCAGTCCTGAAAATTATTTCCCTACTCTGATTGGTTTATCTTAGTTTCTAAAACAGCTTTTCAGGAATTCAGTTCTACTTCCAACATTCAGTTTAAACAGTTTATTTTTTGGAAGGCTGTTTGCTTAATCTTTTCTTAAATGTATATTTTACAAAGGGCTTAGTTGATTTAAAACAGTGAAACACATTCTAAGTTGATAATTAAACAGACATGAGTGGGTGGCACGGTGGCACAGTGGTTAGCACTGCTGCCTCACAGTGCCAGAGACCCGGGTTCAATTCCCGCCTCAGGCGACTGACTGTGTGGAGCTTGCACATTCTCCCCGTGTCTGCTCCGAGTGCTCCGGTTTCCTCCCACAGTCCAAAAATGTGCAAGTTAGGTGAATTGGCCATGCTAAATTGCCCGTAGTGTTAGGTGAAGAGATCAATGTAGGGGAATGGGTCTGGGTGGGTTGTGCTTCGGTGGGTCGGTGTGGACTTGTTGGGCCGAAGGGCCTGTTTCCACACTGTAAGTAATCTAATCTAATCAAACAGCTGATGTCAGTGGTGTGCTGCTTGTACACCATACACCAGATCCGAATGACTGGTAGGCAGAGCTGCAGAATTGTGTATACTAATACCTAGATGTCTCTTAAAGGCAAAGTACATGTACAACAGTGCAATCTAAGCCCTCAAGGTTCAGAGCTGCTTAGGTTGTCCTGCAAGGCCATCTTCAAGCTCTCTAGTAAAAATCAGCCTTTCACCCATTCATGCCACAGCCATTGAGGTATGAATGCATAGTTTGTCTAAGCCAGGCAAAAGCACCTGCAAGACTGGCAATAGGGAAATGAATAAAGGTGAATAATTCAATGTTGTATGTTTTATTTGGAGAGTTATTGGATCAAGTTGTCGTCAATTTTTTTTCTGTGGTCCACTTTTATTTCAGGATATTCACTGAAAGGCCTCCTTGGTGCAGCGCAAAAGCATGGGAAATTTGAGAATTGTTGAGTTCTGGTGTTACACGATGAGGATTTGGGGATACTGGAGGCTGAATAACCTGTTATGTACTGGCAGTCTGGAGTGAAGGAGTCACAGATGTATTCTCTTCCTCCTGATTTGCCCTTCAAAGGCCAGGTTTCAGGGGCTGAGTCCTCATGTGAGCAACATCGTGGAAGACACAAGAGGCCACCACAAACTTGGAGATATGTATCAGCAAGTGTTCAAGGGTGCCTCAAGAACATCCCAAACTTAAAAATAATCTGGAAGTGATCCAAAGACATGCTGCACCGTTCTGCATGATTCAGTGTGGAAGGTATCATTTCAAAAACTTGATATGGGAATGATTGCAGCAGAGGAGGGACAAAACCCCCAGACTGACTGTGTTCTCAAAAATATGGAATTCAATAGTGGGAATTGCCAGAAACTAATAGTTGTCCTCTGATAATGACAAAACAATAAGCCAGAGACTTTATAAATGTGAATCAGTCACTCTGTGCCTCCTGCAAGCAAGTTAAAGTCAGTGGAGAAGGAGAATTGAGGTGCAGCAGTTCATGACAAGCAACAAGGATCATCTCAGCAACACAATGGACATTGAATTATCTTCCCAGTCTTTTTCTCCACCCATAGCACTCATTTTCGTTGTATCTGTGTGTGTGTGTAGAGACAGAGAAGTTTCATAAAAGGATTATAGTTTTAACTAGTAAAGTTATATATTGATGGTTCATAATTATTTATCTGTAGCTAGAATACATTTATTTGTAATAAATAATCATTTTTGTTAACAACAGAAATCTGATTGGTGCTTTCTATTGGTGTGGATCTACAACACAGGTAAATTGGGGATTTTTGCATACTTTTATAAAATCTTTAACTTTGTGATGATTTTAGGAATAGCGGGGCTTGCTTTCCAATGCATGATCTCAGTGAGATAGAACAGTTTCCAATAAATGCAGTTTGCTCTGTTCAATTAATAACTGAAGCATGAGGCAGAGAGTGTATGTTTTCTTTCTTTTTATTAACAGTACGTGGATTCTGATCAGCTAGGTCAGGGCCACTCCCTAGAGTAGGGAGAATCATTGAGACTCCTGTTTGTCTTTTCTTAAAGAAGCACAGAGGCTGGTATCCTTTCACCAGGTCACTCTTTAGTTACATGTGCACAGTACATGGACTCTGAACAGCTAGCTCAGAGCCAGTTGCTAGAGTGAGGAGTTCCTCTGAGACTCCTTTTTTTTATTTATTTATTTTCTTTTTTGTAACACAGTAACAAGACACCATTGTGCAAAGAAACGTTATTCTATATTTTCCACTACCAGGAAAACACCCATGTGGCTTGTGAAACATTAACAAGCAAAATCTGATAAGGGCAATGCTTACGTGAAAAAGGTGAAGGGGGGGTAGGAAGCAAAGGAGGGGACTAAATCAAAATCTCAATTCCCCCACAATGCTGACCTCTCCCTAAAGGAACCGAGAAGGTGTATGTTTGAATACATTCTTCACTTTGAAAACACCTTCATTACAACATGATATTTCACAACCACATTGCTTGCAATCAGAATTTGTGTAGAAAATAGCAAATAATGGATTTCGTTAACGGGTTAGTGAGTATTCATTAACTCACAAAATTGTTGTGTGCTCTGTCAATGGAATCACTAAAAGTCTTGATTAATTCATTGCTGAAAGGCAGTTTGATCATAAAAATTGCTGTGTGAGCAAATCATTGACTGCAGAATTGTGAATGATGTGCATCCATTTGCACTGAAGTGAAGTTTTGACTGTCAAAATCACCAATTTGATTATGATGTGATTAGAGAGATGTTTTGACAAGGGTGTTTGTCACACTTCTTAACCAATGGAAATGTTTATCTCTAGTTGATATGGGGGAAAGAAATGTTTGAGGAGAAACATTCGTAAAACTCCAAATATTTTTAAATTTAATTCCCTGAACCTCCATTTTGGAATTAAAGGACTGTAGAAATCCTTGAGTGGGCGATTTTATCCTTCTCAGAGTAGTGATCTTTCCCATGTTACATTGTTCCATGCAGCCCAAGTCTGGTATCAAGAGAACATCTTCTCACTCACAATACCCACAGGATAGTTTGTGTATGATTAGTTGTCAGACTCTGACTTGCGTGTCATTTTGAATAAATTGTCAAGTCTGAAGCCACACAGAAATAGTCAAATCAATTTCAGAGAGAAGGAGCCCCTGCTTTTGGATAAGTATCAGTCAGGAAAACCATAAGGGTGAAAAGAGAAACTTGCATTCTACAACATTTACAGATTTGATTGCTACAGAGTTCAAATCAATTCAGATGACTCTACAATTTTGAAGGTGGAAGCAGTAGTAGAGGGTAGACCAGAGGTATGATGTCAGTTCAGGGGTCAGCCAGGAGGTCAGGAAACTGGGTGGTGGGCCAATGGTACTGTGAGCAAGAGAGAGAGAAGAAAAAGATTGTGATGTTGGGTTGAATGAACCCCGGCAGGGGACAGAGTCACACGCGCGCGCACACACACACACACACACAATTTTGAGGTAAGAGTTTAACAAGGACCTTCAGTTTATGGCAGAGACTTGTACTCCACAAACTCTCGCCCCTGTGCAAACCAGCAGCAATTTTTGTCCCCTTAGCCTGTCAATAAGGATGGTCCGTGTATCAGACTGGCTGCTTTAGATCTTGATCACCTAATTGACATGCTACTTTGTTAATGAGCTTAAGATCTGTGGAGGCACTGGCCCGATGATAAGTATCCATTGGGGTAGATGGGGCAGAATTGGGCATGAAGGTAGCATGGGAGTGGGTGAGGAATGACAAGATTGCAGGATGAAGGATAGGAGGCCTACAATCAAGAGGCCAACTGGGATGAAGTTTCAAAGAACAGAGGCAGACATTTTAACCAACTGCCTAATCACTTAGTTGATCTCCTTCCAGTACCTTTGGTTCCAACTCCTTACTACCTCAGACTCTCCAGAGTGTAAAATTAGTTCGGACTTTCCACCAGGACAATACAGGAACTGTCTTGACTTGAGTTATCCCCCTATGTGCCAAAGTCTCGGCCTGAGAGGAAGCATTACCAGAAGGACATGAACTGACATTTTGGAATTTCTTGTTTACACCTGTGGTGCTATAGAGTCACCTTGCATGACCATATTATTTTCAATTCTAGCATCACTCTTTAGGGAAGATATTTTGAAGGTCCCAGAGATGAGGAGCTCAAGATGTATTTGAGTGATTAAAAATATTGACATTGCTTCCCTCAGAGCAGAGAACATTGTGTGGAGGTTTAATAGAGTTGTTCAGAATTATGAAAGGCTTTGAAAAAGCATATTAGGAGAAATTGTTTTTAATAGCAGGATGGTCAGTAATTGAAGGATGTAGACATAATATAATTGCAAGGCACCAGAGGAGAAATGTTTTCAACCAGTGAATTGTTATGGCCTGGAATGCACTGAATTCAAGAGTGGTGGAAGCAGATTCAATTATAATTTTCAAAAGTGAATACTTGAAGTTGAATACATTGCAGGAAATATGATTAATATTTTGCTAGTATAGTTGAGCTGATTGGCCTCCTTTTGTGGCTTAAGATTCTATGAGGTAGTTGTACGTCTGCATGCAGTTTTTGAATTGCATCTGCCTCAGTCTAGTGTTGCCTGTACCCCTGCTGTTATGATAATCATACCATCAGCCACTACTATAACTGGTCTCTAATTTTAATTTGTCCATAATTTCCTGAGGTCAGCATGAGTTAGAATTTATTTGGGAAGTTTTGGTTAAATGACTGCTTATATAGAGTCATGTCTTCCTCCAGCTGTTAAATCTAACAAGGCCATAACATCACTCTGTACAAATAGGTTTATTGTTCTACAGGATCAGATATTCCAATGGTGCTTTACAACCTCTAATAATGCATTAAAATGTGAGCAGGAATCCCTCTCACTTTAGCAACCTGCAAACAGTGTGTGCTGGAAGAATTTGCAGTTTGATACTCAACCTGTTTGACTGTATAATGGACATACCTTTCTTGTTTATCACAAGACAATATGATATAGAGAATGAGGCCACTCAGCCAGTTCTTCCATTCAATCATTGGTAATATGTTTCTCAACCTCATTCTCCCCATAATCTGCCTTCTCCCCATAATCCTCGTTCCACTTACTATTCAAGAACCTATTTCTCTCTGTCTTAAATGCGATCAATGACAATGAGTTCCACAGATTAACCACTCTCTGACTGAAGAAATCTCATCTCAGTTCTAAAGAGTTGACCCTTCACTCCAATGCTGTGCCCCCAAGTCCTGGTCTCTCCTATTAGTGAAAAAGCCTTCGCCATGTGCACTCTATCCAGGTCTCTCAGTATTGTCTAAATTTCAATCAGATCCCTCAGCCCCCTCCCAATCCTTCTAAACTCCACTGGGTACAAGCCCAGAGTCCTCAACTGCTCCTCATTTGACAAGACATTCATTCTTGGGATCCTCTGGACCCCCACTAGCTCATCATTCCTTAGATACAGTGCCCAAAACTACTCACAATATTCCAAATGCAGTCGGACCAACTCATGAGATGGAACATGAATTCAAATTTCCAAATGCCAATTTGAGAATTTGGATATGGGACGAAAATCTTAGAATAAAGGCTTTTTAATCAGTAAAAGCGACCTTGAAACTGTTACAGTGTTGTAAAAACCCAACTTGTGTACTAATGTCCATTAGGGGTGGAAATCTATTGTCCTGTTTCACATAAATGTGATTTTTGTTTCTCAGTAATATAGTTTACTCTAAATTGTTTTTTAAACTGGCCTAGCAGGGCACTTAATTGTACCAAAGCCACTGCTACAAAAATAATATATGGTGTATAAATGCTGCACATGCTAGGACAAGTGGAGCTGTGCACCCTGGTATGAATCTGTCACCAACAGTCTGCCAAATGATTTTTCTATTTTATTTAATTAGTCACAAAGTGGAACAGAGCGCCTGTTGCCCCAGTAAGGCTGCTGCTATGAGTGTGGGTGGACTGAGCAAACCAGAGCCGCACATTCCCAGCCTGATCCTGTCTCACAGGGAGTGCGTGGGACTGGAACAGGTGCTGTTGACTCACTCTTTTTTCCACCTGGCCCAGAGACGGAGGGGGGGAGGGGGGGGGGAGCGGGGAGGGTGGAATGGAATGGAACTGATTGCATTCATAAAACAAAATGGTAGAATGAAACAATATTACTTCTTTAACCTTCAAGGAATGAAATGATCAAACTATAATAGTAACATTAATTTTTTTTACATTTACTTTTAATTATGGTGTACGAATGCAAAATTGTTAGTGTTTAATTTATGGGGACTATACATTGCAAATTTCTCAGTCTGTCATGGAATAATCAAAACATTTTCTAAACAGGTTGCATTACGCGAAAGTTCTAATTCGGCTACATGCCTTCATTTTTAACTTGTATACAAAATTAGAAAGAAAGAATTTGCATTTATAGAATACTTTTCACAATTCTCAGGCTGTCTCAAGGTGCTTTACAGGTATTTTTCAAGTTCTTTTCCAGTGTAGTCGTTGCTGTAACATAAGAAACAGGTCAAATGTGCGCAATGCAAAGTCCCTCAGGATGCAATGAGATTAGATTCCCGGGTCTCTGGCGCTGTGAGGCAGCAGTGATAACCACTGTGCCACCGTGCCGCCCAAATGACCAGATAATGACCAGGTATTGTATTCCACTAATTTTGTTTGATGTTTGAAATCTCCCTTTGCTCCATTTCAAAATATTGCCTTGACACTGTGATTAGCCCACCTGAAAGGGAAAACAGGACTTTGGTTAACACCTCAAGTGAAAGATTTCACTTCCTCTATTCTGCATTGAAGTATCAGCCAAACCTATGAGATCAAGGCCGGAGTTTCTGGACCCTCCCCCGTTTGAGGATGGGGACAGGGATGGGAAGGGTGACAAAATGATATGAGGTTGGTTTGCACAACGATGCTTCCCTGTCACCTTGGCATTGTACCTGAGGCAGGAAAGGTGACACATGAGGCACCCACCAACCCTGCACCCAACACCTAACACCCAACTGAACTGCTGTAGCCTCCCGTACTAGGTTGCAGGACCTACTGTGGAAGCTCGAAAACGTGGAAATGAGTGAACCCATTCATTTAAATGGGAAACGTACCTTCCTGGCAGCCCCCTGGTCCCTGGTTCCAGAACGTTCCTTACAATATATTCTGGCCGTGGTCAACCGCGGGTAAATGAAACCATGGAAAATTATTCCATGATACGGGGTCGCCCTATACATAAATGGCTAATTAAGAGCCTCTTTGTCCATCTACTGATATTTTGCCTGTAGGTGGAGCCCTTACTACAGGAAGAAAAATGTTGAGAGTGTGGTACTGGAAAAGCATAGCCGGCCAGGCAGCATCTGAGGAGCAGGAGAATCGATGTTTCAGACATAAGCTCTTCATCAGGAATGAGGCTTGTGGTTCTAGCGGATAGATGGGAAAGACGATGGACTGGTCAAGAGGGAGGTACCGAGTTGGAGGCTTGGGACTGGGATAAAGTTGGGGGAGGGGAAATGAAGAAACTGGTGAAATCCACATTAACCTTGTGTGGTTGCAGGGTCCCAAGGCAGAAGACAAGGTGTTCTTCCTCCAGGCATCGGGTGGTTAGGGTTTGGTGATGGAGGAGACCCAGGACCTGCATGTCTTTGGTGGAGTGGGAGGGGGAGTTGAAGTGTTCGGCCACGGGGCGGTGGGGTTGGTCGGTGCAGGTGTCCCAGAGAAGTTCTCTGAAATGATCTGCAAGTTGGCATCCTGTCTCCCCAATGTAGAGAAGACCATATTGGGTGCAATGGATACAGTAGATGACATTGGTGGAGGTACAGGTAATTTTCTGTTGGATGTTGAAGGATCCTTTGGGGTCTTGCACGGAGATGAGGGGGGGAGGTGTGGGAGCAGATTTTGCACTTCCTGCGGTGGCAGGAGAAGGTGCCAGGAGTGGGGTGAGGGCTGGTGGTGGGGCGTGGATCTGACAAGGGAGTCGCGGAGGGAATGGTCTCTCCGAAATGCTGATAGTGGTGGGGAGGGAAATATATCCCCGGTGGTGGGGTCTGTTTGTCGTTGGCGGAAGTGGCAGAGAGTGATGCGATGCATATGGAGGTTAGTGGGGTGGAAGGTGAAGACCAGCGGGGTTCTGCCCTTGTTGCATTGGGAGGAGTGGGGTTCAAGGGCAGAGGTGAGGAAAGTGGAAGCAATGCACTGGAAGCAATCATTGACCACATGGGAAGGGAAATTGCTGTCTTTGAAGCAGGAGGCCATCCTGGAATAAGGGGGGCAGGATGGTGTCAAGGTATGCAGAGATGAGTTCAGTAGGACAGGAGCAGGCTGAGATCATGGGTCGACTGGGGAAGCCTGGACTAAGGGGGACAGAACGGTGTCAAGGTACAGCATACCTCCACTTTCCACACCTCCACCCTTGAACCACACTCCTCCCAACACAACAAGGACAGAACCCCTTTGGTCCTCACCTTCCTCCCCACCAACCTCCATATACATCGCATCACCCTCTGTCACTTCCGCCACTTACAAACGGAGCCCACCATGTGGGATATATTTCCCTCCCCACCACTATCAGCATTTCAGAGAGACTATTCCCTCCCCAACTCCCTTGTCAGATCCACGCCCCCCCACCAGCCTTCTCTCCACTCCTGGCACCTTCCCCTGCCACTGCATAAAGTGCAAAGCCTGCTCTCACACCTTCCCCCTCACCTCCATCCAAGGCCCCAAAGGATCCTTCCACATCCAACAGAAATTTACCTGTACCTCCAGTAATGTCATCTACTGTATCCGTTGCACCCAATATGGTCCCCTTTACATCGGGGAGGGAGGATGCCAACTTGCGGATCATTTCAGACTACATCTCTGGAACACCTGCACCAACCAACCCCACCGCCCCGTGGCCAAACACTTCAACTCCTCCCCCCTCCCCCACCACCACCATCACCACCACCACCACCACCTCCACAAGGACATGCAGGTCCTGGACCTCCTCCATCGCCAAACCCTAACCACCCGATGTCTGAAGGAGGAACACCTTGTCTTCTGCCTTGGGACCTTGCAACCACACGGGATTAATGTGGATTTCACCAGTTTCCTCATTTCCCCTCCCCCCCACCTTATCCCAGACACAAGCCTTCAACCTGACACCGCCCTCTTGACCAGTCCATCATCTTTCCCATCTATCTGCTCCACCCGTCTCTTCAACCTCTCACCTTCTCCCCCATCTTCATCTACCTATTCTCGGCTACCTTCCCCCTAGCCCAACCCCCCCCCCCTCCTATTTGCCTCTCAACCACCAGCCCACAACCCTCTTTCCTGATGAAGGGCTTATGCCCGAAATGTCGATTCTCCTGCTCCTCCGATGCTGCCTGATCCGCTGTGCTTTTCCAGCACCACACTCTCGACTCTATTCTCCAGCATCTGCAGTCCTCACTTACTCCTACAAGAAGAAAAAATCATGGTGATGAGCATCGATGAACCCTTGATCAACAAGTAGAGCCGCACAGAGGCCACCACTGCTGGTGGTACTATTAATGGTATCAAGCTGCTCAACCTCTGACTGGCCAGTAGTTCTTGGAGATAATTAGTCATAATTGGATGATATTCACTGAAGTGTCAACTCAGCTGGCTGTCATCATCTGCAAAATACAACATCAACAATGAAGCCCTCTCCCCAACACCACCACCATTCCTTATTTGTAAAAGTATCCTAATCAAGGTTTCTTGCAGTAGAACTTGACCCACAACCAACATATCCAGAGGGTTGCCACTGAGCCATAATAGGCATCTCAATGTATCTGCCGCTGAACTTACTTGGCAGCAGGAGCATTGAATGATTTGTGATCAAAGGGAGAAAGTACACACTGTCCTAAGCCTATTCTCATTTGGCATCCACAGTGGGAAGTACAGTGGGCTGGGAATGAGCAATAATACCGGGGTTTAGAGAGTTATGTTTCTGAGAACAGGCAGATTGAGTTATTATATTTCATTGCAGATTAATATGTTATGTTTATTATGAACTTAGTTTGTATTCTGTTGAATATGGGAGATGGATGGGCAGTCTGAGTAAGGTACTTAAAATGATATTGATTTGATAACTTCGACAAAGAGAAACTATTTCCGTGGGTGGGAAATCGAGAAGAATTGGGCACAATTTTAGTTCAGAGCTTTCAAGACTGTACAGATTTTTGTTTGGTGAATGAATCAAAGGAGATGAACTAAAGTCAGGTAAGTGGAGGACCAACCTCAGGAGGTTTCTGTTGTGGTTCTTATTGTGACAAAATTTCAGATTCAATGAATTAGAAGAATTAAGTTAGTATAATTGCAGATGTGTGGAAATTCCCATGCTATTGTGCACATTTTACACATTCACTGACTATATAAATAGACAGACTGTAGGGATCTTGGAGTTTAATTATCATCTGCTGCCCTGAGCTACACCATAGAGAAACTGTGACCTCACACAATGAATGGATTCTCCCAGGCACACTCATCAGCCCCTATGTAAAAACATCTACTCACATTGCTTTTGTTTCTTACTTATCTCTGTCGTCACGTTCTGCAATCTTCATGAATGGGTTGGGGAGGTGGACTCTTAAAGGAGACTAAACAAATACTAATGTCCAAATTTATTCCTCCAGGTTAGATGTCATGCAGGAAATAGAAGTTGTCATGTTCCCCCTGTTATGGTATGCCATTTAGATAATTTATCTGCACAGCTCGATAATAAAAAGTGCAGTTAGTGGAGATACCAGTATCTCACACGATATGAGCTAACTGATTGCCCTTCAGGCTAAGAACTGTTGTAGATAACAATATCTGTTGCGATGTTTCTGTACGGGGTCCAATTTTTTAATGTAGGCCTTCTTCCTGGACAAGGGAGATGGTAATCAATGAAAGGAAGAAACACAAGAACATACAGGAAACATTTAGATTGCTTTCAGAGATGATCAGTATCCTCACCACAGCTCAACTCTGCTCCACTCCCCAAATTCAAAATGCTTGCAGCTACCTAAGAGATTTTCATCAGTATCAAACTGGAGCCCTGACCAAAAATATTTTCAGATATTGTTTTTCTTTTTCTCACTAATTTTCTCTGCTATTTTCATGCTTTAGTTCCTTCCTTTGAGAGGGTGATGCCTTAACAGATATCTTTGCAGCATCTTTGAAAACAGGAGACGTCCCAGAGGACTGGAGAATTGCTAACATTGTCCCCTTGTTTAAGAAGAGTAGCAGGGATAATCCAGGTAATTACAGACCTGCAAGCCTGACGTCAGTGGTAGTGAAGCAACTGGACAAGATACTAAGGGATAGGAAATATACCCATTTGGAAGAAAGTGGGCTTATCAGTGATAGGCAGCATGGTTTTGTACAGGAACATTCATGTCCTACAAACCTAATAGAATTCTTTGAAGAGGTGACAAAGTTGATTGATGAGGGAAGGGATGTAGATGTCATAGACATGGACTTTAGTAAGGCGTTTGATAAGGTTCCCCATGGTAGGCTGATGAAGAAGGTGAAGTTGTATGGAGTTCAGAGTGTTAGAGCTAGATGGAGAGAGAACTGGTTGGGCAACAAGAGAAGAGAGTAGTATTGGAAGGAAGCTTCTCAAAATGGAGAACTGTGACCAGTGGTGTCCCACAGGGATCCGTGCTGGGACCACTGTTGTTTGTGATATACATAAATGATTTCGAGGAAGGTGTAGGTTGCCTCATTAGCAAGTTTCCAGATGACATTAAGATTGGTCGAGTAGCAGATAATGAAAGGGACTGTCAGAGAATACAGGAGAATATAGATAGATTGGAGAGTTGGGCAGGGAAATGGCAGATGGAGTTCAATCTGGACAAATGCAAGGTGATGCATTTTGGAAGATGCAATTCCAGAGCGAACTAAACAGGAAATGGAGAAGTCCTGGGGAAAATTGATGTACAAAGCGATCTGTACATCAGGTCCATTGTTCCCTGAAGGTGGCAAAGCAGGTCAGTATAGTGGTCAAGAAGGCATATGGCATGCTTTCCTTCATCAGATGGATTAAGTACAAGAGTTGGCAGGCCATGTTACAGTTGTATAAGACTTTGGTTTGGTCACATTTGAAACACTGTGGAAAGTTCTAGTGGCCACATTACCAAAAGGATGCTTTGGAGAGGGTGCGGAGGAGGTTCACCAGGATGTTGCCTGGTATGGAGGGTGCTAGCTATGAGGAGACGTTGAGTAAGTTAGAATTATTTTCATTGGAAAGAAGGCAGTTGAGGGGGGACCTGATTGAGTCCTATAAAATCATGAAAAGTGTAGACAGGGTGGATAGCAAGAAATTTTTTCCCAGAGTGGAGGACTCAATTACTAGGGGTCACGTGCTCAACGTGAAAGGGGAAAAGTTTAGGGGAGATATACGTGGAAAGTTCTTCATGCAGAGGGTGGTGGGTGCCTGGAATGCGCTGTCAGCAAAGCTGGTCAGGGTGGGAACGATAGCGTCATTTACAATGTATCTAGACAGACACAAAAATGAGCAGAGAGCAAAGGGATACAGATCCTTAGAAAATAGGTGGCAGGTTTAGAAAGCGCATATGGATTGGTACAGGCTTGGAGGGCCGAAGGGCCTGTTCCTGTGCTGTAATGTTGTTTGTTCTTTGTTCACTGGGTTACACTTATTAACTCTAATGGTGTCCGTTGGCTATCTGGCAATGTAGAGTATCATAGGCCACCTTGTATAATGTTCATGTGTGCTTGATAGTGATCAGGGGCTAGATTTTCCAATAGTTGTCAGAACACTGATGTCAGTCACATATGGGTGAGGCTCCAAGGTTATCTATGTTGTCAGTGCATCCACTGTCTTATTAAGGATGAACGGAGGCTGGAGACCTATTCAGAGACCCCATATATATATATATATATATAATAAGGCCAGCTGCCATAATAGGCAGGCGGGTGTGAAAAAATTCCACAAAGGCCGATATCCCGTCACCAAGTCACCTTTTATTTTGTGTGCATAGTACATGACACTGAGCCAGCTAGCTCAAAGCCTGTTCATAGAGTAAGCAGAACCCCTGACACTCCTGTTTTTTATCTGTCAGATTGGGTCCAATCAGCAAACTCATGTTCTGTGAGATCCAGCTGGGTGACCTCATTCCAATCACTATAGATGGGAAGGTGCATCTACATGGAGGTGCCCTTAATTAACTGCAGTAAATTAACGTAATAAAGAGGTTTGAAATCAATAGGGCCATTGAGGTGAATGGTCAACCCTCCATTGGAATATTGATGGATGAAGCTGCAGCTTTTCATCCCTGTAAACCCCTTACTGGGGCATGAAACTGATGCCTCCTTTGGACCAGTGGCCTCCACACACAGTGGGATATCCTGGAGGTAAAAACCAGAATAGTGGCAAAGTGGCCTATAAATGAGACTTTAATGAGACAACTGGAGTTTGCAACTGATCTGGTTCCCAATGCAGGAATTCTGTTGGGAAGCCATCCCAACACTAGTCCCCACTATTCTCCCACCCTGTGCTTCCAACCCAATTTCAAAGGAATTGAGAAAATCCAGCTGTAGAAGTTGGAATCCTGATCAAATTTCTTCTCTTTCACCCAAGGCTACTCGCACCAAATATAGCATCTATACCACCTCTCAGCAGAGATGAACTGACTCATTACAAATTTTTGACTTATATGGTTCAGTCGCTCACTGATAAACTGATTGAAGTCAATTTAGGAGGCAGATGTTGGGAGCTAATATACTTGATATTCTTTCATTAAAATGTATGATTAACTGTGTAGTTGTGATCAATCTAGACCAGAACCATAACCACAGCTTTCCCATATCAGGCAAATTATAGGATTATGCAGTGAAACTGAGACAGCGCAATGGCTCAGCGGTTAGCACTGCCACTGTATAGCACCAGAGCCTGGCATTTAATTGCAGCCTTGGGTGATTATTTGTATGGAGTTCGCACATTCTCTCCTAATGTGTGGGTTTCCTGTGGGTGCTCCGCTTTTCTCCCACAGTCCAAAGATGTGCAGATTAGGTCGATTAGCATGGGAAATGTAGGCTTACAAGGATAGGGTAGGGGTTGGGTCTGGCTGGAATGCTCTTAGGAAGGGCTGTGTGGATGTGGTGGGCTGAATGGCCTGTTCCATGCTTTAGGGATTCTATGATTCTGTTCATAAACTGTTATGGTAAGGTACTAAGACCTGAGTTTAAAGTATTCTACGTTTGAGAATTTGAATCCCATACTTTGTGATATCTGGAAATAAAATGGTGGTATCATGAAATTTAATAATTGAGGGTAGTGAATGGTGCATTACTTCATGGTACAGGGGTAAAGGATATCACTAAACAGGTATGTCTATGACGTTCCTCAAGGGAAAGGCCAACATTCAAAAGTTGTTGTCCCTATGTCAGGAACTAAATGAAAGACTAAAAACAAAGGCCTTCAAACGTAACAATTTTTGGATAATATGCAGCATATGTGAACACAGAAACAGGAAGGGAGTGAGGTGAAGGTATGGTTAAAGGACTAATACAAAAAGGTAGGCTTCAGAATCCTGAGGTAATTGGTGACATTTATAACCAGATGGGTTGCACCTGAACAACCTGGGACCCATGAGTGGGGAGGTCTGCTGCTGCAGCAGAGGAAGATTTAAACTAATTTAACATTTGGAGAGGCTGTATGTGGTATGTGCAGAGAGAAGAGATGAGGTTATTGAATACTTCGAGAAATAAACAGCAATATAATTAGTGTAAGAGAAAGATTGAAATACCAGTGTTAATGTTAACTTTTATCACCACATGAAGATATTGAACTGTTTGCCTGTTTTATATTTCACCCAACATTCATTACCATTGGCATCAAAATCAAGACAATACTTGGAATTGACTTCCCGAGAAAGCAAAGGCAAATTACCTAAGAGCCAATTTGATGCTCCAGTGAGTGGATTCTTGTTGTAACCAAGGGATAATAATCACAGTAATGAGCTTCAGTTCCACTTCCACTGCAGTATAAAGATCTCATGTAATTTTTCTTTGTTTTGTTTGATTTTAGGGTGCTACTATTTACTGTAATTAACTTCCATACCTCCTTCTTTTTACAGCCACTAATAAATAAATTACAAGCATTTTACTTCTTGTTTTGATAACCTTGTAGGGTGTATTATTCTCAGATAAAAATAGAAAGTACTGGAAATATTTAAAGGCATCCCCATTCTTACTATTTGATTTGGTGTACTGTGTATTTGTTTGTTTTTGTATATGTGATTTGGAATGCTTATCATCTCCCCATTATTTTCACTTATTTTATCTCACTGTCCTCTAATCCAGCTGAAGATATTCTGGTGACTCACTCCCAGATCTTTTCCAATGCCATGCTGAACCCATTGCAGGAAGATGCATGAGAGCAATCATGGAAAAACCTTCCCAACTCCACACACCTCCTTGTGGGGTTCTTTTGTGCCCTCCATTGTAAAGCTGCTGAAATGAGGAATTAAGGAAATCACCAGATGAGGGAATGGGACCCCTGACCTCCTCCATTTTGATACAGTGACTTGTAGTGCAGCCCGCATTCTTTGAGATTGCTTTTGACTGCAGACTGCATTATTAGGTTCACATAATTTTGAATAAATAACAGAAAATATTTTGCAAGAAATGCATCAGACAAATAATTTGAGAAGAATTTGTAACAAGATGTAATCCTGAAAATGACTAATTTATATAAATGTGTATTTCTTCTTACACTTTCATAATTCTTGCACAAGTTCTTTATGAGACACAGCCTGGTTATATTATTGCTGGACTGTTAATCCAGAAACCCAGATAATGTTCTGGAGACCTGGGTTCAAATCCTGCCGTAGCAGATGGTAGAATTTGAATTCAGTAAAAATGTGGCATTAAGAGTCTAATAATGACCATGAAACTATTGTTGATTGTCAGAAAAAAAAACCATCTGGTTCACTAATGCCCTTTAAGAAAGAAGACTGACATCCTTACTTGGTCTGCCCTACATGTGGCTCCAAACCCACAGCAATGTGGTTGGCTCTTAACATCCCTCTGTGGCATTAGGGATGGGCAATAAATGCTGACCTCATCCTGTGAGTGAATAAAAATAAAGATTTGTATTCATGCCACACTTTTCATGATCCTAAGGATAGTTCCAAATACTTCCCAGACAATGACATAACTTGAAGTACAGTCACTTTAATGCGGGGAAATATGTGTGAATGCTACGAATCACACTGTATAAGCTCCAGTTCAAAAATAGAATTAAAAGCCTGCAAAGCATAATGTAATTCAGTGGCACTGCTCTCACACAGCAACCCTTTCTTTGTAGGTGGTACAATGTGGTAGGTTGCAAATAGTTTCCCTAACATTGTAGGACTGATACTCAAAATAACATTTCCACAGGAATAGGCCATTCAGCCTTTCAAGCCTCTGTCTGTTCCACCATTCAATTGGAACACGGTTGTGTGATACCTCAATTTTCCAACCTTGCCTTCATCTCTTCTTACCCTTAATTATTTAAAAAGCCATCAATTTTACTTTTGAAAATTTCAGTTGATTTCCAGCATTCACAAGCTTTTGGTGAGAGACAATTTCAGATTTCCTCTATTCCCTGTGTGAAAAACTAGTTCCTGATTTTATTCCCAAATGCTGAACTCTATTTTTAAGATTACTGCCTTGCTCTGGATTCCCCTATGAAATTATTTTATCTTTTTAAATAAGCAAAGCCCCCATGTCTATTAATATAACATTCCTAACTTAATCTTCATTTATAAGAGGTTGGATTTATGAGCATCACATTTTCCTGAAGCAAAAATGTATAAACTCACAAATCCCTCTATTGTAACATAGGAATTGATATTTTTTTCTTTATTTTTTCATCTGGAAGTAAAAGATACCATCAATAAGAATGGCTATGGAGCAGGCAAAAAATAATTAGTTCACAAATGTTTGTGAAAAGAAACTTACTGTCCTTTATCATAGAATCAGAAGCAGCCCAGTCAGCCCACACTGACTCTCCAAAGAGCCTCTCACCCAGATTTTTCCTCCCTGGAACACTGCATTCCACCTGGCTAATTCACCTAATATACACATCCCTGGGTGTTGTGGACAATTTAGCATAGCCAATCCATTGAACAGACACATGTTTGGACTGTGGGAGGAAACCAGAGCACCTAGAGGAAACCCACCCAGACATGGGCAGATTGTGTAAACTTCACACATGCATTTGCCCAAGGGTGGAATCAAACCCAGGGTACCTGGCACTGCGAGGCAGCAGTGCTAACCACTGAGCCACCGCACAAGTAGCATAGTAAGTAATTTACATTAATTGTTCTTGAAAGTTATGTAGCATTAATATAAGAGCAGGAGCTGAGCACAAATACTTCATCCCAAACCAAGCCTGATCCTATCAGGCAAAGCCAAAACTTTCCCAGAACCTAACTATCAGGAAAAGCAAATGTATATTCCAGCACTAGCCCATCAAGGTTGGAACCAGGGAACTCATTCTGCCCAAGCTAAACATGCAAAAATAATTGTTCCTAAGAGGTCATCTGAGATGATTCCCAATCAATTTCTTTGATGGAGATAAAAGAGGTGGTACAGATGTTTAGACAGTTATCTTGAGCCGTGCTCCATTCTGGCTCTTTTGTGAATTTTTTGAGGAGGTATATTAAGGTGAAAGACATTGGGAAAGAAAACTGCTTATTAGTCTAATGTTTCAAGTTTGATTCAAACTCTGTGTGGGTTTTGCTCAAGTTAATATCCCACCTTCCTCACGTCACTAGCAAAGACTGCATGGTAGTCATTGAACTACATCAGAGAATAGTCACCATCAGTCATCCTGCCTTTGCCAGCTTTTCCAAAGAGCTACCTGATCAATACCAAATGCATACTCTAACCATAATGTGGTTGTTGAAAACTAATTGACTTGGAGCCTTGGTGAATAATTAGATCATTTCGACCTATTGCTCAACTATTTAATAAGGTCATGGCTGATCTGTTGTGTTCCAAATTCCACATTCTTGATTACCCCCAAAAAACCTTTGCTTCACTTGCCTCACAAAAATATATCTATCTCTGCCTTAAGAATATACAATGATGCCTGCTTTCATCACCTTCTGAAACAGAGGATTATCACACAACCCTCAGAGAGAAAAACATTCCATGGATCTTGTGCAAGCACCATAATTTTTAAACAGTATCCCCCTTTTCTGAACTCATCCATGAGAGGAAGCACTATATCCACATTTACCTTTTCAAAACCATTCAGGAACTCATAAGGTTCAAACAAATCATCCTTCACTCTTCTGAACTCTTGTGAAAACAAACTGAGCTTGTCCAATATTTCCTCAATTCATTCATTCCAGATGAAAATCTAGCAAACTTGATCTGAAAGCTTCCAATTTACTTACATCCATCTAAATAAGGAGGCCAACATTTCACACAATATTTGAAACATGATCTCACCAATTGAATGAGCCACTAACGTGTGTTAATTGAAACCCAGTCTGCATTAATTGAAACATCACCTTACTTTTATTTCAATCCCTCTGATTAAAATGGATAGCATTTCAGTAGCTTTCTTAATTAACTACTATACCTGCAAAATAACATTTGTGACTCATGCACTAGTGCACCGCGATCCTTGCACCTTCGAATTCTGCAATTGTTCAAACTTAGCTAGTAAAATACAAAAGCACATGATTTGTCTCATTGTGCCAGAATGAAAGAATACAAAACAGCAGAACTGTACTAAGTTGGCATTATCAGGCAGGTTTGGTATTTTTGCAGATCATTGTTGCGTGGCATGATGGCTGAGTGGTTAACACAGCATCGGTGTCCTGGGTTTGATCCTTGCTTTGGACGACTGACTGTCTCTCTGCTTGCACGGTTTCTTACGGGTGTTCCACTTTCCTCCCACAATCCAAAGATGCATTGGTGCGGTGGATTAGTCATGGGAAATACAGAGATAGGGTGGGCCTTGAGTGGGATGCTCTTTGGAGTGTCAGTGTGGACTGGATGGGCCAAATGGCCTGCTTCCACAATGTAGGGATTCTATAATTTTAGGTTTTGAATTCTCTCTTAGAAACAATGAATTAGTAAAGTGAGTGCAGACAAAAGGTATTTAACAAATGAAAGATGAAAAAGAAACTTGGTGGGACTAGATTTGATATGGAGATACACTGAAGAATATTTAACTATTGACATAACATTGCAACTGCACAAAACAAAGGATTACATTATTAAGTTAAATGTACAAATAGGCAAATGTGAATACTATTGTTTCAAAATGAGCACTGGAGGTTGTTTTTGATTTGAGATGGAAACATGCCCAAAAGGCCATCTGTCCTTCTTTGTCACAATGATATCATGCAGCAGCAGTGATGCTGTTATGATGTGCTTTATAAATGTGGCACGTCAAGAAATAGCAAGTAGATAGATTTGCTGTAAAGTCATATTTTGTTATAGGAAGATGTTACACTGGTAAGTACAGGAGAGATTGAAAGCCAAGTTATCCATAGGGATTGATGATTCATCCAAACACCTTCCCGGTCACGTCATTTGCTGTAGATCAGTGATTCATACATTCAAACACATGTCAGCCACATTAACAGAACAGTCATTCATTATAACACCCACCATATGTTCAGTTCAGGCAGTCATGCACCCACCATTCCATTCTTGTCATGATTGGACTATGTCCCTGAAGGAATATATTAAACAAATGTATTCTACTCATTTAAAAAAATGTCAGTCTGAAAAAAAATTAGTGATTATAGGAATGATTTGAACACATAACAATGTTAGTGCATAGAGTTTTAGAAAGCACTACTGTTTGAAGGAAGAATGGAGAAGCCTGTGTGTATGCCCAGTACGAGTTTGTGGAGCTTGGAGTTCTAAGCCAGCTCTTTCAGATACTATGGGAAAGAAAGGCAAAATCATTTTGCAGGCATCTTTGATTAGGTTGTGCATTGCTGCACAGGATGGGTGTCATCCAATTCAGCTTAAAAATAGCAAATGAGATTCTGTTCATATTAAATGGCTCTTGATACCCAACAGCAGCCCTGGTGAATATTGCTGCAGCTATACGTTGCTTTGATTGTAGTGAAAATGGATTATCAATTTTCAACTTTTATCGTGTGAGTTTAATGCCTGAGACTTCAATAAAATAAAAATGTTTTTTAAAAAAAAGACACTACTACCCTAAAATATCTATTGTGACCTCCTGACAAGCCCAGCAGCAGCCGACTGGGAATATGTGAAATGGGCTGCATCAAAAATCCCATTTTAATTACGAGGCACTGAAACCTAGTGAGGCATTGAGAAATTTGTGTCACTTGTTCATTCATGATAATTTCACACAACAGAAAATTAAAGACTACCTGTAAAGTGTTCAGTATGAAAGAGACAATTGAGCTAGACTTGAAATTAACAAACAAAACACTATTTCATTCGAATAGAATGAAGAGAAAGAGCAACATGGATTGATAACAGCAAAGATCTTGCAAGTTCTGCTCTTCCCCTCTCTCTGACTGTCTAATATTAGCAGCAATGAAAGCTGGGAAAACCACTGCTCACTGAGAAATTAAGGCTATCTGCACGCTTCTCCATTCCTGAGGAAACAGGAGAACAGTTGAATGGTTGAGTTCACTCCCCCATCTCAATGGTTCTAAAGACCTTAAACTGCAAGTGGCCTTTACCTTGTTGTCTGTACTGGAGCCTCTTATTTCCTTCTTATTTTGCTTAGTTTTGATGCGTAATAAAATTCCCTCCCTTTCACTCAAGACGACCTTGGAATTGGCTGTCCATTTTTAATCTGGTTAACTAAATTTAAATGAAATGTGATAACTGTTTGCTAAAAAAGAAATAAAGCCATTTGTTGCAACTAACTGAGAACAGGTTACAAAGACGAGAGATGATCACCTCACCACACCTGGTCCTAACAAATAAACAAGTTGAAACGCTGTCTTTTTAGAAAAAGAGAAACTGCAAAAATGTTTTCTTAAGTTTGAACAGGTTGTCCATGTTGGAAGCTAACACTGTCAGAGAGCAGGACAAACTATCTTATAAAAAATAATAAGTAATTTCCTTCAAAGAATTAAAAGGGATAGCTAGGTAATTACTGATGGAGTTCAACCTAAATGCCAGGAAAGCAAAAATTGCGAAGTATCTAGAGTTAGAAGCTAAGGATTTTGAAACAGTTAATCTGAAATTGGAACAATTAAAAGATTAGAATGGAAATTTCAGAGGGAAAGAAAATTTTGGGAAAAAGAGAGAGAGGCAGGAATGGAGGGAAGAGTGAATTGCAAGAAAAAGAAAATTTGAGAGGAAGGGAATTTAAATTGACATGGCTCAAGTGAAATGGGAAGGATGAAAGCAGCTCTGTTGAGTGAACCATCACTAACTCAGACTTAAGGGTTAGAACATTCAATTTTGCATATTTAATCCTTAGGTTTCATGAGGAAAAGGTGGATAGAATAGAAGAATAGAATTCCTAAAGTGTGGAAACAGACCATTCGGCCCATCAAATCCACACCAATCCTCTGAACAGCATCCCACCCAGACTCTAATCTTTAGAGAACCTACAAAGGCCTTTTTGAAGTTATTCTCCAACAGGAGTTCAAAACCACAATACACAACACAAATGAACTTGGGGGAACTTGTGCATGCAACACAGAAAGCTGGCACACTGGTGCAGTAGGTAATGAGGAAGGCGAATGGAATGCTGACCCTTATTTCAGAGTATAAGAGTAGGGAAGTCCTACTGCAACTGTGCAAGGTGCTGATGAGTCCATATCTGGAGTACATCAAGAGAACTTAACAGAGACCAGAGAAGGATAAGGACAAGGTAAGCAACCTGAAGACAAGCTGTGGGAAAACAGAACAGAGAACATAGAATTATGCCCAATTGTTAAAAGAAGGGAAGCGAAAGGGACATAGGTGTAAAATTGCCCTAAGTGTGTCCACTGTAGGAAACAGGACATGTGAAAGAAAATCATTTGTTTCAGCATTTATCAGAAAGTTGGCTGATAGACCAATGTCTGCAGCATTAAAAATAGTCTGTATTTGCTGAGGTGTGGATGTGGACTCAGTTAGCTGTCAAGAGTTTGAAACGATAAGGATGGTGCTCACTGACTGCTTTAACTAGCCAGAAAGAGAAGTCACAATTCTCCAAGACATCAGATAGTTTCAAACCTTGTTGTTGGGGAAAAGAAAAGATTTTCCACGTGGAAACAGATTAAATTCCTTTGTATTGATAAAAGGGCTCATGAGAACGAATACAGAGGTGCCACTGATTAATGTTCACTTAAAGAGGACATTCTACAGTCCTGGTAACAGCCGATGCCAGAGATTGATATCATATGAGGGAATGCATTGGGTGGTAACAAAATGTACCTCTCAAACTGAAAAGAACAATCCAAAGATGCTGGTTAGATTGAAGAAAGCGAGCGTCATGCAGCAAGAATACTTAGGACTGAAAACAACTTAGAAGCCCTATAGGGGGCAGTATAACTTGAGAGGGTTGGAGTGGCTAAACCAGTGGTGAGTAAGCCAAGGTGCTGCTGAGACAATATCTCTGGCATTCAAGGTGTCATTCAAAGTATTTGCTCATGACATTTTCGTTGTAATGCAACTGTGTTGTGCAAGGGTTACTCTTTTCCAGAAATATTGAAATGAACTAAAGTCAGAAAAAGGGCAGTCATTCTATAAATGAGACACACCAACCTACTGCTTTGCCATCACATTGTTACAAACAGTTGAAGAGAGCTAATAGGCTCTCCTTTTTAAAAAAAAATCCAGCTTGGTCATTCACAACAAATATTCTGTTTTAGCATGTTTTTATCAAAATAAGTTTAATTGAAGTGTCTGTGTCCACTTCCAACTTGTTTCTCATGTTTCTCCAAGCATTGACCCATCATGGAGCAATATCATCCGAAAGAGTATTGCTACATAGTACAGAGAATATATAGGGGACCATCGTTTTTGTGTTCTTGAATCACTTTCCATTGGGTTTCAATGAAACTTTTTAAGTACTATTGTCTTCACTGATCTGGCAATCTCTCATCTCAGGAGTGAATAATCCTTGCCATAATAGCAAATGCTTTGTACATTGTGTCCATGTCACTTCCACTAAGATTGCATGTCAGAAGACCATCACAAAAGTCTTCAAAGGTCAAAGCATTTGCAAGGAATAATTTGGACATTTTAGTTATGAAATCTGTTTTCAGACAAGCCATGTCTGTCACCCGAGCACTTCTTGACTCTTAGGCAGAAAAATCAAAAAGTTTCTCTCACATTTTCCTTGTTGCATTTCGTATTAATTGCTTCAGTCTGCCATCCACTGAGAACCTAGAAATCCAAATCCTTCCCTCCAGATTCCTATTTATGTCATTTACCAGCTCATTTATCAGGAGTGTGTTGAATGACTTGGCCTCAAAACTTTTGATACAGTCTGAACAGTTTCAGACCACTGTTGAGAAAAAGAAAATAAAGCTCTGTCACCACATTGGTAATGCTCTCTTTCCATAAGCACCTCCATGGTATTTTGGGACATTCTTTCTCAACTAAACTCTAAAAGCAACATATAGGTTTCCAGCATTTCAGAAATCTGTCTAAAACCACCTGATCACAATGTGCCTCAACAAATTACACACTCCCACTTCAACCAAGTCACAAGATCCTCTCAAATTCTGCAATCTGCTTATAAAAATGCTAAAGCAAGCACATACCTTAAAAGATGTTTTCTCCATGTAATGTTTCTAACAGTGTACCTTGTTGTGTTGTGCAAAATTGTGGTTCAAACAGTTGGCTGCAATAATGTCTTTTTGAACACCTCCTGTTGTTGGTAAAGGCTGCTGTGCTTTCCATAAATAATACTTGCATTGTCATCTGAATACATGCAATGACTCCCTGGGTTGAAATCAAAGCCACGGTTTGGATAATATTTCGTTTGCAATTACTTCCTGGCACCACCATAGAAATCTAACAATAACTGTTGGACCCTCTTCTCAAAATTAAAATATGTCAAGACTAAACGGAAGCACTTTGTTGCATCACAGTTTGAGGCATCAGTTGCCAAAGCAAAAAAAGATGATTTATATTCATATAATCCAAATGCTTCTGCACAGAAAATGGTTCTAAGAAAGAGTTGCTCAGTGTGTTTGCTTTTGTTTGAACACGTTGCAGGTCTTTCCTCAGGACATGGTAGGATTGACTTAGTTCAGCAGCTTTCACTTTATTGCTTTTAGCTAACCTAGTTAACTTAGAAAATAAACTCAAAGTTGATGTACTTGGATTCACATCTTCCGTTCTTCAGTGGTTGACAGCGATATCACATTATCAAAAACTGCAGAAAGTATGAAATCACATTGTTTAGACCATTCGGCAGATCATTTAGAACAGTGTCTTTTGATTGGGAATTTTGATTTGACAATGAAGAAAGCAACAACTCAATATTAATCAACGCACAAGCACTAGGCTTAGCATAATATGGAAGTGTCATTAAGGCACATGTGAACAGGTATGATAAGATCTTTATTTATGAGCACTTGCAAACCAATATAGATTGTTTTAAATTACATTGATATAAATCAATGAAGGTTAGAAGATGCTAGATCGGCCATTGCAAATTGCCCAGCCTTTAATCATCATTAGTTAAAAGCAATGCATTTTAAAGTCATGTATAATGGTTGGCTAATGTTGCAAAGAAAGCTCCTATTGGATGTGCCTCAGGCTTGGCATTTCTAAATTAAAACTATCCAGCATAAGGCAATCCAGTATCAGAATGAAGACAGACTTACTGGAAGACACTCTGCTGGGTACAAACCAGACAAATAGCTACCTTATTGACCATTTTTTTCATACCATTCAAATGGGTAATACGGTTTATGAATTTCAGTGCAATGTCAGTTTCATAGTTGTACACACTAGTGGATTGTTTCAAACAGCACAGCACTTCTACTTTTCACAATAGGTGTACTCACTCTTGCAAAAGTCAAATTATATTTTCTAATGGTAGATGTGGTTCTGCAATTGGACAGCACTTGTCCAACAATCCCAACTGAATTGTGCTAACAGCTAATTTTGGATTATCAATCAGGTTCACAGTATTACTCATTCACTCTTACTAGTTGCTGCATGTATTTGTATGGAGGGACTGAACCTCTTCAAGCAGAAGGAACATGTCCAAACACTGCACCTGTTTTGTATTAAATAATAGCATGGGTGGAATTGGTCTCTGGTGTGTGTTCTCTATGGCAATGCCTCAACCAATCAGAGGAGAAAGTGAGGTCTGCAGATGCTGGAGATCAGAGCTGGAAATGTGTTGCTGGAAAAGCGCAGCAGGTCAGGCAGCATCCAGGGAACAGGAGAATCGACGTTTCGGGCATAAGCCCTTCTTCAGGAATGAGGAAAGTTTGTCCAGCAGGCTAAGATAAAAGGTAGGGAGGAGGAACTTGGGGGAGGGGCGTCGGAAATGTGATAGGTGGAAAGAGGTCAAGGTGAGGGTGAAAGGTCAGACTGGGGTGGGGGCGGAGAGGGCGGGAAGAAGATTGCA
>NC_057721.1:11653948-11683727 GCF_004010195.1 Chiloscyllium plagiosum
CAATTTCATCAGCAGATGCCTAAGGGAAAGACAACGGAACGAGGACATGCCGCAACCCAAAGGACTAGCCACACTACCATACATCAAGAACATCTCTGAACTGACAGCCAGACTACTGCGACCACTAGGACTTATAACAGCACACAAACCAACAGCCACACTCAGACAACAACTCACCAGAACGAAGGACCCGACACCCAGCATGAGCAAAACTAATGTAGTGTACAAAATTCCATGCAAGGACTGCACAAAACACTATATAGGACAAGCAGGACGGTGGCTAATGATCTGCATCCACGAACATCAACTAGCCACGAAATGACACGACCAGCTATCCCTAGTAGCCACACACGCAGACGACAAGCAACATGAATTTGACTGGGACAACACTACCATTATAGGGTAAGCCAAACAAAGAACAGCCAGGAAATTCCTAGAAGCATGGCACTCATCCACAAACTCCATCAACAAACACATCGACTTGGACCCAATATACCGGCCACTACAGCGGACAGCTGAAACTGACAACCGGAAGCGGCAGGGACAGGCCACTATAAATGCCGGAGGAAACACCACAGAAGTGCTTCACAGGAGGCTCCCAAGCACTGAGGATGTCACCTAGACAGGGGATGAAACGTTTGCAACAAAAGCTTCCAGCTCGGCGAACAGAACCACAGCAACGAGCACCCAAGCTACAAATCTCACAAACTTTGAACAACATAATAGTATCCCAGAACCATATCCTCGGCAAAGAAAATTCAGCAAAGCAGACTCTTCTCATGTGCAATCTCTGCTCCCATCTCGTTCTCACCCATTCATGTTTCTTGTGTCTAATTTTTAAAAAAACAGTCAGGGAGCTCAAAGTTGTTTACCCATTGCTTCTGAAGCAGACATTCTAGGACAGGCAACACCTCTCTGTAACAGAAACAGTATAGAACAAATCCCTTTGAATGGCACAGTACCGTCACAATCCCTGACATTCTTCTTACCCTCCCACTTTGGAACTTATCCCAAGAATACTGTCAATGAGTGATTGTGGAGTCTCCTCAAGAGATTTAGCTTCGTCCAATAATTATAATGAAGGCTGAGGACCAATGTTGGGCAAACCTAGGATCTACAGGAACTGTTGTTTCTGAAAAACACTCATTTTTCAACAACAATTTTCTACCTAGTGATCAAGCAATGTCAGCTATGGTTAAGCCCAGGATTCTCGCCTCTGAATAAGAAGGCCATGGCAATATGCCCCTCTCGAGACCTAAGCATGTAATTCAGACTCCAGTGTAGTGCTAAGAAAAGAGGTACTATTTTCTTGACTAGATATTAAAGCGGACCTACATTTTCAGTTAACAGCTCTATTTGAAGGAGAGGAATTCCCTATGGTGACGTGGCCAATTTTCATTTCCCAAGCAACATCGCAGTTTCAACAGTGATGGCACTTTAAATTTGCATTTTTGGCTGTCAAGCATTTTGGGACATTCTGATTTTGTGAGAGGGTCTGTATAAAAGTGAATAATTTCATTTCAGGAGTATTCTTGTTTTGACCAAATTTTTGGCAGTCAGTGCAATTTGTTTTTCAACACTGAAATTGTAAAAATTAATACTCATCCTAGCCATTTCCAAATAATATGATTTATAATTCTCATCAATTTGTTTATTCATACACAGGATGTGAGTGTTATTGTTCTTGAGTGGGTAGGTGGTGGTGAGCTACCTTCTTGAAATGAAGCACTGTTTGTGACATATATGAGTAATGGATCTGTACGTCACTGAGAAGAAGTGTCCTTAACACTACTTTGTTAGAAATCAAATGACCCATTTGAAAAAAGACATCGTCCAACCCTCAATAATGATCAGACATTAATATCACGGAATTACATTTTAGTTATTTTCCAATTGTTAGAAGGCTTTTATTTAATTTATTTTCATTTGTGGGCATCATTGAAAAGTCTGACTACCATTAAGCATCACTAATTATCCTGAATTTTACAGTAGTTTAACAGAATGGCTTACTATGTCATGGCAGGGGTCCATTGAGAGTTAACTCCATTGCTGTGAGATTGAAATTGCATAAAAGTTAAATCTAAGGCAGATTCCTTTCACTGAAGAAGTGCACATGAACCAGTTAATTACAATGTCTAAACCGTCATGCAGATTCAAGACATGCGATGAATGCAAAATTGTCATTTTGGTTGTGCTTACATGGATACTCTAGATTTAAAAAGTGAAGTATGATATCTGAGGACAGCCTTGTCCCCTTCTCCCTTTACCAGCTACCTTCAAGCAAATTTCCCCTGGAGAAAATGTGCATTCTTATCAAGGATGTGGTGAACATCAAGGGGAAGCAGTTTGCGAAAGGGGAAGTCAAAGCTCGTCTCAAGGGCTGAAAATAAATCCAGTGTCAGTTATTAATGTGGAGAGGTTCTGTTTAGTGACATAGGCTCAGAAGAGGAATATACAATGATACTGTAACTTTAAAGGATGGCTACTGAGAGATTAGTGAGAAATGTCTGTTGCTGTCAGGGTATGGAAGGACTGAGGGTTCCTATAGAAATTAGCATAATTAAAAACAGTACAAAAAGACTTGTTTATGATACACCAGAGGTAATAAAAACTGCCATAGGATTAGGATTAGGGTCAGACCTCTTAGTTCAGTGTTGTCCAAAAGAAATCATTCATGAGCCACAGTTATAGCTGCAGCACCACCTCATTTGTTCATTTTCACCAACTTTGGTGGAAATGATACAGTTAAGATAAATGTACGTTTAGTGTGTCTGAATTTACTTGAAAATCTCTAACACCATTCAGAAACCAAGAAGTAAATTATTCAAGTATAATTATTAACAATTATAAAACACTCATAGCATTCTGTTCTTTATCAAAAACAAAGCAGGCCAAAAATATTAAAAGCTCATGAGCAAATCATGCAAATCTGAGAAATCACATCACTGGCACAATGAACATGTCTATTATTCATTGGATGGAGTTTTTTTACTTTTGCTCCTAGCAGTGGTAAGTTTGGAAGCCATTTAATTAGTTGGGATGGTGACATGCTCAAACCTCGTCTCCATCAGAATTAAGTTCTGGGCAAAAAGGCCAAAGAACAACTTTCCTGGACTCTCACCAATGGATACCCTTAAATGATTGATCAATGGCCACATAAGAGCCTTATACTGTTGCCTCTAGTACTTTCCCTGTTTAAAGTTGGCTTCCCGCCATTTGGTGTGCATGGCAGCTAAAATTCTTCAGCCATCTTGTCATATCCAGTCCATTCTTTTTATATTAACCAGAGATGCATTCTAGTCATATCTGGATTCCAATTACTGCATCTGGCTAACACCGAAACAACTTGAACACTGGGCCAAACCAGTTGGTGTTGAACCACAGGCTCAGCTAAGTATCCTACACTCATTAGTATCACCCACTAGTTCAAATGCTGCTGTCTGCAAAGGTCAAGCCATGAGCTAAAATCCTTGTAATCCTTTCCTAACAACACTGTCAGCATCCCCACACCCAAAGGACTGCAGCAGTTTAAGAAGCTCATCACCACCTTCTCCAGGCAAATATGGATGGACAATACTTGCTAGCATGGCCAATGATGTCTATATCTGTGAGGAAGTAAAAACTACAAAGATCCAAAGGTCCTGCCAGAACCAAACACAGACCTCAGTCAAGTGCTACAATCAGGCTATCACCTACATCCAGATTTCAGTCACAGTTCAGATCTAAGTATCTCTCCATCTAAGACTTAAAAGTGGAAGCAAGACAGCATTTGAATCAAAATATATTATATTCTACATTTTGCAAAACAATTGATATCACAAAGGGACTTCGTACATACAATATTGCTTGCAATGTGGGATAATGATGGGCAAAGATTGCAATGTAGTCAACTCTGAATTACCCAGCATGCACCAGTAGTGGCTGATGATGTTAAGTCAAAAATGCTGGTCAATCCATTTGCAGTTTGTGATAATGGGTAGGAGTCAAACAAAAACATGTGACATATACTGCAACTTTCACAGGCATAAGGCCTCCCCACCTTTAAATTCACTGTAAGCATTGAACCATCAATCAGTTCTTTTACAATCATTTCAGAAAAACAACTTTGCTATTTTATATAGCAACAATGACTTGGCTAGAGATTCCAGTTAATGGAACATTCAGACTGGTGTCAAATAATAAAGGTTTTACTGAATTATGCTCTTGTTTTGTATCATCATAATCTTTCCTTAGTGAAATGGTGGCAATAGCAGAATTCAAAGATTGATAGGTTGTTACCATCTTTATAGGCAAAAGTGAGAACTGCAGATGCTGGAGATTAGAGTTGAGTGTGTGGTGCTGGGAAAGTACAGCAGGTCAAGCAGCATCCGAGCAGCAGGAGAATTTCTTGCCTCTCAATCCACCCCATTTCCTTCAAACTAACCATTCATTCTGACTTCAATCTTTTAGACACCTGAGGACTGCAACTTGTCCAGCATAAGGAGGAGAAAAGCTAACAGCACAGCACAGCCCCCACCATTTGACTTGCTGCTACCAGTTCAGATATTGGCCTGACATACATAACAGGCTTCTGTAGAATTAAAGTCAGATCAGGTTAAGTGCCAGGCTGAAGTTATACCAAAAATGAAGGATGGCTTATTAGACAGCTCACTTGATTCATGAGATTACTTATGCATTCTGTGCAGAAATCAAATACATGCTGTACATCTCTATGACTCTATGACCTCAATAGGATGACATGCAGGAGAGCTCTGACAGGCATGCACATTGCACTATCAGGGAATCGTTTGACTTGCCAGATAGTATCCTGTTACTCTAAAGGTGCATGGACAAGTCCATCATCAACTTGCCAAAGACAGTTCAGACAAGGTTTACTAGACTAATATCTGAAATAATTGGATTGTTTTCCAAGAATAGGTTGGACAATTTACACTGGAGGCTAGAAGAGCAAGGGGTGATTTGATTCGAGGTGTATCAGGTCCTGAATGGTCTGAACAAGGTAGACATGGAAAAGATGTTCCCTCTTCTGGGTGGTTCTGAAGCCAAGATATACTTTTTAAAAAATTAGCGTTTGCCCTTTTAGGACAGACGTGAGAACACATTTTATTCTCTCAGAGTGTTGAGTGACTTTGGAACTCATTACCTCAAAAGGTAGAAGAAGCAATGTGTATGAATATTTTTAAGGCCAAGGATTCTTGTTAGGCAAGACAATCAAAGGTTATTGGGAGTAAATGTGAACATAGAATTTGAAGCTTAAAAAATCAGCCATAATCTTATTGAGTGGCAGATAAAGCTGAAGAGGCTGAATGACCTATGGCTCCTATTTCAATTTTGTAACATTCCCTCTTCACAGACTGCACTGTATTTTCCTGTGATGTTCTAGAAACACTGGTACTGCTGTCATCAACCCCTTGGTGTGGACAGGTCACCTAATACTCCCTGCCAAAATCCTGGAGCTCACCACAACACATCCAAAAACACTCCACAGTATTTTCAGGTACTTTGCAACAACAGAAGTGCTGAAAATCAACTCATTGCATGCTGAATGCCAAGCCATATTGGAGAAAATTTCATTTTCAAAAACCAGGTACTTTGTTGGATTGCACACATACAAGTGCAGAAATGCTCCTGAACATAAACTAGGTATGATTGTCCCTCACTGCCATTTACAAATCCAGTATCTCAATCTATATTTGGTAAATCAATGTTCTCTATTATAACAATTCTATAATATTGGCATATCTTTGTAATGAAGATTTGTTCCTCCACATCTGTCTCTCTAAGTTGATCTATAGACTATACCAAGCAATGTAATTGCATATTTTGTTCTTTTAATCTAGCCCACCTGACTCTGTCCTTGAACCCATAGGAATATCCTCTTTCAACACCCCTGCAATGCACTCCTTAACCAAAACTATCACCACAACATCTTACTTTCCTTTTCAACTTTTCAGAACACCCTGTCATCAGTGACATTTATCATCTAGTTTTGCCCTTCCTTGAGCCAGGTCTCTATATCACCTCAATTTATTTCCACATGGCAACTTGCATTGTAACTCCCCAACTTTATTTGCTGCACTCTGTGCATTCACATTTGATAACAAATCCCCCACCATTAGCACTATTCCTCTCTTCTTCTTTCGGTCCTGGACAACTCAGCAGCTCGTGGTTCATTTCTCTTGAGGAACCATTGACCTCATCAACCTCCAAAATGCAAAACCAATTTATCAGCAGGACCTTAGAGGATTGCTGGAGTGTCTGCCTGTTTCTCTCAAAATGCCTAGTGGATACCCATTCCCTTTCTGTCTAAAGGTCATTAAGCTGCCTGAATGTGCTTTCCATATAACTATAACTTTGTGGATACACTGCAGTGACTCCAGCAACCACTCAAGCCCTGAAACCCAAAGTTCAAGTTTCTTTTTCTGGCAGTACTTACAGCATTTTTTATTGTCTAGGGCTCCAGTAGGGTCCATGACTTCCCAATTATTCCCACACATTCAATTTCTTACCAATCAATGGATTTACTGAAAAAGAGTAGAAGAAACAAGTGCCTTCCCTCCACCCTTTATTAAATTCCTCACTCAGTACACTTTACTTCTTGCAATAAGCCTTATTTAAAGCACTTTTCCGCCTTCTGCATTGCAATTACACTTTGAACCAAATTATCAGATGCATTCACTCAGCTCCTCCCTCATTTAGGCAAAGTCTCCCTCACAATAATCATAAAACCTTACCATATGTAATTGTTAAAACTGCATGATCTACAATGTGAAAAAAGATTGTACATTTTCTGCAACTCAGTAAATTAATAATAATAAAATTGATCAGTGTGCATGTGATTACTGATGTTGCATTCTCAATTTATGTCTTTGACGGGGTAGCTTGTTTATGATAAACAAAAGAGCTCCAAGGATAAATCCTGAGGTTGGTTTGGGAAGACACCAGAGATAATGATGCAAACGTAGGAAGAGAAGCTTTGAAAGTGATACACTGGCTATGATTAGATAGGTAAGAATAGAAATAAAAAATACTGTCTTACCCAGATGGATGACAGTGGAGGTACATGGTCTGGTTAACCGTGTAAAAGGCTGCAACTAGTTTGAGAAGTACAATGA
Organism: Chiloscyllium plagiosum; assembly: GCF_004010195.1. Classification (NCBI taxonomy): domain Eukaryota; kingdom Metazoa; phylum Chordata; class Chondrichthyes; order Orectolobiformes; family Hemiscylliidae; genus Chiloscyllium; species Chiloscyllium plagiosum. Next base: position 11,661,064 of record NC_057721.1, read on the forward strand.
GAGACAATTTGACCTTTGTCACTACAGCATGAATTTGCACCCAACTCAAAGGTAGTGTTTGAAAAGATTTATTTTGTAAATACTGGAAAAAAACAGTGATTCTAATGTTTATCTGTGGGTTAGTCACTATCTAACAGACATTACCGTGCGCCCATAACATAAATAGGGTTCAAGAAACAAGCTGTGTCTGACTTGATGAATGTGGGAAATTAGTACATTTCATGATGATTCAGTTCTGACAAAGCCCTACACAGGTCTGTTTCTTTCAATACAGTATGGGATGCTTCACTATACTTGTCATTCCAAGTTATATTTACAATAGGAGAAATTGAGGACTGCAGATGGTGGAGATCAGAGCTGAAAATGTGTTGCTGGAGAAGCGCAGCATCCAAGAAGCGGGAGAATCGACGTTTCGGGCATGAGCCCTTCTTCAGGAATTTACAATGTACAGTTATATTTCATGTTAAACATTCTCTGGTGCATACACCTGAGGGCCTTTATCCATGTTCCAGGTCTTTGTATATGAGGGCATGAATGCCTTTGAAAGTGGCCTTCATCCACTGAATCCATGTGATGGCTGCCCCAAGCTTTAGCATGTTATTCAATACTTCATCTTGGATCTTGGAACACACCAGCTTGCAACTCTTGGTTGTCGACAGTGCTTTACACTAAGATGCCAGTAGGTTTTAGACAGACCAAAGAGCATCTTTCACCAAGCTGATGCTTTTCCAGCAGCAGTTAATGTTTAGCTTGATGGGTATTCCTGGAAACGGCTCATTGAAAATTAATCGTCTCATGCTGCTAAATTTTCAATTATCATTAGAATAACTCTGTCCTCCAATAGATACAATGTTTTCCACTAAATAACCTACCAGTTACAACTTGTAAGGGATGTTGTCACAATAAATGATGCCTCTGAGACAGAAGGTGGGGATTCAAGACCCTTTTCACAGACTTGAGCTCATTACCTATGCTTACTCTCTCATAGCAATCATGAGAGAGACCTGCACTGGGACAGGTACTGTCTTCAGTTGTGACACTAAACAAAGTTCTACCTGGTGTCACAGATAGATGTATAAACTCTTATGACACAATTCAAACTGTGGCAAAGGAGTTGCTCCCCATGTCCTGATCAAAGGAAAATTGAAACATATTATCTGGTTATTTATTCTATAATTGTTGGTGCAGTTTTGCTATGTGTAAGATGGTTGACATTCTTTTGTACATGGAGAAAGTGAGGACTGCAGATGCTGGTGATCAGAGCTAAAAAATGTGTTTCTGGAAAAGCACAGCAGGTCAGGCAGCATCCAAGGAGCAGGAGAATCGACGTTTTGGGCATAACCATCGTTCCTGAAGAAGGGCTTATGCCCGAAACGTCGATTCTCCTGCCCCTTGGATGCTGCCTGACCTGCTGTGCTTTTCCAGCAACACATTTTTCATTCTTTTGTACATAACAACAACGATTACATTTCAATAATACTTTCTTGGCTATAAAGTGCTTTAGGGCATCATAAAGGTATTAATGCTGTTCTTTCCTTTAAAACAATAAATTGTCAACTGAAAAATTATAATTAATATGGTTTCTTGGAAATAACAAAATTGTTAGTAGAAATTAAAGGTTTCAGTTAGAACTAGCCACCTCAAAATGTGCTAGCTGCGTATGCTTGCAGCTGTATTTATCTCATCCTGCACCCTGACCTGGCTGCTATGCAAAAATTGCATAATATCATGACAATGATCACTATACTTGACAGGTTTTATGCCTCAGTAGGTAGTGACCCTGCCACTGAGCCAGAAGCTCTGGATTTAAGTACAAACTAAAACTTGTCTGCCAGAAAAGAAACATGCATGACATGGGTCAATGGGTTGATAACCAGCCTGCGAATATTTTGCCACTATTTCCAAAAGGGGCAATTAAAGTGTGTGAGAAAATACAAAATAAACAAAGTCCCTGAACTAAGGACACCATATAGACCACAGATAAGGCTGAGGTGTACCAACCAAATCAGTTTGCAATAGTCATGTTGAAGAATGGAAATAAAAGAGTACTTTGAATGAATAAGGGTACTTAAATAAAAATAATCAAATTTAATTAAAACCAAAAAGTAAAAATGTGGGAGAAAAGAAAGTGGTCAGATAAAAAAAATACACAATACATACCATAAAAAGAACTAAAAAGGAAGTGGACACTGTTTCAGTTGTTTTTTATGCAGATAGATAACATCTTGTTCCTCACTGCAATGTGCCAGGAAATAGTTTATCTGATAACACATCTTTCTGAATCAGACGTCAGCAGTCCTCAAACTTTAATACATTATAATTGTGCTTCACTAGCAAAATAAATTATTATTAGTTCTCAGGACTATAGCTGCTGTCACGGCCAAAATTTATTGACCATCACTAAAGGTAGTGAGGGCGGTTAAGAGTCCATGAATTGGCCTTTGATTGGAATCACTAATCAGTCAGATACAAACGGTAATTTCCTTTGCTAAAGAATAGTGATTTCAAATTGTAGTATTATCCATCAATTTTTGACCAAGTAATATGGTATAAAATTGTTTTAAAATAGCTTTGGCTCACAATGGATTTTATTACTGTTTAATGAATCATTGACATGATAATTAGATTACTGAAATCCTGTAATAATCCATTGGCATTAATCCAAGGTTTTCAAATTGTAGTATTATCCATCAATTTTTGACCAATTAATATGGTATAAAATTGTTTTAAAATAGCTTTGGTTCACAATGGATTTTATTACTGTTTAATGAATCATTGACATGATAATTAGATTACTGAAATCCTGTAATAATCCATTGGCATTAATCCAAGGTATCATTTTTTTGAAACAATGGAAAAAAACTACAGAGGAGATGTAAATGTATTCATCCATGTAAAGGTACAATTTATACATTTGGTTACATATGATCTGGAAGGGCTTCTAGTCCCTACCCCTGGACTGGGGGACCCAGGTTAAGTGAAAAAAAAATAAGAATGTTTAATGGCTATGCATATTGTGAGTGTCATGTTCAACTGACTGTATATCACGTGTATATGAAGAATAGCAGCTAAGTCTCCTAGGTAACATTCTTTCCTATATCACCATTATTTGGGCATTATTTATTTCACGTCAGTGGGATTTTGCATATCACCAGTGACTGCCATTTTAAAAGTTGCACTTAATATTGCTCAAAAGAGAGACACTGTCAAAGGTTTTAATCTCCCACTCATCGGAACAAATGCAAGATTTTAAACAATCTTGACAATTTATGGTGGAGAAAACGGTAGTAATTTATTGGCAAATTGACTGTGATTGACTGAGGAATTGCTATGGCAAAAGTAATAGAGTCATAAGCTTCTGGATAATCCAGATGAGAAGCATGGCTTGAAATACTTATTTGCAGAGAAAAGGTCCTTGTATTCTAGCAAATGTAAATGTGCCATATTATGAGCTTGATTGGTTAGCTCGTCAATATACTTATTGCCACATTCAGAAGTGGTCAGCACCACTCCAGATCTCTCTTCTTCTGCCCCCTTTCACATTTCACTATTATTATATTTGCACTATTCTCATTCTTTGTAACAAAATGCAGTATATTTGTGCCTATTCCATCAGCCTGACTATTTTCTCTGAAAAGCCCTGAAGAAGGGCTTATGCCCGAAATGTCGATTCTCCTGTTCCCTGGATGCTGCCTGATCTGCTGCGCTTTTCCAGCAACACATTTCCAGCTATTTTCTCTTTAATGAAAACAGGAAAGATGAATATGCTGAACTAGACAGGTATCATTTGTAGGGAACAAAGCAGGGTGAACATTTAAGGTTGATGACCTTGGGTTCTGATAAAAAAGTCTTTGAATTGAATGGTTAACTCTGTCTAACCATAGATGCTGCCTGACCTGCTTGGTGCTTACAGCATTTTCTGATTGCGTTCAGATTTCCAACTTGTGTGGTATGTTACTTTTGTATATTATTTTTAAGCCCATTACTATGTTTCTGTTACAAAATTGTTTGCTGCACTTCCAAGGTCTTTCATTTGCAAATATGAGCATATATATTCTGCACATGGAACAAGTGTCAACTAGGTAATTTCTGAGCTCAAAGGTTGTGAATATATGTTCTATTGTGAAGACTTCAGCATAAAATCTACACAGACTTGTTAGTTCACTCCGAAAGGAATGCTGCATTATGATGTCTTTCAGATGCTATGTTAACCCAAGGCACTATTTGTCCTTTTAGGAGAATATAAAACATCCACTTGCACAATTATAAACAAGATCCAGGCATATTCCCTGATGTTCTGGCAATTCTGAACCAACAGCTAACATCACAAAAATTGATCAGATCATATGTCATGGTGTGTGTTGCAAATTGACTGACATATTTCTTATAATACAACTGAGACTACAGTTCAGACGTATTTAAGTGACTACAGTGCTTTACGCTCTCCAGTGATCAAAAGAGTGCTGCAGAAATGCATCATCTTCTCTATATGTGCACCTTTATACAGACATGTTATACATGCATTAGTATGTGTCTTGTGTTTTTACAAACATATACTGTACATTTGGGCTCAATTTCAATTCAGAATTCTGCACGCAAAAAATGAGAACACCCCATCTTGTGTTGCACTGTCGCAGGTATACATGGCAACCTTTCTCATCATAAATGTGTGCAAAGACCTTTATTCATGCATTTTATATATGAATAAACAGACCAATATTATTTAACCCAACAGCATAAATGCATAGAAATTGTTTAAAATGTGCATTTTTGGTTAGAATATAATGATATCACCAATGAACGCAATGAGTCAAAAAAATCCAATCTGCAAATGGCTGGCAAGAAGGACTATAAATGCTGAACTTTTACTTTTATTTCTTTATTCTTCTAATTTATAGCTAAGATTTTCTACCTAGGCAACGCTGAACCTAGCTTTATAAGAACTGTAATGGTGATCATTTAACTTTTTAAATTTTTTTTTCTAATTTATACCTGAGATTTTGTGCCTAGCTATCTCTCTACCTAAGATGGCACCAGAGGTTGCGATGTCGTACACTTTTCGCTGTACTCATGTATCCCCGTAGTTGAAGACACGTGTCATTCAACCTAATTCTAATTGTCAAGAGTGCTTCCCAAACTCCACACTTTGCTAACACAATGGGTAAAAGCGTGTTTGAACGTGCAGACCAGGTGTTCCGGAAGTGGGTGGTCTGTGCTTCCACTTAGCGTTCGATTCACCTGGCTGCCCCACCGATTGGCGGACGACGGTGGCCCCGCCCCAGCACCGCGCGTAGCCACGCCCACCACCCTGGCCCCGCCCCAGAGCGGCTGTCGTCAGGGTGACGCGCGGAGCCTCGCTCTGACCCACAGGTAGTGCGGCGAGTGATTCGGGGCGGGAGGGGGGTTGAAGTGAGGGAAGTTTCGCCATATTGTTAACGGAAACGGCGGCGGCTGCCGAGATTCACGGCTGGCGGTTTTGCTCCTGAGGGTGTGGGACGGCAAAGGGCGGCGGGGACGACGACGACGTCGGTAGTAGCAGTGGCTGCTAAGCTAAGCGAAGCTAGGCCAGGCCTCGGGACAGTCGGGCTCGCTTCAGCCCCCTGCGCCTGTTCTGGCGGGTGAGCCCCGGTTGAGCTCGAGCCGTCTGGGTGCCCAGCTCGAGCTCCCACTCGGCGCGTCCCCGCTGCCCCCATCCCCCCTCCCCTCGACGTCCCGTCGTTCCCGGCGCGCTCGGTCCCGGCGGCGAGGCTGACGGGCGCGCGGTCGGGTCCGGCTGCGAAGATGCCGCTCGCTCAGCTGGTGGATCCCTGGCAGAAAATGGCTGTGGAGAATGAGAAGGAGGTAAGCGGACTTGGTAACTTTTTCACCCGAAGGACAACGCCGGGCCTTCTCTCCCATTTATTTCGATCGAGCGTCCCCGTCCCTCTGTGCAATCTGACACCGTTGTGAGCGGATCTGTGTGTGTGTGTCGGGGTAGTGAAATGAGTTTAGATCAAACTCTCTTTTTTTTGTCCTATCGTGTCTCTTGTCTGTTTATAACTTGGCTGCACTCCTTGCTAACCGGGCTTTCCCAGGTCTGGAGACATGTCGGGTCAAGTGCTACGCTGCTAAGAGCTGAACCGAAGCCAACTGTATGGTCTCATCTCGAGTCTGTCAAACTTCACGTTTCGCGTTTTCACTTGAGCATTTTAATTGCGATTTTGGCTCTTCAGGTGTTGGTTTTTCTCCCTCGTTTTGTGTGTTTTGCCTTTCATCCCATTTCTTGAAATATTAAAGTGAGAACCTTCTCTCCAGTCAACAAAACGAGCTGCGCTTGAAAATGATTGGGCAGGATTTAGGTCTGAACTTTTAATATTTGCCTTTGATTTTTGTCCAAGTGTTTGTCACGGGAAGTATCCCGAGCCCATTTAAAACAAGTCTTTCTTTGAAATAGCTGCAAAATTTAATTTTTGTAATTTGCTTTAGGACGTAGGGTCTCATTTTAAAAAATCATATCGTTGATCAAGTACTGAATCTTGTCAGCTTTTTTTAATTGTTAGATCTGTCCAAAGTTTACTTTTTTCAAGTTTTCTTTTGCAATTTGATCTATGTAGCTGACATCCCTCCTTATCCAAACAATATACAATTGATCAACCACATTGGGGGTTACTTGGCATGTCTCAGTTTGAGAGTTCTGTAATTCATATAGAAACTTAAGGCAAGATCTTTGTATTATAGGACTGTAGATTTGAGGTCTAGGAACAAAATACTGGTGTTTTATGTTTTAAGGAGTAAATGCTGTTTGTAACAATCAAGCAGCACATCAAAACAATTGTCAAATTGTGAACTTTAATGGTTTTTTCACACTGTGTCAACCATGTGATAATGGTTGCTAGTAATAGGTAACCTTGATATTGTTAGTCAGCGATACAATGCTTTAGGTTTTTAATGAAATTTTGTACGTTGCTCAATATAAGTTGCTTTAAACTCACTGGCTGCTATCTTGTGTTCTTGTATAATTTATTTGCAAAACTTTAAGTAAAGCCAAATTCCAAGTGGTATGCCACTCAAAGCTGGGAAAAGGATTAACGTGAATTATGTTTAATTTGTGACTAAATTTAGTATTATGTTGCTTGTCCTCAAACACAAGGCTGTTGCATTTGTGGGTTTGCAAAATTGTTTTCTGAACCTCTTCTGACTTTCGTACTGTTATAAGCAGTACCCAACTTAAGCATGAGTATCAGAATGCCCACAGCATCTGCAAATATGAAAATGTAATACCCCCTTTTAAATACACTTGGTCTATCAGGATTTACCTGACTGTATACACTTTGCCTGAAATTGTTCACCAGATTTTAAGAGATGAAGTTTTTCCTCTATTTTCTTGCCTCACAGTCACCATCGTTTCCCCTATGTAAACCTCTCCACAGCCAGAAACCAACTGAGGGCCCAAGCAGGGGCACTGCACTACGTGACTTCACCACTCGATGTCAGGCTAGTATTGCCACACAACATAACAGTTCTCTACTGTATGAGGTATACTTTGGAGTATTTCTCTATCAAATTTGCATTTATTTACAAAGAAATGAGTGGGAGTGATGTATTAATACACAATAAAAATTCTAAGATGAGTGCTGGGAATTGTTGGCATTTTACAGTAGATGAGTTTCTGTTTGGATTAATTGGATCTGCAGATAATTATGTGGGGTGGGGGTATTAAAATTATGAAATCATTGCCCAGGTACCATGCTAGTATGTGCTGTTATTGAGGATGAGTAGAATATTGACTTAGGAAATGGACAATTTCTACTTGTATTGCTCATTGCATTGCAATACAATTTGCAGACATGGGGAGAACGTGTAAATTCCGCAGTCACCCAGTCATAGAATCATAGAACTCCACAGTTTGAAGGCAGGCCATTTGGCTCATTGACCACCCGCTGTCCTGAAAGGCACTCCACCAAGACGTACCCACAATGTATGGTATCAGATTTAAATTAAAACCTGCAGATCTCTCAATGTTGTTCATAAGGATTCTCAGAGTTGCCAGCTGATGGTCGTAGTTTAAAAAAAACTGTAGGTTAAATCCTCTTACCTGCATTTTGTAAATTCTGGTGATACTAACTAGAGGGTATAATTTTTCTGCTGACCTGTTTGACATTGAAAGCAAGTTTGGATTATGGGTTCTTGGACGTTTTTTGACTTTTGCAGTGCCTTTGCTACTAGAGCTTGTCAGAGTTAGGAATTCTGCAGTGAGTAGTTTGCCTCCTGACTGTCAACCATCCGAAGTATATAAATCAGGAGTGTGATGGAATACTCCCAAGACTTGCAACATTAACTAATTGGATGACTTTTATTTGTATGTATCCAGCCTGTCATAATCATATACATGTCTATATCCAACCTTTTGCTTCGAGGGCATTAACTCAAACCTCTTCAACCTAGCTAAAACCTGCTAAATATCTTCTGCACTCAGAGTCATAGAGATGTACAGCACAGAAACAGACCCTTCTGTCTGATTCGTCCCTGTCAACTAGATATCCTAAATAAATCTAGTCCCGTTTGCCAGCATTTGTTGCCATATCTATCCTTTTAAATGCTGCAATTGTGCCAGCCTACTCCTCTTCCTCTGGCATCTCATTCCATATATGCACCACCCGCTGTATGAAAGAATTGCCCCATAAGTCCCTTTTATATATTTCCCTTCTCAACTTAAACTTATTCCCTGGTGAAAATACCTTGTCTACTCACCCTAACCATGCCTCGCGTGATTTTATAACCTCAAAGGTTATTCTGTGTCCAACACTCCCAGGAAAACAGCTTCTGTTTATTCAGCCTCTACCTACAGCTGAAACCCTCCAACCCTGGCGACATCCTTGTAAATCTTTTCTGAACCCTTTCAAGTTTCACAACATCCTTCCTAGAGCAGGGAAACCAGAATCGCATGCAGTATTTCAATAGAGACCTAACCAATATCCCATACATCTGCAACATGACCTCTCAACTCCTATACTCAAGGCACTGACCACTAAATGCCTTCACTATCCCATCTACCTGTGACTCCACTTTCAAGGAACTGAGAACCTTTGTCAGTAACACTCCCCAGGACCTAACCATTAAATGTATAAGTCCTGCCCTGATTTGCCTTTTCAAAATGCAGCACCTCACGTTTATCTAAATTGAACTCCATCTGCCACTCCTCGGCCTATTCGCCCATCTGATCAAGATCCCATTGTACTCTGAGGTAACTGTCGCTGTTCACTACACCTCCAAATTTGGGTTCATCTTCAAATTTGCTAACCATACCTCTTAGGTTCACGTCCAAATCATTTATGTAAAATGACAAAAAGCAGTGGGCGCAACGTCAACCCTTGTCGCACCCTGCTGGTCACGCTGCCTCCAGTCTGAAAAGCAACACTCCACCACCACCTTCTGTCTTCTACCTTCAAGCCAGTTCTGTATCCAGATAGTTCTCCCTTATTCCATGCGATCTAACTTTGCTAACCAGTCTACCATGAGGAACCTCGTTGAACACCCTACTGAAGTCCATATAGATTATGTCCACCACTCTGCCCTCAACAATCCTCTGTTATTCAAAAAACCCCATCAAGTTCATGAGACATGATTTCCCATACACAAAGCCGTGTTGACAATCCGTAATCAATCCTTGTCTTTCCAGATACATGTAACTCTGTCTGCAGGATTCCCGCCAACAACTTGCCCACCACCAATGTCAGGCTCAGTGGTCTGTAGTTCCCTGGTTTTTCCTTGCATCTTTCATAAATAGTTGCACCACGTTAGCTCACCCTCAGCAAGATGCCCAGAAATCATTTCCCTAGCTTCCCACAGAGCTGTACGGTACACCTGTTCAGGCCTCAGATTTATCTACCCTAGAGTTTTAAGACATGCAGTGGCACCATCTCTAATATAGGCATTTTTTCAAGATGTTACTATTTATTTTCCCACATTCTCTATCTTCCATATCCTCACATTCTCTATCTTCTATATCTTTCTCCACAGTTAAATATTGATGCAGAATGCTATATATCTCCATATCCTGGAGTTCCACACTTAGGTGGCTTTGCTGATCTTTAAAGGACCCTAATTTCTCTCTAGTTACCCTTTGGACTCTCCTTAGCCCTTTTTGCCAAAGCTATCTCATGTCCCTTATTCGCCCTCCCGATTTCCATTTTAAGTATACTCCTGCATTTATACTCTTCTAGGAAATCCTTCAATTTCTGCTGTATATATCTGCCATATGCTTCTTCCTTATTCTTGACCAAGACCTCAGTTTTCCCGTTGATTCTTCCAACCTTCATAAAACCCGAGTGACCTGAGCCTGGATATATTATTCAGGTTGTAGCTGAACTAGAATTTTATGGTGGTTTAGCATAATTTCTCTGTTTTGGTGCTCAGTGTCCCCAATAATGAAGCTTACAGCCCCATATACTCTGCTAATCTGCACATGTCTCTGTTCTTGTACACCCTTTTAGAACTGTACCATTTAATTATTGATTGCCGCCTTCTTCCTTCTGCCAAAATGCAATATTGCATGCTTCTTTGCATTAAATTCTGACTTGTCAAGTTCATTCTGCCAATCTATCTCTGTAATTAATTGGTATTATCCTTACTGCCAAATTTGGTGAATAGTCAAGGTCTTTTTCCCAGGGTAGGGAAGTCCAAAGCGAGATGGGGGAAGATATAAAAAGAACCTAAGTGAAAACGTCTTTATGCACAGGGTAGTGTGTGTATGAAGTGGAGACTCGTACAATTACAACACATTTAAAAGGCATTTGGCTGGGTATATGAATAGGAAGGGTATAGAGTGATATAGGCCAAGTGCTGGAAAATAGAACATGATGAATTTGGGATATCAGGTCGGTATGGATGAGTTGGATTGCATGGTCTGTTTTTGTGCTGTACATCTCTATCTTTTCTGACTTTTTCATATCACACATTGATCAAAAAGTAGTAGTCCTGGCAATGACCCTTGGAAGACCACTGTCTATCATCCTCTAGTCGAAGTCAACCTTTTGCCATGACTTGCTGATTCCTGTACAGAATCAGTTTACATATACAGTCAATTTACACAAAACAATTTTAGTAACCAATCTAAGTTACGTGACTATCGAGTGTGTAACCAGCTTTTTATGTGATACTTTGACAAGTACTTTCTAGCAGAAATATAGTCTGTCCAGTGCATTTTCTTGATCAATCTTTTCTGCCACTTCAAACATTCAAATAGATTAGTGAACACAGTCTGTCTTTACAGATCCAGACTCCTGCCTTTAATAGACTTGAACATCTCCAAGTACCTGTAATTTTCTTCTGATTATTGTTTCTAAAACATAGCCAACATTGGGGTTTGACTGCCTGGATGCGTTGAAAAAGAATATCCTTACTCCCTTTTTTGAACAGGGGTTTCACATTTTTCCACTCTGTGGTCCTCTGGCACCTTCCAACGTATTTGGCCAAGGTTAGAAGATTATGGCAAGATGTCCTATCTCCAACTCAACTTCCTGTAGTAGCCTGAGATTTTTCTTTTTATTTACTTGTGGGTGGCCAGCATTAATTGCCCTTCCCAACTTTCCCATGAAAACATAGTGGTGAGTTGCTGCCTTGAAAAGTTCCAGTCCATGTGTTGTAGCTCAACCCAAAATACCCATTGATTTTGACCAGGGATAGTGAAGGGTACATTTCCAAATTAGGATAATGAGTGGTTTAGAGGGGAGCTTGCAGGTGATGGTGTTCCCATTTATCAGCAGTCCTTGTCCAACTCAAAGGTTGAATCCTCCAAACCTTGGGTCCTCCAATGTTCATTGCTGGGACCACTACTTTTTGATCAAGAAGTTTGTGGATGTGGTGCCAGTCAAGCGGGCTGTTTTCTACTGGATATTGTCAAACTTCTTGTGTTGTTGGACCTGCACCAATCCTGGCAAGAGGGCAGTATTTCACCATACTTCTGACCTGTGCCTTGCAGATGGTGAACAGAGTTTGAGGAGTCGGGAGATTAGTTACTTGCTGTAGTATTTCAAGCTTCTGACCTATTCTTGTAGCCATTGTATTTATGTGGCGAGTCCAGTTCAGTTTCTCGTCAAAGGTAACACAGGATGTTGACAGTGGGGGATTTGATGATAGCGACACCACTGAATGTCGTAGGGCAGTGGTTAGGGTTGTCTCTAAATTGTAGATAGTCATTGCTTGGCATTTGTGTATGAGAATGTTCCTTGCCACAAGTAGGCTGAAGTCTGGATTTTGTCCAGATCTTCAATATCTGAGGACTTCTGACTGTTGCTGAACGTTGTACAATAATCTGTCCTTCGGATGGAGGGAAGGTCATTGACATAGCTGAAGATGTTGGGCCAAGAACACTACCCTGTGGAACACTTGCAGAAATATCCTAGAGCTGACATGACTGGCCTCCAGCAACCACAACCATCTTCCGAGTGCCTGGTATGACTCAAGCAGTGGGGAGTTTGCCCCCTGATTCCCATTGCTTCCAATTTTACTAGGGCTCCTTGATGCCACACTTGGATGAATGTGGGCTTGATGTCAGGGGCTGTCACTTTCACCTCACTTCTGGAATTCAGCACCTTTGTCTATGTTTGAATTAAATATAATGAGGTCAGGAGCTGAGTTACCCTGGCAGAACACAAACTGGGCATCAATGTGCAGGTGGTTGCTGAGCAGGTGCTGCTTGATGGCACTGCTAATGACACCTTCCATCACTTTACTAATGATTGAGAGAAGACCAGGGTGATAGTTGGCTGGGTTGGATTTGTCCTGCTTTTTGTGTAAATTACCTGGGCAATTTTCCATATTGTTGGGTGGATGCCAATATTGTAAGTATTGAAACAGCTTGACCGGGGAGCACAGGTGTTCAGTATTATTGCTGGAATGTTGTCAGGCCCCATAGCCATTGCAGTATCCAGTGCATCCAACAGTTTCTTGATATCACATGGAGTGAATAGAATTGCCTGAAGACTGGCATCTGTGCTGCAGACCAGTGGGGGATCATCAATTTGGCACATCTGGTAGTGGTTGCTATGAATGCTTCAACCATATCTTTTGCACCTTTGGTGTTGGTCTCTTCCATCATTGAGGGTATGGATATCTGGGAGACACCACTTCCAGTCAGTTGTTTAGTTGTCCACCATCATTTGAGATTGGATATGGCAGATCTGCAGAACTCAGATTTGATTATTGGTTATGGGATAGCTTAGGTCTATCAGTTGCTGCTTCTGTTTGGCAAGCAAATAGTCCTTTTTGGTAGCTTTTAGGTATGCCTTATGCTGCTGGCGTTCCCTCCTGCATTCTCCATTGAACAAGGGTTAGTCCTCTGGCTTGGTGGTAATGGTTGAGTGGGGGATATTCCAGGTCACAAGATTGCAAATATTTGTTGGAGTACATTTGTACTGTTAGCCCACAGTGCTTCATCCAGTCATGAGTTACTAGATCTGTTCGAAGTCTGTACCATTTAGCATGCCATTCGAACCAGGCAATGCAGTGTGTGGTCAGTCTTTGTGATATTCATGCCTATTTCACCTGTCCCTTGCTGTTACTCCGACTGACAGATGATTCTTCGGTTTGTCTAATGCAGTATGCCACTTTTTAAACTCTATCTTTCCTAGTCTCATTTTCCTTTTCACTACTTCAATTTGCCATAAGTAATCACTTGAAGCAGTAAACTGAGGGGCATTGTTTGCCCTTGTTGTGTCTTCATATTTTCTATCTTTAGTCATGTAAAGATCCATCGGTTAAATTCACCAACTTTTCCCTCTTGTTGGGATGTACCTAGCCAGCACCTGATACATCTCTCCTTAAAGATCCCCTCTTCTTCCTTTACAATTTTTGATTCCTCTAAGGGTTCTATTTGACCTTAGGTGGTATGTAGTTCTCCCATTGAAGTTAGCTATGTTCCAATTTAGAAGTCTACTTTTAGGTTTCTCTTCCTTGTCTCCCTTGCTAATCGAAACATTATGATAATTCTTACCCAAGTATCCCTCCCCATACAATTAGTTCTTCTCATTCCCGAGCACCATATCCAACAATGCCGCCTCCTAATTGGATTGCGAATATACTGCAGTGTATTCAAGGAGTTTCTTTTGAAATTCCTCCCCAACTTTTCCTCTCTGTAGTTCTTGCATATCTTCGATTTCCCTGTAGATGTGCCCCTCTACTTCAATGTTATCATGCCCTTTCTCCTTTTCAGTTCTGAGAAAATGAACAGTTTTCCTACTCAAACACAATCCAATCCCTCGGAGATTTCACAAGTCTTTCTCATTTAGTGTTTACCACCCTATTGACCATTTCTCCCTCCCGATTGTAACAGTCACCCAATTAATAAGTATGTTGCCTTATCTGGATGCTCCTCCCTGTAAAATGATTAGATTAGATTACTTAGTGTGGAAACAGGCCGTTCGGCCCGACAAGTCCACACCGACCCTCCGAAGAGCAACCCACCCAGACCCTTACGTTAACTCCTTCACCTAACACTACGGGCAATTTAGCATGGCCAGTTAACCTAACCTGTACATTTTTGGACTGTGGGAGGAAACCGGAGCACCCGGACGAAACCCACACAGACACGGGGAGAATGTGCAAACTCCACACAGTTGCCTGAGGTGGGAATTGAACCTGGGTCTCTGGCGCTGTGAGGCAGCAGCAGTGCTAACCACTGTGCCACCCACTTATTATTTAGTTCATTGCGAAACTGCTCTTGTCCCTGTGCACATGGGCGATCGTTCTCTGTCCCTCTAGGGCCCGGAATAAAAATGGAGGCAAAACTATACTGTGTCTCTGAGCATTTTGCTTCAACTGAGTGAGTGGTGGGGGGAGGGGATCAGAGCTGCACATTGCTCATCTGATCATTCTAAACACAATGAAGAATTTTTGTCAGAATTTGGAACTGTAGAGCTAGGTATTGACGATGGGAACTGACCGCATGTTTGTGGCTAACAATACCAAGTGGCATCATTTAAATGAACAGTGGGAAGCTAAGAAAAGTGGCCTTGGATATAATGGTCTCAGCTGCAAGGGCTGAAGGCATTGTTGTGGATATTCTATCTTGAATTATATTTGGAATCAATTGAAGTCTTGCAAATTGAACTGAACAACAGAATGGAGATATTTATTAAAGAATCTTTTTCAGTTAAGAACCTGAAGAGCAGCTAAAGAATTTTACAACAGTGATAATGACAGGAAATGTTATGCATGATTTTGGTTAAGATTGTTTTAGTTCAGTGGATGAACCAAGATGTCCCTTTGGAGCACTAAAAATCATCTGTTCATTCCTCTGCCCCTTAGCATGTCAGAACAATATTAACTAAAGTCAAACAGAAATATGACAACTGCAAGAGTGCATTGTCCATTCTTGGACCTGACTTGTCCTTGGTTAATTGGAGAGTGTCTTTCTGTACCTTTTCATTCGTATGCTCCTATAATGGAAATGATCTTTTAGGATCGTTATCATGAAGAGTTAACAACTGGAAACTTTCCATTTCTCCCACCCATTGAACTTCCTTGACTCATGGGTTTGTCCCGAGTTGTCTTTGGTTGAGATTTTAGTGCTGCAGCTCACTTGTTGCTTATAAGTTGCTGTTTGAGTTCCAAATATTGAATTATTTTAAACGTGATATGAGGGTTTCTCCAAATCTGTCTGATCCATTAGTCACTCTCACCAGTGCGGTGTGAACAAAGTTCTTTTAGCCAAGTTATAATGGCTAGTCAGGTAAATTTCAAAATGACATCCCCCACCTTTCTACTAATCCCTTGTTCTCTCCATGTGTATATGTTGAGCAGTGAGGCCCTTCACCCAGCTGCTAGCGGTGATGGTGAGCAGGCCTGTCATCATATCTTAACCAAACAGATGCATGGTTCATCTTGTTTTCTCCTTTTCTCTGGAGAGTTACTTGGCTTTCGCTCGGACATTCCTCTGCACTGCAATGAAATGAGGGGAATGTGAAGTGAATAGTCCCATTGTGGAGGAGGAACCTGACTCCAGTCTTTTACAACCCCGAATAAAAAAATGCTGTTGGTTGTAAAAGTGTTTCTGACAAATTCAGCCCTGTGTTCATTGCTTTTTCATTTTACTGCAACATATTTCACTGGGGCTGAAGATCAATGACTCAACTAACCAGGAGTTCCCCAGGATGGTGTTCTAGGTCCAAACATCTTCAGCTGCTTAATCAATCCATGACCAAATACAGTAAGATCTGAATAATGTCCAGTAGCAAGTAATATTTGAACCTCACAAGTGACAGGCAATGACGTTATACAAAGAGAAACTGCCCATTGCATCCTGAAACTGTGTTTACTACCATCACCCAGTCTCCCACAGCCAACATTCTGGAGGTTATATTGACCAGAAGTTACTGTGGACCAACTATATAAATAAAGGTTATAGCCTAGGAAACCTGTGCTGAAACCTATCACCTGTCTCTCCAAAGCCTATCCCCAAGGCACCAGCAAGGAGTGTGATGAAATATTCCTTGTTTGACTGGAAGAGTGCAGCTCCAACAATACTCTAAGCTTGACACCATCCAGGTCAAAGCCTTCTTGACTGGAACCATGTTCTCTCCATCCTTGTGTATCATCAGCAGATGTTAAGTTCTTTTTTTCTGAGATTCTTATGCACTTGATGCAACTGCCACACATCAACTTCTGTGAGCAAGCAAAATTTTGTGAAGCACAATACAATACAAGCTTTGGAGAAACCCTGAAAACTCTTCATGTTTACGAAGCTTGTACAGGGAAGCGCGCTCTGAACAAAGGAACAGTTCTTCCTTTTTATAAAATCTATGCATAATAGTCAGTAATGCTCACGAGACAACCCCCAAAACCACTCCAGACCCAATGCAGTGACCACCTCACCTCCAGGAATAATTTAATGCAAATCATCCCTTTAATCAGTTTTTGTCATAAAAATTGAATGATTCAGTATTGGATGCTTTTTCTGAGAAGCATGTGCAGATTTCCAATACCTCTGTGGAGGGAAAAAGTGTCTTCCAGTTTCTTTCCTAAATGGCCTGACTCTTATTTTAAGATTATTGCCCTATTGTTATGGAGTCCGAGATCTCCATCATAAAGACTCTTCGGCCCACTGTATCTATGTCAGTCAAAAACAGTCATATAATTATCCTAACCCCATTTTCCAGTACTTGCCTTGTTTGCCTCTTACAAGTGCATATCTAATTAATGTTGTGAGATTCTGCCTCTATCGCCCTCTGGGTGGAAAAACATTTCTCTCATATCTCCTCTAAATCTGTGCACCCTGGTGAGTGACCCCTTCATCAAGGGGAAAAAATTCTACCGATATGCCCCTTAATTAATTTTAAACATTTTAATCAATTTCTCTCTCGATCATCTCTGCTCAATGAAAAGAAACCCCAGTCTGCCCAATCTCTCTTCGCAACTGATACACTCCAGTTCAGGAAACATTCTGGTAAATCTCTACATCCTTTGCAGTGTTATCACACCTCTCCTATAAGGTGAATTCCAGAACTGCCAACACTACTGAAGTTGTGGCGTAACCAACATTTTATGCAGGTCCAGCGTAACCTCCCTGCCCTTACATTCTATGCCTCGACTTGTAAAGGTGAGGTTATATTCCTATTGAAGTTAGTTCTGGTGCATTTATATAGTTTCACTTTTAACAGGAGATCTCACTGCCCCAAAGTTGCAATTAACTATGAAGGGGAGGTGTTGCGGCCTCTGGAGCAGACAGATTTAACATAGATTGCTTCCTGCAGTAATGGGAAAAAACTTCAATCACATTACCCTTTCTGTCCATTATTCTTAGCTGAATACATATTTCCATAATTTAGCAAAGAGGAACAGCATTATATACTACCTCTGGGACTCAGGCTTGAATTTAGCAATCCAGGTTCATGAGCTGAAAGTTTCAGTTGTTTGGTTATGCAAAAACTATTGATGTCGATGTCTACTACTTATAGAACTAGACCAGCATCCTACAGGGAGCTTGAATTCCGTAATGGGAAGTTGGACAACTAGAATAATCTTTCTGAAAAGAGAAGGATAATGGGTGAGCAAATGGCAGTCTTTTTAACTCATGAAAGCTTTTGATAGAGTACTATAGATAATATTTCCACTTCTGGGAAGGAGCAAATATTGCAGGGAGCTACTGAGGGGAATAGCCCAGATTTAAGCTCATTTAAGGTAAGTCTGTAGTTGGAGCATAACAAGGAATGTTTGGGCTGAATGAATTGTATTTTTTTGCGATGCATTTAATATAATTCTATTTATATGATTGGCTCTGAAATTCAATTTAATTAAGATTGATAATAAATGCAGTCTTTCTAGTATCATGCTTATCCCAAAATAAGTCTTTTTCAAGCATAAATTTAGGGATCATTGAATAAAACGATGGCTTGATAGTGCTAAATTATTCCCAACATTTTTCTTGAATCTGTCACAAGTGGATCTGTACTGGCACCTTCTTCTCTACTATCTGATGGAGAAGAATATTGTGGTCATACAACTAGGTCTGTACTTCAGAACATTGGATACAGTAAATTTGTATCATTTGGCATTTGATTAGAATGATTTCTAATTACCTTGAGAGAGGTCCTACACTTCGGCCCTGGGCTGATGCAAATGAATTATTTTCTTCTTCCTATCTGATAAGCCCAATCCAACCATTGATTGTCCTTATCTGGATCAGCAACTTCAATATTCTGTTTTTGTATTCCTCTTTGATTTATAAGGAAGAAAGTAAAACAATTTTGTGGTCAGAGTTTATTTGATTAATATTGTTTTTCCTTCTCCCCCTGCCCTTTGTGATTGAGTTTCCAGCATTAAGGTCCAGGCATAAACTTTAAAAGCTGGATAATGAGAGTTATATTGATTGGTAGACTGGCTCAGCAGGAGGCTAACTTAACCATAAATGATCTGAACCACTATCCAAGGGGCAAAGGAGTTGTCCTTCAGTTTAGCAATTGGACTTTTTATGGAAGTTTTATCCACTGTTTCTTTTCATGACACTATTCCCTTTTGATTACCAAGGTTTCAGTTGTGGTTGGGTGATGCCATGTGTAATAGGTAAATTTCACTGAATCATTATAAACAAATAACATGACTTAACATGTTTAGAAGGGAAGAGTACACAATGCTACAAAATAGGCATGTTCTTCAAAATCTTGTTTGTATCCAGATGAAGTTACTATATATAATGTTAGATGAAAGTAGGTGCTCATAAATCTGGTATTGATGATTTTAAAACTATTATAAGGCAGATTTTAATGTCATTAAAAGTTCATTGGCCTATGTGTTACTTTAGCCTTCATGCAAATATTTGAAAACTATTTATAATATCTTTCACAGCCATGCTAAACATATACAACATCTCAAAGCACTTTATAACCAAAAAAGGTACAGTTGTGACTACATTTCATTTCAGAATTAACAGCCATGATGCCAATGTGTTTTGACTTTAAGGAATACTGGGTGGGTATTGGCTAGGGCATACTTAGAATAAATTTATTGAGCAAGCCTAATGACCATACTATTACTCCATACCCTTTGGAATTTGTATTGGTTTGTCGGTCAAGATCTATCTTCAGAAATGGAAATGTTTTGATCAGTTTAGGACTGGGAATTTTGGTGAATGGAGTTATACGTGTCTAATGTAAAGATCACTCCTCTTGGCCTCTGTTGGCTGTGAAGCTGTAAATGGAAGGAATTTGTCTGGGTT
This sequence comes from Chiloscyllium plagiosum, assembly GCF_004010195.1. Classification (NCBI taxonomy): domain Eukaryota; kingdom Metazoa; phylum Chordata; class Chondrichthyes; order Orectolobiformes; family Hemiscylliidae; genus Chiloscyllium; species Chiloscyllium plagiosum. The sequence continues at coordinate 11,680,754 of NC_057721.1, forward strand.
AGAATTGAAATTGTAACGTCTTCTGAGTCATGTCCTCAACTTCCTTCAGTAGCTTTTAAAATGAGACTAGCATAGATTATATGCACATGTGCAACACAATGGGCTATTTACTTTCAAATGCAAAAAATCCTTGTCCTCCATCTCTCGTTATTTGATTTATAGTTTCAATGTGAATCAGTTGTCAAAATGTTCCTTGCGAAGGACCTTAGCACTTTCTTGTTCTAACAAAATTGCTATGGAGGATATACTGTTGTGGTTAAATAGAGGAATCTCGTCTCTAAGTAAAATTCTTCATTTAGTCTGTTTTCCTTTCCAAATATTATCTCCCAGCAAAAAGATCAAAAGGTCAAGCTTTTGATAAATTCTTGTTAGTCTAATTTAAAAACTTAATTGTAGCTAGTGTTTTCAGAGAAAAGTTGACCATCTATAATTATTGCTTTCTTTTTTAAATTCTACAGCAGGATGGTCAACAAATGGCAGATGAGCCCATGTCTGAAGATGAGGCAGTTCTTCAACCAGTAAGTTGATGTTTAAAGTGGGACTTGATGTGTCATTTCTCAACTAATTCTGAATTGTAATCTGCTGTTTAAACAATTTGTAGAAAAGTATCAGCAATTCACTTTTTTTCATTAACGTGAAGAATATGCAAATCTTCCATCGTTTTAAAGTTTCTTCAAGCATAATCAGTTGTTGAGTTTGCTAAGCCATGCACCATGTAGTTTCAAGATTTGAACTCTGGTCTGTGCCTGATCTCAATTAATTTATAAAATAATATAATCCAACAAAATTCCTGTCCTTGATCATTATCCCACAACTGATAATGAGAATTGTGCATGCCTCACCTAGTGAGGGCAGGACTGGCTTAATTTGAGATGTGCTAGTGATAGAATAGCTTGCCCCAAACTCTCTATTAAAGTGTGTGTGAAGGAGCATGTCCAATCCTAACTGTTGCACATTTGTCTATTAAGACTGTATTTGTGAGCTGGTCCTCGTAAATCTGTGTTGTAGACTGGTCATTTAGTTAAGACACATACCAGAAAAGAGATTCATAACTTTTGAGGTTAATTAGAACAAAATGTTTAATAACTTCACTATAATAGCAAGTAAATTCTAGACTTGGGTGTGTCCCAGTGCTTTGTCAACTTTTGGTTGCCGATTTCTTTGAATTGTGATGAGGTTATTTGTATGCTGTACTACTACGCATTGTAAGCAAGGGCTTTTCAACAGTGAGAGCTCTTTTAAGTATCGTGCAACCACTAAAGAACTAAGTTGAACGAGCTCTCAGCCATATAAGGGCTGTTGACCAGTATCCTATCCAAAATTATTTGGAAGAAATTTAATTGCTGTTTGTTCCTTAACTAATACTACGTTGTCTTGATACTGTTGGATTAGAAGATTCCAATTAGTAATTTAAGCAAGCATCGTTCTGTTTAATTAAGATGCCAAAGAAATGTCACTAAAGCGTAGTTTCTTATTACAACAGTGCTATTTATATCTTCTATCACTAGTTATCATAGTTACGTGTTTTTTTTCTGACTACTTTAGATGATTGCTTTCAAATATAGACTTTAAAACTACTGTTGGCTCCCTGTCCTTCTTGCAAGATCAATCTGCTACTTTATTTAGAGATAATAGACATGATGCATAGATATAAAATTACAATTGTGTACTGTGGTTTTAGCAAATCTAAGGTGAAACTAGGGAAAGGTATTCATCAGTAATCTTCAATATGCTTTTAAGCTGCATGCTTTCATTGTATGGCTTTATTCATGTTTCCAGTTATATAGCATAAAATCCAGTCCATGCCGAATATAATTCTAGACAAAACTAGTCCCACCTGGCTGCATTTGGCCCATATCTCCCCAAACCTTTCCTATCCAAGTGTTATCCAAATGTCTTTTAAACGATGTAATTGTACCCACATCCACCACTTCCTCAAAGTTCATTCTACATGCAAACCACTCTTGTCTTTTTTTAAATCTTTCTCCTCTCACCTTAAAAATGTGCATCTCGTCTTGAAATCCCTCATCCTGGGGAAAAGTCAACGACCATTAACTCATATCTGTACACCTCATTATTTTATAGACTTCTATAACCTCAACCTCCTAAGCTCCGATGGAAAAATGTCCTAGCCTGTCTAGCCTTTCTTTATAACTCAAAACTTCAATACCTGGCAACATCCTGATAAATCTCTTCTGAACCCTCTCCAACTTAGTATTGTACTTACACTAAGGTGACCAGAACTTGACACTGTACTTCAGAAGAGGCCTCATCAATGTTCTGTACAACCTCAACGCGACTTCCCAACTGAGTAATGAAGGCAAGCATGCCAAACTCCTTTTTAACCACCCTGTCCATATGTGCTGCAAACTTCAAGAAAATATGTATCTGAACTGCTAGGTCCCTCCGTTCTACAACACTATCAAGGCGCTACCATTAATTGTATCAGCCCTTGTTGAACCAAAATGCAATATCTCTCATTTATCCAGATTGAATTCCATCTGCCATTCCATCTCCCTTTATAATAGAAAACCTACTTCACTGTCTACTTTGCTGCCAAGTTTTGGTGTAGTCTGCAAACTTATTAACCATGCCTACTTAGTCTCATCCAGATTATTTATATAAATGACAAACAAAAGAGGAACCAGAAATGTTGTGGTTCTGTTCGCTGAGCTGGAAGTTTTTGTTGCTAGGCGACATCATCAGTGCTTGGGAGCCTCCTGCGAAGTGCTTCTTTGATGTTTCCTCCGGTGTTTATGGTAGTCTGTCCCTGCCGCTTCCGGTTGTCAGTTTCAGCTGTCCGCTGTAGTGGTTGGTATATTGGGTCCAGGTCGATGTGTTTGTTGATGGAGTTTGTGGATGAATGCCATGCCTCTAAGAATTCCCTGGCTGTTCTCTGTCTGGCTTGCCCTATGATAGTAGTGTTGTCCCAGTCGAATTCATGTTGCTTGTTGTCTGCGCGTGTGGCTACTAA
>NC_057721.1:11686060-11701775 GCF_004010195.1 Chiloscyllium plagiosum
TTGAGAAAGGATGTTGTTGTGGTTCTGTTCGCCGGGCTGGAAGTTTTTGTTGCAAACGTTTCGTCCCCTGGCTAGGTGACATCATCAGTGCTTGGGAGCCTCTTGCGAAGCGCTTCTTTGATGTTTCCTTCGGTGTTTATACCACTATAAACACCAGAGGAAACATCAAAGAAGCGCTTCGCAGGAGGCTCCCAAGCACTGATGATGTCGCCTAGCCAGGGGATGAAACGTTTGCAACAAAAACTTCCAGCTCGGCGAACAGAACCACAACAACGAGCACCCGAGCTACAAATCTTCGCACAAACTAGGAACCAGAAATCATCTCTGTGGCACTCTGCTAGTTCAATAAAAGACTAAATTGAGATGTCCAATTTAGTTACTTGGTAATAATACTCAGAAACCTGATGAAATTATTTAAAGACTGCTTTCACTCTCTTCCTAAACCAGGAGCTGTGTTACGCTATGTAACTCTTGCCCACTGGAACTACTTGAGAGTTATGTAGGATCTGCACGTTGTACTTAAGATCCTCACCCTTCATCTCTTTTGGACCATTACAATCCTGAAATAACTCACTCTTCACCTTTGGTAGGTGTGCATCCTCTATTCCTTTACTCACCTTGTTGACAGTCATGCCTTCAGCTATTTAGATCCTAAACTCTTGAACTCCTTTGCTAATTTAATCCGCATGTCCCCTCCTTTGATTCACTTGGAACCTCACTCTTTCACCAAGACTTAACTAATATAGCCTCTTCAGGCAAGTTTTTTTCCGATCCATTTCCTGCAAGTAATTTGCAACAGTTTTCTAATAACACCTTGAAACGTAGAATAAGTTCTAAAACCAGTCAGTATTTACTAATCTTGACCAGTCTAATTAACTGAGTATTTATCAAAGACAGCAATTTGGTAAGCATCCAGGCGGAAAAAAATAAACTTATTACATGACATAACATACAGTGGCAGATTTGATTTCAATTTTGTTACATTCTATGAAAGACTTTTTCTTTCAACACTGATGATTAATTGTTTGGAAATGCGCATAATGCACAACTGAAGACTGGTGAAAGAATGTTTAAATTCTGGTAAGTTATTTGGCTGCATACTGAAATAATATAGAAAAAGTTTTGTTCAAGTTAAGTTGTAATTATTTTAAGGAATAGTTTAAAATAAATATTACTTACCCTGGCATAAAAATGAGAAGTATTAAACCAGTCATTGTGAAGTTAACTGCAATCTGAACTGTAGTTTTAAACTACGGCTTATAACAAAAACCTGCACAAAGTACTCAGTGGGAATTGTAATCTATTTTTCTTTTTCAGTATGTTATATGAATAACTGAAGTGAAAGTTTAGTTTTAACTAGTTTAACTACGTTATCTTCCTCCTTCCGGCACCTGAAATCTGCAGTGTTGGCTACTCTAATCTTTGTCTCAGATTCATAAAACAAATGCAGTTTTATTCTTTAGATTTAATGCTTTGTGTTTCAAAGGATTAGAAATCAGTAATACTAAGACTACCTTTGTCGGCTTCGCAATAATTTGTTTCCTTCTGCTGTCATGCTCTCTATTGGACTGGATTTGTGTTGCATCTTTCGCTGTGACTTGCTACATTTTTATCTCTATTTTAGATTGGCATACAATCATCTCCAACTTTTCTTCCATCACTTATTAAATCGTAGACCTGAGCCCTGTTGTTTTCGATAGATCAAGGTTGTTCTTAGATCACCGTATTATGCGTAGCATCTGCATGGTGGCCTGAAGGTTGTGGATGTCTTTTAGCTAATTCAGCGATCATTCATGTCTGTTTCAATGGTTTCTGCTATCACAGGGTTCCACTCGTCCTTGTTCATCCTGAAGCCTATGCTTTTTTTTTCAGGCAAAGACCAGTAATAACTAACACCATCCAGTGTTCCTTGTAGGTGGCAGTTTTAACACCTCAGCAGTTCAAAGGAACTGAGACCACATGATATGTGGAGACGTCGGTGTTGGACTGGGGTGGACAAAGTTGAAAATCTCTCAACACCAGGTTATAGTCTAACAGGTTTATTTGAAAGGAGCAGCGCTTCAAAATTTAAGTACTTCCAAATCTGTTGGACTGTAACCTGGTGTTGTGATTTTTAACTTAGATGATATTAGGTGTAAGGAAATCTTCATCTTCCTCATTATGCAGCCTGGAGTATTTGGATTTGGGAATTCACAACTACGTGGAAAATGTCTGCAATGGAAGTTTGGTTTAATGAAATTTCAAAATGTTACGTATCATGAGAATTTGGTGCTATTATAGCTATTGATAATACAAATTTTTGAGATGCCATCTCAAAATATTTTTATTCATTCGTGGGATATGGGTGTTGCTGACTGGCCAGCATTTGTTGCCCATCCTTAGTTGCTCCTGAGAAGGTGGTAATGAGCTGCCTTCTAGAACCATGGCAGTTCAAGTATTGTGTGTTGACCCACAATGGTGTTAGATAATTCCAGGATTTTGATCCAATGACAGTGAAGGGAAGGTAATATATTTGCAAGTCAGGATGGTGAGTAACTTGGAGGGGAACTTGTAGATGGTATTCCCATATATCTGCTGCCTTATCCTTGCTTTAGAAGGTGCCGTCTAAGAATCTTTGGTGAATTTCTGTAGTTCATCTTGGAGACCATACATGCTGCTGCTGCTGAGCATTGCTGGTGGAGGGAGTGGATGCTTACGGACTGCTTTCTGGAAAGTATTCCGTCACATTCCTGACTTGTGCCTTATAGGTGGTGAACAGACTTTGGGGAATCAGGAGATAGTCATAGAGATGTACAGCATGGAAACAGACCCTTTGGTACAACCTGTCCATGCCGACCAGATATCCCAACCCAATCTAGTCCCACCTGGCAGCACCCGGCCCATATCCCTCCAAACCCTTCCTATTCATATACCTATCCAAATGCCTCTTAAATGCTGCAATTGTACCAGCCTTCACCACTTCCTCTGACAGCTCATTCCATACGCGTACCACCTTCTGCGTGAAAAAGTTGCCCCTTAGGTCTCTTTTATATCTTTCCCCCTCACCCTAAACCTATGCCGTCTAGTTCTAGACCCCAGGGAAAAGACTTTGCCTATTTACCCTATCCATACCCCTCATAATTTTGTAAATCTCTATAAGGTCACCCCTCAGCCTCCGACGCTCCAGGGAAAACAGCCCCAGCCTGTTCAGCCTCTCCCTTTAGCTCAAATCCTCCCAACCCTGGCAACATCCTTGTAATTCTTTTCTGAACCCTTTCAAGTTTCACAATATCTTTTCGATAGAAAGGAGACCAGAATTGCATGCAATATTCCAAAAGTGGCCTAACCAATGTCCTGTACAGCCGCATCATGACCTCCCGACTCCTGTACTCATTACTCTGACCAATAAAGGAAAGCATATCAAATGTCTCCTCACTATCCTATCTACCTGCGACTCCACTTTCAAGGAGCTATGAACTTGCACTTCAAGGTCTCTGTGTTCAGCAACACTCCCGATGACCTTACCATTAAGTATATAAGTCTGCTAAGATTTGCTTTCCCAAAATGCAGCACCTGGCATTTATCTGAATTAAACTTTATCTGTCACTTCTCAGCCCATTGGCCCACCTGGTCAAGATCCTGCTATAATCTGAAGTAACCCTCTTTGCTGTCCACTACACCTCCAATTTTGGTGTCATCTGCAAACTTACTAACTCTACCTCTTATGCTCGCACCTGATGCAATATACTTTGCCTCTGACCTGCTTTTGTTGCCACTGTTTGTGGCAAGTCCAGTTCCATTTCTGGTAAATGTTAACCCCACGGATGTTGTTAGTGAGGGTCTCATTGTTTGTCACGGGATGATGGTGAGGTCCCTTGCTAGTGATGGTCATGGTCTGGCATTTGTGTGGCATAGATGTTATTTGCCCCATTGTCAGCCTAAGCCTGGATATTGTCTGGATCTTGTTGCATTTGAGTATGGATTGGTTTTGATATCTTGGGTTGTGAATGGTGCTGAACATTTGTGCAGTCATTGGCAAGCATTCCCCATTTCTGACCTCATGGGGTGTGGAAAGTCATTGATGAAGCAGCTGAAGATGGTTGGACCTAAGACACCATCCTGAGAACTCCTGCAGAGATATTCTGGAGCTGAGATGACTGACCCCCAACAACCACAACCATCTTCCAATGTGGCAGATATGATTGACCAGCAGAGAGTTTGTCTTCTGATAATCATTGACTCCAGTCTTGCTAGGGCTCCTTGATGCCATGCTTGGTTGAATGTAGCTAAAATTCGGACCTTTTTAAGACTGGTTGATGCAATGGTTTCCATCACTGGAATGTCCACTCAGTGTTGTATTGAAACTGATGCAGTGCTGGTGTTACATTTTGTCATTGGGATGATGGATCAGGGCTTTATATTTTAAGCCTTAGGAAAGCAATTTCTCGTGGCACTGCTTGTCTGCTGAAACTTATCTCAACATACCAATATGCTTAATCGGAAAAATAATTTTGTAATTATTGAGTAACCAGCGAGGCCAGTCCTGATTATCGTATAGAATCATTATATTGTGTGGCAAAGGTGTGTGCAGCTTTTTGCTACTATCTCTCAAACAGTACTTCAGATTTACTAGAATGCCAATTTGTACTGTCTGTTTATATGGAATCAGCTTCTAAAAATAGGTAGGTGTTTTCAAGGGGAGTTGGCAACGAAAGACTATTAAGCAAAAGATGATCTCTTGGAGAAAAGTGCACTTTGTAAATCTCAAGTAGTGCTTATTAGCTGCAATAAAGTTATTTCTACATTGTATGTTTATCACATTCTACTGTACCTTATCATAGTTTGCAGCAAATTTTATAAATATCAGTTAAGTATTTCATTTTTAAACTCTGGCTGAATAGACCTATTTCAAAATTTAGAGCACATTGATAAAGAGCTAGGCGTTCCTTCTGACGAGGGTACAGCAGGAACTCCTCGTAGAAAACAATTAGGAATCAATTAAAAATTAATTTGACTAACATTTAATATAAAATCTATTCTATCAATATTCTCAATATTATGATAAATTGAGACTCCTGTCTTGCTGAGAAATATTGATGAAAACAGGTAAACAGACATGATGATCTAAGTGAAGATTTAGCAAAATGTTGTTTAGTGTTTTGCTTTGCAATGCTCAAGTGACTCATTACCAGCTTGAAGGTAGAAGACAGAGGGTGGTGGTGGAGGGTTGCTTTTAACTGGAGCCTGTACCAGTGGTGTGTCACAAGGATTGGTGCTGGGTCCACTGCGTTTTGTCATTTACATAAATGATTTGGATGTGAACGTAGGAGGTGTAGTCAGTAAGCTTGCAGATGGCACCAAAATTGGAGATCTAGTGGACAGTGAAAGTTACCTCAGACTACAGTGGGATCTTGATCAACTGGGCTAATGGGCCAAGGAGTGGCAGATGGAGTTTAAATAAATGTGAGGTGCTGCATTTTGAAAAGGCAATCAGGGCAGGACTAATACACTTAATGATAAGGTTTTGGGGAGTGTTGCTGAATAAAGGAACCTTGGAATGCAGATTCAATAATTCCTTGAAAGTGGAGTTGCAGATAGGTAGGATAGTGAAGAAGGCATTTTGTATGCTTGCCTTTTTTAGTCAGAGCATCAAGTATAGGGACTGGGAGATTATGTGGCTGTACAGGACATTGGTTAAGCCACTTTTGGAATATAGTGTGTAATACTGGCCAGTCTCCTATCGGAAGAATGTTGTGAATCTTGAAAGGGTTCAGAAAAGATTTACAAGGATGCTGCCAGGGTTGGAGGATTTGAGCTATAGTGAGAGGTTGAATAGGCTGGGGCTATTTTCCCCAGTGTTGGAGGCTGAGGGAAGACCTTATAGAGGTTCATAAAGTCGGGAAGGATATGGATAGAGTAAAGAGACAAAGTCTTTTCCCTGGGGTGGGGGAGTCCTGAACTAGAAGGCATAAGTTTCGGGTGAGAAGGGAAAGACTTGAGACCCAAGGGGCAATTTTTTGACACAGAAGGTGGTGTGTGTATGGAATGAGCTGCCAGAGGAAGTGGTGGAGACTGGTAAAATTGCAACATTTAAAAGGCATCTGGATGGCTGTATGAATAGGAAGGGTTTGGAGAGATATAAGCCAATGCTGGCAAACGGAACTAGATTAATTTAGGATATCTGGTTGGTATAGGACCGAGTTGGACTGAAGGGCGTGTTTCTGTGCTGTACATTTCTGACTGTTCAAAAAGTTCAAATCTTAAGGGATTTGGTTTAAGATTTCCTGCAAATGTTGGTCCTGGTGATTGAGCTGTTGAAACTGAACCAATTCTATTATTACAATACATTTTTGATTAACAATTTTTGATAATTAATCACATTGTTTCAAAGCAAACTACAGAGCTAACAGCACTATCCTGGCACTTGCCTAGATGTTGCTGGTAACAAACTTTTCAAGCTAGAAAGGCTTGGATGCTTTTTGTTTTGCAGTCAGTGTCCCTACATCAGAACCAGGAGGCCGAGGTTCAAGTCCCACCTGTTCCGGAGCTGTGTAATGAATGCTAGTCTTGAGATCTAGAGGACTGGCATAGAGGGATGCGGAAGTTATGCAAAACCTTGGTTAGAGCCCATCTCGAGCTGAGAGCAGATCCGGTCACCACACCTGAGGAAGGGCATATCAGTCTTGGAGGGAGTGCAACATAGATTGCAAAAATGATACCTGGACTTCATGAGTTATAAGGAGAAAATAGCACTGTTTTCTTTCGGAATTAGAAGAGGGAGGTATGTACAAAGTCCTCTAAATATTAACAGGAGAAAAGAAGGTAGATTTAAAAAAATTGGATAGGCTGGGACTTTGTTTACTGGAGTGTAGGGGATTGAGGGATGATCTTAAGGAGGTTTATAAAATGAGGGGCATCAATAAGGTGAATAGCAAAGCTCTTTATCAGAGGGTGGGATTGTTCAGAACTGGATGGCATAATTTTATGCGGAGAGGAGAAAAATTTAATAGGAAGCTAAGGAACAACTTTTTGACAAGGGTGGTTTTATATGAGGAATCAATCTCCAGAGCAAGCTTATATGCAGATACAGTTACAACTTTTGAAAAACCTTTGGACAGGTGCATGAATAGAAAATGTTTAGAGGGACATGGGCCAAATGGGACTAGTTCAGTTTCCCAAACTAGTCGGCATGGGCGATTTGGATCAAAGGGTCTGTTTCCATGCTGCATGGCTCTCTCTCTCTCCTGATTGTAGAGCTCGGGGTTGCAGTCTGAGAATTAGGACCTACCACTCAAGATAAAAAATGTGGTAATGTTTGGAACTACTTCCACAAGCAGCATCTCTGAAGGTTGATTAGCAAATATCATCAACTTTGGGTGCTTTATCTGCTATATCACTGATGTATAAACAATAAATTGAATTGAGGAACAACATTATATTTAAAATTCTAGTTCTTTCTATATACTTCACATCTGTCTTATTCTGTAGTTGTCTCAGACAACATGTTTAGATAAATTTTGAAGCACTTCCAAGATGGTTTTAAATTGAGTGCTTGCAGCAAAGTAATAACAGCTTCGCAAACTTGTCCAGTGATGTAAAAAGGGCTGGCCTTGGTCTGGACAGATTTTATGCATTGTTTACTTATTGTTTAGAGTTGTATTTGCACAAGAGCATTTTTTTTTATAATGTAGCCTTGAACTTTAAAAATGTGCTGGCCTCCACATACCTCCGTTTCAGTGAGTCAAACATTGTATAATTTTTGATTCTTTCTTACAAGGTTAAGCATTATTTTTAACTCTTCAATACATGAAGTATTATGTTTGGTCTGAACATAGATTTAGTCAATTTGCAAAGGAATTTTCTTTCACATTATGCAGGTGGTGATATTATTTTCTTTTGGAAAATATTTGCAGATAGTTCAGACATCAGATTTTGCAAAAGTGAATAAATCTCCCCTCTGAAGTTGTATTGAATTTGGGGAAAAATGTGAAATCCTAAAAGGACTAATAACTTAAGTTTAACTGCATACGTAAATTACATCTGTGGTACTCAAACACAACTGATTTTTATCCAATTGTTTTATTCAATGCTAAATAGATTGGGTAGCTGGTTATGGTCTTAAACAGATCAGTAATTTATGTGAGTTGTTTTAATTAACAACCCAAGACCTCTGGTAGGCTACAAAAAACACCAATATTTTACTTTTCCTCATTTTGTCATTTGAACACACAAGTAGGCTTTTTGAGGCTGTTGCAATTGTAGAAGCGAATGAATTCCTTCCATTGTTTTTGGTGGTTGCTTGCATGTAGAAATCAAATTTCAATTTTTAAAATCTGTGTAAATAGGACTTGCAGTCAGTCCACAGGGAAAATACTAAGCTTTTTTAAGGACCACTGAATTCTCAATTTCATCTTGGATGATTAGTTTTTGTTGATCAGCTTATTGGTTGTCGTTGGTTCATGTCAAAGTTGGTTCATGTCAAAGTTGCATTGAGTTGTTAACAATTTAATATGCATGTGGTAAATAATATATAGTTTGTGAAACTTCACATTCAACAGTTGATCATAATGAATACAAGAGATTCTTGGTCACCGTAATCCTTTAGCTTAACTCGATGTTTCAAGATCTGGCTAAACAACACAATTTTTATAACTCTAGGATAAAAAGAAAATCTGCGAACAGGAACAGTTTTCATCTTTGTACTAGTGAAAATCCACTTTGTGTGTGCAGGGCTTGTATGTGTGACATGAGCTCAGTCAACTTTGACAGTTCTGGAATCTTTGGGTTTTGCGAGAACTGATATCATTTTGGCATGTTATCTTGATTCCACCAATGTGGGAATGCCATCACTCCTAAGTATAACTGAAAGTTGACCTTCAGTTGTTGTAAAGAGAGGAAATCAATTTTTATGTGAGCTTTTTAGTTCTTCACACCCTTCATTCTTAAGTGTTACTATTTAGTATTGGCTAAAAGATCATTTATATATGTGATGTCCCTCCCTTACGAGTGAAGTTCAGCTGGGAAATATTATAAGTGTCTATTCTAAGATTCTTTTAATGAGTCATATAATCTTCCTGATGTGAAAAGGGAAGTCACTGATGTTTCTGGTTTGTTTGCAAGAGACTGGTTGTTTTTTTATTTGATATTTTGAATTCTAGAAATATTTTCAAATTTTTAGTGACCTTTAACTAAGATGTTTGGTCCAGTATTCTCACTGCAAAGACCTGGAAACTTATAATGAAAACTAAAATTTCAAATACTAAATATCCAAATAGTTTCCCTTTGTGATTCAAAACTTCCAGACGTCTTGTGCAGATGACAGAATGGATAACTGACTTCCTTTTGCTTATTTGAGATCCAGGACATAGCTGTGAGGTGTACTTATGCCAAACAGAGGGAACTAGATAGAATCTGGGTTTGGTCCCAACTTAAACAAATTTTGTTGCTCAGCACTGGAAGGAAGTTAATATCTGAAGGTATGTTTAAAAGAATACTTATTATGCTGTCTTAAAGCACAGGAATGTTTTAGCTGAATGCTATATAAGACCATACATTGTTTTATTGCTTCTGGTGATTTGGCTGCCCAGAAAGAAACTATTTTAAATGAAAAACTTTGGTGCCAAATGTTGGAATTGCTACTTGTTGAGTATAATGTAGAGTCATGGCAGTATTTCATATACATCATTCCCATTGCACAGTCATGAGGCATTCCTGATCTTTTATTTGTCGGTTGTTGAATAACCAATTAATTACTCTTCACTTTAGAAAGGGGCAGTGAGTGGAGTTTGTAGGGAATTGTGAAAAAATGGTTCTTGATTAATCTTAGGTGGTGTGCTAAATAATACAATTCATGTATCAGTGCATTGACAAACCAGCCTGCCTAACTCGTTAATGGGACCCTGTTTAGCTTTTTGCAGATTGACTTTCTCCTTGCTTGATATGAAAATACTGCACGTAAATGCTCTGATAGAGGTGGTTTTATTTGTAACTGAGGTAATGATTCCAAGCCAGGAGAGTGAATTCCCATCATGCTCCTTTTGTACTCGCCATAGCACCAGAAACCCTAAATCTTCTGCCAGTTTTGCTTTCAGATACACTTGAATAAATCCATGGTGACTTGTCTTCCTATTAGAAATGATTTCAGCGAGTTTTGAGAAGACTTGTAGCTCAGGTAGAGGTTCTGGATGTAGGTTTGCTGGCAGAGCTGGAAGGTTTGTTTTCAGACGTTTTGTCACCATACTAGGTAACATCTTCAGTGAGCCTCCAGATGAAGCATTGGTGGTGTGGCCTGCTTTCTATTTGTGTTTTAGGTTTCCATGGGTTGGTGATGTCAATTCCTGCAGTGACATTTCCTGTGATGCCATTTCTGGCTCTCTTTCTCAGAGGTTGGTAAATGGGATCAAAGTCTATGTGTGTATTGATAAGGTTCTGATTGGAATGCCATGCTTCTAGGAATTCTCACGTGTGCCACTGTTTGGCTCGTGCTAGGATGCATGTGTTGTCCCAATTAAAGTGATGTCCTTCCTTGTGTATATAAGGATACTAGTGAGAGTGGGTCATGTCTCTTTGTGGCTAGTTTTCTGCCTGTTTGTCCAATATAGTGTTTGTTACAGTTCTTGCAAGGTATTTTGTAAATGACATTAGTTCTGCTTGTTGTAGGTATAGGGTCTTTCAAGTTCATTAGCTGCTGTTTTAGTGCATTGGTGGGTTTGTGGGCTACAATGATGCCAAGGGGTCTGAGTAGTCTGGCAGTCATTTCTGATATGTCTTTGATGTAGGTGAGTGTGGCTGGGGTTTCTGAATGTGATTTGTCTGCTTGTTTGGGTTTGTTGCTAATAAATCAGCGGACTGTGTTCATTGGGTACCCGTTCTTTTTGAATACCCTGTATAGGTAGTTTTTCTCTGCTCTTTGTAGTTCCTCTGTGCTGTAGTGTGGTGGCTCATTGAAATGTTCTAATGCAGCTTTGTTTGTGGATGTTGGAATTGTTCCTTCTGTAGTTCAGTATTTGGTCCAAATGTAGTGGTTTCCTGTAGATGCTGGTTCAAAGTTCTGCATTGGTTGTTTGTTCTACTGCGACATATAGGAATGGCAGTTGTTGTTTTCCTCCTCTTTCATGACTTTTCTGCCAGTAAGGGTGGTATTGATGTTCTTGAAGGTTTCCTTGAACTTGTTTCGTTTAGTGATGACAAAGGTGCCATCCACATAGCAGACCCAACCTTTGTGTTGGATGGTTGCCAGAGCTGTTTGTTCGAGTCTCTGCATTACTGTCTGCAAAGAATCCTGGTAGCGGAGATTCCATGGGTGTTCTGTTGGTTTGTCTATGGTTTTTGTTGTTGATGAAGTGGGTGGTAAGGCATAGATCCACTAGCTTGACTATATTGTCCTTGCTGATGAAGTTAGTGGTGTTTGGTGTATGTGTCTTTGGTTCTTCCATTAGTGTAGTCAATGTTTCCTTGGCCAGATTGATGTTGATGGATGTGATCAGGGCTGTTATGTCAAAGGAGACCTTTATTTCATCCTCTTCCATCTTGGTGTCTTTGGTCTTTAGGAATTTTTCAGTGGAGTGGATGGAGTGGTGTGTCTTCTACTAAGTATTTTAGTCTTTGGTGTAGCTCCTTGGCCAGTCTGTAAGTTGGTGTTCCAGGTCGTGAGACTACGGGTCTTGGTGGGGGGGGGATTTTCGATAATCTGTAGAAGCGTGGTGTGTTGGATCCCTTTGATTTCATTTCACCAGATTTGAGTAGCGCTGTAATTCAGTTCTCTAGTTGTGGGGTCAGGTATATTGCCACTTGTTGGTAAATGTTGGTATCTGCATGTAGTGCGTTCGCTTTCTTGATGTAGTCTCTTTGATTTAAAATGACTGTCATGAGGAAGGATGTCACTTCGATTGGGACAACACACCCATCCTAGGACAAGCCAAACACACACACACGCGAGAATTCCTAGAAGCATGGCATTCCAACTGGAACTCTATCAACAAACACACTGACTCGGATCCCATTTATCACCCCCGAGATGAAAAACAGGAAATGACGTCACTGCCGGAAATGGCATCACCAACCCAAGGAAACCGAAACGCACAGAGTGAACAAACCTACATGCAGAAATGGTTTTGGCCGAGATTAGTAAATCCAGATGTTTGTTCAAATCCAGATTGTTCTAAGAATTGTCCTGGTTTTGGACCCAGGGAAATAGTGAGGAAAGAGATCAATCTGAGACTGGTACAGTTGAGAACAGAAGCAATTCAGGCATTCAGGGCAGGCAGGGACAAAGCAGAGAACAAAGTAGGACTGGTAAATTAAACTGCATTTATTTCAATGCAAGGGGCCTAACAGGGAAGGCAGATGAACTCAGGGCATGGTTGGGAACATGGGACTGGGGCATAGCAAGTACAGAAACATGGCTCAGGGATGGACAGGACTGGCAGCTTAATGTTCCACGATACAAATGCTACAGGAAGGATAGAAAGGGAGGCAAGAGAGGAGGGGGTATTCCTGGAAATACATCGAGAAATTATTTGGGTGGAACTGAGAAGTGATAGTATTATAGAGCCCCTAACTGTCAGAGGGAAATTGAGAAACAAATTTGTAAGGAGATCTCAATTATGTGTAAAGCTAATAGGTTATGGTAGGGGATTTTAACTTTCCAAACATAGACTGGGACTGCCATAGTGTGAAGGGTTTAGATGGAGAGGAATTTAAGTGTGCACAAGAGAATTTTCTGATTCAGTATATGATGAACCTACTAGAGAAGGTGCAAAACTTGACCTACTCTTGGGAAATAAGGCAGGGCAGGTGACTGAGGTGTCAGTGGGGGAGCACTTTGGGGCCAGAGACCATAATTCAATTAGTTTTAAAATAGTGATGGAAAAGACTTGACCTACTCTTGGGAAATAAGGCAAGGCAGGTGACTGAGGTGTCAGTGGAGGAGCACTTTGTGGCCAGCGACCATAATTCTATTCGTTTTAAAATAGTGATGAGATGGAAAAGGATAGATCTAAAAGTTGAAGTTCTAAATTGTTGGAGAAAGGCCAATTTTGACGGTATTAGGCAAGAACTTTCGAAAGCTGATTGGAGGCAGGTGTAGGTAAAGGGACGGCTGGAAAATGGGAAGCCTTCAGAAATGAGATAACAAGAATCCAGAGAAAGTATATTCCTGTCAGGGTGAAAGGAAAGGCTGGTAGGTACAGGGAATGCTGGATGACTAAAGAAATTGAGGGTTTGGTTAAGAAAAAGAAGGAAGCATACATTTGGTATAGACAGGATAGATGGATTGAATCCGTAGAGTATAAAGGCAGTAGTGTCCTTAAGGAAATCAGGAGGTCAAAAATGGGACATGAGATAGCTTTGGCAAATAGAATTAAGGAGAATCCAAAGGGCTTTTACAAATACATTTTAAGGATAAAAGGGTAATTATGGAGAGAATAGGACCCCTCAAAGATCAGCAAGGTGGCCTTTGTGTGGAGTGGCAGAATATGGAGAAGATACTAAACAAGTATTTTGCATCAGTATTTACTGTGAAAAAGGACATGGAAGATACAGAATGGAGTGATATAGATGGTGACATTTTGAAAAACGTCCCTATTACAAAGGAGGAAGTGTTTGATATCTTGAAATGCATAAAGGTGGATAAATCCCCAGGACCTGATCAGGTGTACCCTAGAACTCCGTGGGAGGCTAGGGAAGTGATTCCTGGGCCTCTTACTGAAATATTTGTATCTTCGATAGTCAAAGGTCAGGTGCCGGAAGATTGGAGGTTGGCTAACGTGCTGCTGTTTAGGAAAGGTGGTGAAGACAAGCCAGGGAACTATAGACCAGTGACTAGATTAGAGTGGTGCTGGAAAAGCGCAGCCAGTCAGGCAGCATCCGAGGAGCAGGAAAATCGATGTTTTGGGCAAAAGCCCTTCAGGAATGAAGGCAGGGAGCCTCCAGGAGATAAATAGAAGGAGTGTGGGGCTGAGGAGAAGGTAGCAAAGAGTACAATAGGTGGATGGGGGTGGGGATGAACGTGTTAGGTCACAGAGGAGGGTGGAATGGGTGGGTGGGAAGGGAGATTGGCAGGTAGGACCAGTCATGAGGATGGTGCTCAGCTGGAAGGTTGGAAGATGGGAGGAGGGGAAATGAGGAAACTGGTGAAGTCCACATTGATTCCCTGGGGTTAGTGTTCCGAGGTGGAAGATCAGTCGTTGGGTGGTGAGGGAGGGGCAGTGGAGGAGGCCCAGGACTTGCATGTACTTGGCAGAGTCCGAGGGGGAGTTGAAATGTTGCGCCACGGGGCGGAGGGGTTGATTGGTGCGGGTGTCCTGGAGATGTTCCCTAAAACACTCTGGGGAGACTACGCCTTCTCGCAATGTAGAGGAGACCGCATCGGGAGAAACGGATACAATAAATGACATTGGTGGATATGCAGGTGAAACTTTGGATGTGGAAGGGTCCTTTGTGGCTTTGGATGGAGGTGAGGTGTGGGCACAGGTTTTGCAATTCCAGTAGTGGCAGGGGAAGGTGCCAGGAGGCGAGGGTGGGTTGTTGGGGGGGGCGTGGACCTGACCAGGTAGTCACGGAGGGAATGGTCTTTGCAGAAAGGGGTGGGGAGGGAAATATATCCTTTGGTGGTGGGGTCCTTGGTGGTGTTGGAAATGTCGGTGGATGATGTGGTTTATGCGGAGGTTGGTATGGTGGAAGGTGAGGACCGGGGGGAGGGTTCTGTCCTTGTTATGGTTGGAGAGTGGGGTTTGAAGGTGGAGGTGCGGGATGTGGATGAGATGCGTTGGAGAGCATCTTCAACCACGTGGGAGGAAAATTCTGGTCTCTAAAGAAGGAGGCCATCTGGTGTGGTCTGTGGTGGAACTGGTCCTCCTGGGAGCAGATACGGCAGAGGTGGAAGAATTGGGAATATGGGATAGCATTTATGCAGGAGGTAGGGTGGGAGAGGTGCAATCCAAGTAGTTGTGGGAGTCGGTGGGTTTGTAAAAAAAAAAATCAGTGTAAAGTCGATCGTCATTGATGGAAAGTGAGGTGTCAGAGAGGGTCCAGGTGAATTTAAGGTCGCGGTGGTATGTGTTGGTGAAGTTGATTAACTGCTCAACCTCCCCGCAAGAGCATGAGGTGGTGCCGATGCAGTCATCAATGTAGCGGAGGAAGAGGTGGGGAATGGTTCTGGTGTAACTACGGAAGATGGACTGTTCTAAGTAGCCGACAATGAGACCGGTATAGCTGGGGTCCATACGGGTGCCCATGGCTACCCCTTTGGTCTGAAGGAAGTGGGAGAATTCGAAGGAGAAATTGTTAAGGGTAAGGACGAGTTTAGCCAAACGAATTAGTGTGTCAGTAGAAGGGTACTGTTGGGGACGTCTGGAAAGGAAGAAATGGAGGGCTTGGAAGCCCTAGCCATGGCGGATGGAGGTGTAGAGGGATTGGATGTCCATGGTGAAGATGAGGCTTTGGGGCCCGGGGAAATGGAAGTCTTGGAGGAGGTGAAGGGCGTGGGTGGTGTCTCGAGCATATTTGGGGAGTTCCTGGACTAGGGCGGAGATAGGACAGTATCAAGGTAGGTGGAGATGTGTTTGGTGGGGCAGGAGCATACTGAGACAGTGGGTCGGCCAGGGTGGTCAGGCTTGTGGATCTTGGGAAGGAGGTAGAATCTGGCAGTGTGGGGTTCCCGGACTGCGAGGTAGGAAGCTGTGGGTGTGAGATATCCTGAGGTGATGAGGTTGTGTATGGTCTGGGAGATGATTTG
>NC_057721.1:11702009-11712884 GCF_004010195.1 Chiloscyllium plagiosum
GTGGGATCTGTTGGGGGGCGGTCAGTGTGCAGTTCAGTGGTGTTGGGGGTGGAAGTGGTGGAGAACGCAGCAATGCGGGGGTGGGGGGTGTGAGGTCGCTGAACGTGTGACGTCAGTGATGACGTGAGGGGCGGAGGTGATATCGAGTGTGGTGCATGTGAAATCGTGAGGGGCGGGAGTGACCATGATGGTGGTGAAAGTGACATCATTGATCCCCGTAGGGATGGTAGCTGTACCAGCCTCCTGGATAATGGTGACTGAGCAGTTCTGGAGGCCAGGGGAATCTTCTGGAATGTTTGAGGAATGCTGGTTATGGAGGTGGGTATATAAAAGTTTATTGTACTCAAAGTTTTGATGTTTGAAATGGTGTTGAGAGTATGACTTCTTTTTAGGAGATAGGACAGGAGAGGTCCTTTGCAGTTCTGAGTGAGTGTGGCCCTCAGTTGAGGCACAGCTGACTAGAGAGGTTAGGTGCTGCCGCATTACTGCGAATGTGGAGCGCAGGATCCTGAAGGAGAACTGTTTCTGGTGGTTTTGAATCGGTAGTCTGTACTGATTGTCCTGTTTGGGTCTAAACTGTGCTGGTTTGAATGTAGTCTGGAGTCCATGTGGGATCAGTTGGCTGTGGAGGCAAGCATTGAGGAATCAGATGTGGCTGTGGTAGTGGGTCTGTTTCAGTACATGGTTGAAGAGCTTCAGGGCAGAGGAGATGACCTGCGGGGTTTCAGTGAGCGAGAGAGACTCAGATTCTTATGGAGAGAGGAGAACTTCTTCAATGTAGGCATCCTTGCAAGAGGATTCGTAGTAAGATTAAAATCAACCTTTGCCACTATAGACCAGTGAGCCTGATGTCTGTAGTGGGCAAGTTGTTGGAGGGAATCCTGAGGGACAGGATGTACATGTATTTGGAAAGGCAAGCACTGATTAGGGATAGTCAACATAGCTTTGTACGTGGGAAATTGTGTCTCTCAAACTTGATTGCATTTTTTTTGAAGAAGTATCCAAGAGGATTGATAAGGGCAGAGAGGTAGATGTGATCTGAATGGACTTCAGTAAGGCATTCGACAAGGTTCCCCATGGGAGACTGGTTAGCAAGGTTAGATCTCACAATACAGGGAGAACTAGCCATTTGGATACAGAACTGGCTCAAAGGTAGAAGACAGAGGGTAGTGGTGGAGGGTTGTTTTTCAGACTGGAGGCCTGTGACCAGTGGAGTGCCATTAGGATCGGTGCTGGGTCCACTACTCTTTGTCATTTACATAAATGATTTGGATGTGAGTGTAAAAAGGTATAGTTAGTAAGTTTGCAAATAACACCAAAAGTGGACAGTGAAGATGCTTACCTCAGATTACAGTGGGATCTGGACCAGATGGGCCAATGGGCTGAGAAGTGGTAGATGGAATTTAATTCAAATAAATGCGAGGTGCTGCATTTTGGGAAAGCACATCTTAACAGGACTTGTACACTTAATGGTAAGGTCCTACGGAGTGTTGCTGAACAAAGAGACCTTGGAATGCAGGTTCATTGCTCCTTGAAAGTGGAGTCGCAGGTATATAGGATAGCGAAGGTGGTACTTGGTATGCTTTCCTTTATTGGTCAGAGTATTGAGTACAGGAGTTGCGAGATCAAGCTGTGGCTGCACAGGACATTGGTTAGACCACTGTTGGAATATTAGATTAGATTCCCTACGGTGTGGAAACAGGTCCATCGGCCCAACAAGTCCACACCGACCCTCCGAAGAGCAACCGACCCAAACCCATTCCCCTACCTTTACTCCTGACTAAGGCACCTAACACTATGGGCAATTTAGCATGGCCAATTCACCTAACCTGCACATCTTTGGACTGTGGGAGGAAACCGGAGCACCTGGAGGAAACCCACGCAGACACTGGGAGAATGTGCAAACTCCACACAGTTGCTAGAGTCGAGAATTGAACCCGGATCCCTGGCGCTGTGATGCAGCAGTGCTAACCACTGAGCCACCATGCAGCCCTAATTCTGGTCTCCTTCGTATCGGAAACTTGAAAGGGTTCAGAAAAGATTTACAAGGGCATTGCTAGGATTGGAGGATTTGAGCTATAGCGAGAGGCTGAATAGGTTGAGGCTGTTGTCCCTGGAGCGTCGGAGGCTGAGGGGTGATCTTATGGAGGTTTACAAAATTATGAGGGGGATGGGTAAGATAAATAGGTAAAGTCTTTTCCTTGGGATAGAGGATTCCAGAATGAGAGGGCATAGGCTTAGGGTGAGAGGGGAATGGTATAAAAGGGACCTAAGGGGCACTGTTTTCATGCAGAGGGTGGTACGTGTATGGAATGGGCTGCCAGAGGAAGTGGAAGATGCTAGTACAACTGAAACGTTTTAAACGTTTTTGGATGGGTATATGGGCCAGGTGTTGGCAGGTGGGACTAGATTGGGTTGGGATATCTGGTCAGTATGGGTGGGTTGGACCAAAGGGTCTGTTTCTGTGCTGCACATCTACTTAGGTAAAATTACACTTGACATTTACATAAAGGACAAGTCCTTTCTTGAAACATTTATGAATACAACCATCGTTCTTTCACGGATGAAAAGAAAATTTCAAAAATGCATATATCTTATTCTAAGATCTTTCCAAAGCGTCAAAGCCTGAAGACAGTCGATGATGTGATGGGGATAATGGGGTACGTAGCTGTTTGATAGAAGTGGTTTGTGATGTTACAAAAGAGCCTGTGCTGCAAACTCAAATATCCTCTGTTCACTATGGACTATTTAATGCTGCTTAACTCTAGAGAAAATATATCAGTAAGTGTTTGTGACAGTGTTATGTTAATGGAACTCAAAATTATGAAGATGCTGTGCTAAATGAAAAGGACAAATATGCTTTGATAAATTTCTGTAGGGGCAAGTGTAGGTTATCTATTTTAGTGTAAGTCTTATTGCATGCACAGTTACACAGAAATATGTTGCAGAGGCTAGTGTCCCTGCTTCTGTGCCTAAAGATTTGAGTTCAAGTCTCACCTTGGGTGAGATGGCCAAAGAGGTGTTGTAACACAATCAAACGTCTTGATTTTAAGAGAACAAGCTACACAAGTTCAACAGATTCATATTTCATGCTTTCCAATGGTGAGGCAGAGAGTAAAATGACGGCAGCAGAAGCGAACCCAGGTTTTGACTATTTGTATTTAGCCATTTATTTGATCACTTAATAGTGCTTTCTCTTTGTGCATAGGTACCTTTAGGCTTGCTGTTGCTTTGTCGTGAATGGTGGCCGATCATATTGCTGTTTTCTTTCCTTACTTGTCATCTGTGGCTATTACCATTTTTCACTTGTGCTCTTTCTATATTTCAATCAATTTTTAACATTATTACAGTCATTGTAATGTTGACTGATATTGTCATTCTCCTTCTTCAGGTTTCATTTTTCTTCTGCAGCTAACAACTCTGTAATTTAAGTATTACTTGTCAGGGACACTCAACTTAGAATTGCGAACTGTGAGGGAGGTGTGGAATCCCAGAAGAAAATTGACAAGTTGGTGCAGTGGGTGGATAGGTAGCAGATGACAGTCAGTGCAGAGAGGCAGAAAGACCGTACAGTCTAGGGGGTGTGGGAGCAGAGGGACCTGTGTGTATATGTGTCCAAATCATTGAAGTGATTGGACCAGTGAAGAGAGTTGTAAATCAAGTATAGAGTGCTCTCCAGCTTTATTTACAAGGTCTTAGAGTACACGAGCAAGACGGCGATGTTGAACTTGTATATGACACTTGTTAGATCTCAGGCTGGAGTACTCTTGTCAGTTATGGGCACTACGTTATAAGAAAGATGCAAATGAATTGGACAGAGTGCAGAAGCAATTTGAGAACGGTTCCAGGCATGAGATTGGATTGAAGCTGGGCCTGTTCTTGCAGAGTGGAAGGCTGAGAGAAGATCTGATTGAGGTTTCCAAAATCATGAGCAAGCTGGACAGAGTAGATAGGCTGAGTGTTTGTAAAATAATAACAAGAGGACATAGATTTAAAGTTAAAGTTACGTAACTAAAACAATCTTTTCCACACAGCAAGTTGTTAGACCATGGAACATACTACCTGGAAATGGGGTAGGGGAAGGTTTGGTTGAGGCACTCAAGGGCATTGGATGATTATTTGGATCAAAATGCATTGAGCAACTTGCCCTCAATAGTTGGAAATAATGATTTGATACATTAATTGATTCTCAGGATTCGTTAAGGCTAATACATAACTGCAAAAGACAAAAAGACCAGAGGATCTGAAATAAAAACAGGAAGTGCTAGAAAATTTCAGGTCTGCCAGCATCTATGGCGAGTGACTTGGTTAATATTGAGTCCAATATAACGGTTCTGATGGCCAACATCCACAGTATTTTGCCTTTATATTACACCAGACAGTTTTTAGTTTTAGAAATCCTTGGTCTGGTTCATGGTGTTTGGGTATGTGGCCTCCAAGTTCATAATCACAACTGCCTGTGTATCAAGACAGGGCTTTTTTGGGACTATCGAAACCCACTGCCCTACCTGAGAGCAAACTGAACACTATGGATCAAAATTTGTAAAGCTCCTGGTTTGTATGGCTTATCATTTGTTTTATTTTTATGTAGTCACATAAGGGATGCTTTTAATCAATAAATCATATAGATATTTTCTACTTTAGATTGCTGCTTGCTTGCTTAAGATTTTTACTGTGCTCTGAAGAAAATGGAAGATTTTTGGCGAAAGCCAAGCCTCCAAAGCTGCCTCTGCTTGTTGGGCAAACCTTTGCGCTGTGCTAAGTGCATAATGAAAAAAGTTTGAAATTTCACTAAACTAAATCAGCAAAGCTTCTGCAGTTAATAAATTGTCTGGACCTTGAGAGCTAGTTGCATAAAATGGTTGAGTGTTTATGATTAAAGTTTTATGGTATGTCTATAGAATGTAAGAAATTCTTTTTCACCCATTCAACTTTTTAGTTGTCATCTGAGATGAGGCATTTGGACACCCAATTTTTTGCAAAATTCTAAGGAAATATTGTCTTTGCACAGAGAGCGCTTCTGTAATGAACAAATTGGAATCTGTTCTGATGCCCACCGTGGTTGAATTGACTAATGTTTTACTTAGCCCTGCAGATGAGTATTAGCCACTTTTAGTTCTTGCAGCCAAGTATGCCCTGTAAGAGCTGGTGCTCATCAGAGTTGAGAAATAATGTAAAACAAAATTTAGGTCGGAAAGAACCACAATGTTTCCAGAACTTAAAAAGAAATCTTTGAAATTGATAAGTCTCAAGAGCTATTGGATGTAAATTGAGCAATATGATACCAGGTGAATATGAACCTGTCAGTTTAAAAAATACCTGCAAGGTTCCAAATAGATTTATTTCAGATCCATGGCATGGAAATTTTGACACTGTGAAGAAAAATATTTTTAAGTTGAGGGAATAGCTAAGGTGAAATGATCACAAAGTAGATTGGATGCGAGACTGGCCCTAAAGCATAGTCATGCTAAATGAGTTAGCAAATCTTTTGGTGTGACAATGGATTGGACTTTATGGTCCAATCATGCATGGTTTCTGGCATTGTTGATGAATTCTAGTTCAAGAGGAATCATTGCAATTAAATGATTTAGAGATTGCCATTTTCCATTGTGTTGCATTAATTTGTGCCATTTATTTTAAAGAAAGTATCTCTCATTCAGGGTGAGAAATAGGCTGAGTTGGAGAGCATTCCCTAGGCAATTATAGCACAGCCAGAAGCAGGCTAAAGTTTCCTTGATACTGTGCTGATAATATGCCCTGTTATTAACACAAGAAGAACTACCTTAGTGTAGGGTTTTTCCATTTCCACACCAAACAACCTGTACCGGTATCAACATAAAAATAGTTTTGTGTTTTAAATGTACTTCCATAAGAGAAGCTGTTGAGTACAGGAAACTGATTCGACGCAGAGCCATTGCAGCCAGCTGGCACTTTGGACTTTCATGCCATCCCTAGACTGGCTTTTAAATTTGTCTGAGGCAAACAACTAGTCTCAAATCATCTTGGCAGTCACTTTCTTACTTCAACCTTTTGAGGTTGAGATGTGTAGAATTATTACAGGCACTGCATAATTTCTTAGAAGCTGTCTGTGTAGGCTTTTGGCTATTCCAAGTTGAGAACTTAACTCTTTGTTAACTTGCCTACAATTCAAAATTTTCAATTACCTACTTCACAGTTGGAAGTTGACTATCTCGTGGCAATTAACATGTCAACATGGAAAGTTAGCTGTGCAGGTCTTGCTTAAGGTCACTTTCTGGATGACTTTTGTAAAGCAGTTGTTCTAATATTTTAATTGGTTGTCATTTCAGGGCTACAATATTGATTACCCTGAGTAGATGCTCACAAAATAAATTTGTTTTGCTGAGTAATGTATTTGTTACCTGTACTGCAAAGATCCAATAAAACAAATGACTAAACAATAAGATGACAGATTTGTTTTCTACAAAGCTATGCATCAGTTCAGTCCAGTCCAATTCGAACTTAAAATCAGATTAAGGGACAGTCCACCTATTTCACTGGTGCTTTCTCTGCAAGACTGCCTTGTGAGGTAGTTGTCATACTGATTGAATATTCTAGCATAGATGTAACCACTAAAAATGAAAATCCCTCAACTGATAGGTGCTGACATCTGGTACATGGCTCCTAACTGTTGGCTCACCTCCTCCTTTAAATCTGTTGTTTTCTTTCAGTGAAGAATCCGGAAAGAGAGAATATGGATAATACTTAAGAGTCAGTTGTAAATATAGAAGCCGATGTTTCGGTCCATTTTGTCCATGCTGACCAGACATTCCAATCTGACCTAGTCATGTTTGCCAGCATTTGGCCCACATCCCTCAATACTTCCTATTCATACACCCATCTAGATGTTTCTTAAATATTGTAGTTATACCTTCCTCTGGCAGCTCAATCCATGTAAGTACCACTCTCTGCATGAGAAAGTTACCCCTCAAGTCCTTTTTAAATTTTCCCTCTCGCCTTAAACCATGCCCTCTACTTTTGGACTGCTCCCACCCTAGGAAAAAGATTTTGACTATTCACCCTATTCAGCCTCTCTATAACTCAAATCCTGCAGTCTCAGCAGCATCTTTGTAAATCTTTTCTGCACACTCAAGTTTAAGTCTGTAACTGGGCGACCACAATTGTATGCAGTATTCTAAATGTGGCCTTACTAATGATATCTCCGTTCCTATATTCTGTGCTCTGGCCGATGAAGGCAAGCTTGCCAAATGCCATCTTCACCATCCTGTCTGCCTTTGACTCCACTTTCAAGGAACTATGCACTTACATCACTAGGTCTGAAATGTGTTCTGCATTCTTGATACTGTAATCAGGTTTCATGTATCAAGTGGACTTACAGAGGAATTGATTTTTGCTTCTGTTTAGCTGCAGGTCAAAGCAAACTATTGTTGAGGGTTTATTCAATCTAGAGAGGAAACTATGTGACATCACCTATCTGCAGCATCTGACTTTCTCATTGGATCAAGGCAGTATATGGCCCCACAGTTGTGGAGAAAATTCATATCTTTGAGAACAAATATTCTAAATTCTTGACTAAAGGATGAAATTCCCTTGCAAACTTTGTTATTAAGAGTACAATTTAAGTTTTTATGCTGATGCAACATCTAAGATTTTGTAGAAACTACTTAGTCAAATTTGGCTATTAAATTGCCGTATTAATTTTGGATGAACATTTTTGCATCATATAAATACTTTTCTTTTACCTCTTCAGCAAGATCAAGAAAATGAACAGGAGATACCAATAACGTGCCTTGTGAAAGAAGGATGTGAAAAGGCTGACCCCTCTCAGTTTGAATTTCTTAAAGTTTTGGGACAAGGATCATTTGGAAAAGTAAGTCTTTGAAAGTTTTCTGAAAATATTTCACCAATATTGAAATATTAATTAGTGTTTTTCTCAATATATAGATCCATGGTCTAAGTGATTTGTTGACCCAGTTTGTAAATTATTACATTTTTCACTATTTGATTTTTAAATTTTTATTGGCTCCAGGGAGATTAGGGTCATCTCTGATTTTGCCACTAAACTGAAGTTATTTCATTAAGCTGTGATTTTGTCAAACAGTCAACAAATATGTCTTATTTGGTCTTGATCTAAGGCATCAATTTAAAGGTGAATTACAACGCAAGTAAGTGCATCATGCTATTACTAAGTCTATTCATCAATTTTTGTCAGTATGGAAGATGTTCAGCCAAAATGAATAGATTCTTGCATGCTAAGTGAATTGAGAAATGTGGGGATAAGTGAAAACTTGGAGCCATTCAACATTTGAACATGGTCTGGGAAAGAAACACAAAATGGTATAGTAAATTATGGCTGGAGATGCTGACAAATGAAATTAGAGGGGAAAGCCATTATCTTGGAACGTGAAGTTGGTTGGAGACTCTCGTAGCTACCTTTTTACCATTTTTAAAAGAAAATGTAGAAACTGAAGTTATGAAAAATGGATTAAGTACTATTTTCAGTTTTTAAATTTTGAGCCCACTATTTGAGAAAGGAAAGCTAAAAGAAAAGAGAACTACATTGTCCTTGGTAACAGGGGTAGCAAATGCTAATATTTATCGTAAAGGACATGATATTTTAACCCTGATAAAAATGATTTGATTGGGTGCAGCTGGATTGCGAATTTTATTAAGGATTTTACTAATAAAGTTGATAGTGGAATCAATGGATGTAGTAGATTTGGATTTTCAGAAGGCTTTTGGTAAAGTTCTCCAAGGTGTGATTAGCAAAATTAAAACATGATATAGGAGGTATGGAATAGGGTTTGGTTAACAAATAGAAAACAGTAGGACATTCTCCTGTTGGCAGATTGAGTAATAGGGTGCCACAAATTAGTGATTGTGCCCCAGCTGTTCATGTTAAAAATCCAATAACTTGAATATGGGGGCCAAATGTAATGTTTGCTCTGTGTTGTGAGGAGGTCTATAGACATCTTTTTTGGGAGGTTTTGGACAGATTGTGCAAGAACGTGACAGATGGAATATAATGTGGAAAAATATGAAATTATCCACTTTTGGTAGAAGGAATATTTTTAAAATACTGAGATTGGAAAGTGTAGTTGTGAAAAGGGACTTTGTCCTTGCAATAAGTCAATGAAGGCCACGATGCCAGTGCAACAAGTTATTAAGAAGATTAATGGAATGTCAGCCTTTATCAGAAGAGGCTTTGAGTACAAGATGTAGTGAAGCCTTAGTTTCAGTTGTAAAGAAGTTGGTTAGACTGTACCTGAAGTATTCTGTGCAGTTTTGTTCTGTCTACTTCAAAAAATATTGCTACAGAGGAAGTGTGATTAAAATACACCAGACTTGCTCCTGGGATGGTAGGATAGTCCTGTAGGAGATATTGGGCAAACTGGGCCTGTAGTATCTTCTGGCTCAAAGAATGTGAGGTGATTTCATTGAAATCTACAAAATACTTAACGGAATAGACAGGGTTGATTCACTCGATGGGGAGTTTATAACCAGGGAACACAATTTAAAAACAAAGGAGATGCCAGCTGAGACCGCAATGAGAATTTTATTTTGCGTTCTATGAATCTTTGGAATTCCCTATACTAAAGGGTTTCAGAAGCTCGATCTAAAGAATATTTGCCATAGAATTTGATAAATTTTTGGTTGTCAGTGATATAAATAGTTATGGGGAAGGTGTGTCTAAAAGACATTGAAATGTTTGATTAGCTGTGATCTTATCAAATAGTGTTGCTCGATGGCCTCAATGGCATACATCTGTATCTGTCTTCCTATGAAGGAAGAAAGCAGTTTGAATCAGTACTTCAGTAAAAGCTTCTAATTAAATGACCATTTTTGTGGTGGAAGAAAGTATAAAAATTAGTGTAGAAAAATGCTGACTGTTTTTCAAAACAAATTGTGATGTAGGATGAATGCGCAAGATGTTGAGGCTTACGCTATGTTCACTTATCCAATACAAATTTGAATTTCAAACTAGTACAGGAATTTTCAGCAACTTTTATCAAACTAAGTTATTATTAAGTGTCTGATGATGATGGGAAAATAGTTTTTTTTAAAACATGTACCATATACTATGGAGAAGCTTTACCTCAAAATCATTTAATCTCCTTCATCTGGAGAAACATTTTTTTCTTTTCGTGGACAAAAACAAGTTCCCTTCAGTTGTATTCCTCCTGTGCAGTGTCTATTTGATTCTGTCACTTGCTGGTTATTTACGAACAGAACCTCTACAGGAGTTTAAAGGCAGATTAAAAAATAAAACTATTCTGCATGAAAACTTGTGCATAATTTATCTACAATATATTTGGAAAAGCAAGGACTGATTAGGGATAGTCAACATGGCTTTGTGCATGGGAAATCCTGTCTCACAAACTTGATTGAGATTTTTGAGGAAGTAACAAAGAGGATTGATGAGGGCAGAGCAGTAGATGTGATCTATATGGACTTTAGTAAGGAGTGCGACAAGGTTCCCCATGGGAGACTGATTAGCAAGGTTAGATTTCATGGAATAAAGGGAGAACTAGCCATTTGGATACAGAACTGGCTCAAAGGTAGAAGACAGAGGGTGGTGGTGGAGAGTTATTTTTCAGACTGGAGGCCTGTGACCAGTGGAGTGCCAAAACGATCAGTGCTGGGTCCTCTGCTTTTTGTCATTTACATAAATGATTTGGATGCGAGCATAAGAGGTACAGTTAGTAAGTTTGCAGATGACACCAAAATTGGAGGTGTAGTGGACAGCGAAGGGGGTTACCTCAGATTGTAACAGGATCTTGATCAGCTGGGCCAATGGGCTGAGAAGTAGCAGATGGAGTTTAATTCAGATAAATGCGAGGTGCTGCATTTTGGGAAAGCAAATCTTAGCAGGACTTATACACTTAATGGTAAGGT
>NC_057721.1:11713154-11725846 GCF_004010195.1 Chiloscyllium plagiosum
AGTCCAGAACTAGAGGGCATAGGTTTAGGGTGAGAGGGGAAAGATATAAAACAGACCTAAGGGGCTTTCACGCAGAGGGTGGCACGTGTATGCAATGAGCTGCCAGAGGAAGTGGTGGAGGCTGGTACAATTGCAACATTTAAGAGGCATTTGGATGGGTATATGAATAGGAAGGGTTTGGAGGGATATGGGCCAGGTGCTGGCAGGTGGGACTAGATTGGGGTGGGATATCTGGTCGGCATGGAACGGTTGGAACAAAGGATCTATTTCCATGCTGTACATCTCTATGACTTAAGTTTCTTAATCATTTTTAGTGTTTAGGTTTTAATATAATGGTGTATTGATAATGGTCAGTCTTGTGAAGGATTTGCTCTTTTTTTAAAAAAAAATCTATATTACGCTGTCCTGTTGGCACCGTGACCCAATTTAATTTGTCTGAGAGCGAGGCACCCCCCCCCCCCCCCCACCCCCAAAAATCAGGTTATGTTAATGGAAAATTGTTTATACTGGAATGGTTTATGACGGATGGAGTAAACATTGGAAACCATTAGCTTGTTACTTGGCTCAGAAGAATCAAAGACTTTAGTTTGAGAAGCTCCACAGAATGAATGTTTTTGGGGCAGTTGGGAGGAGAACTCCTGGGGTCAGAGTGTTCTCTCGAACAGAGGAATATGTTATCTTTGTCTAGTTTGTACAGTTAACAGACCAAGAATTTGGTTAGAAGTCTGCAGGTTATTGAATGCTGAGAATATCTAAGATCTCAGTTTTGTGAGCATGCATGGTCGAAGACTGCACAATTCAGCAATTTACTGGACAAAAACTGGGGAGAATCAGTTGCGTTTAACTCAAGATTGGTATAGAGATGTAATTTTTCTGCGTTTGAATCATAATAAAGTGGTGTTGGGGAATAGGTTGAGCCTTCAATTTTCTGGATGTTTTCACATTTTGTGTTCTGTATCTAAAAGGGTGAAATCTTGCCAACCCTTGATGACAAACAGTGACAAGTCAGTTTGAAAAATATGATGAGATTGTGATTCTGAATTTTCCAGTGTTGGAAATAAAAGGTTCTGCAATCAATTTCTGAATGTCAAAGCAAGAATCGTGGTCGTGAGTAGCAAGACTCCCGTGTGTATGCTATTCGTATCTAATCTTAACACATTATACATTTTCCTACTTGTGCTGGCTAGAAACAAGCCAGCAATTCCCAATATAGATACCTGGTTGCTCCATCTTGGACAGCAGTCCCTGGCACCTCATTTTATATGTCATGGACAATAACAGCTCCCACCCTCTATGACAGAGGTTGAAATCTGACAAATACCAGCTTAACCGCAACATCATGGCACATCTCTGACCTAATTCCAACATAGTTCACCCCTTCAGTGCTGTACTTGGGAAGACACCTGAACCTTTCATAATGCTGCTGCCCGGGGAATTTGCATACATGGACAAGCATCCACTTCATGGTTTGGACCAGGCTGCATCACGGGTCATCTTGCTTGATCTCAGCACTCATGTGCTTTGCTGCCATATGTCAAACTTGAAAGTTCAGCGTTTCTGTTCTTGCCTCGCTGTTTAGCACAGTCTCAACTGTTCATGGTTGTCAGCAGTAATTAGTCAAGGAAGTAGACATGTTGCTGTATGGTACAATGCTATATAAATATTACACCTGCACATGTGTCAGCAAAATACGCAGCAAACACACTGTATGATTCCGCCAAATGGCCATACGTGCATTTCCAAGAGGCATAGAGTTCGTAATGTGTGTTGAAGGTTTTGGTGTGGGGTGGGTGGCTGCTTCCATGAAGCACAATGGTTGGAGTGGCTATCCTGTTAAGCTGTCGCTCATAGTAAAGCTGGGGGATGAAGACCTAAATCAGAGGTATGTGAGGACATGTGATAGCTCAGTACTGATGAGATTGCTTTCTCCCTTGCATTCTGTGAATGTGGAGATTCTGGTGCCTGCGTCACTTTGTGCCAAACATAATCTACATAATCTTCTGTCATCTCCGGAATTGAGAATGCACAATGGAAAATGGCTGCAACAACACTTAGAATGGATAAAGGAAGTATTTTTCTGTCTGAGCGTGTAGGCCTATTTGGCTGTACTCTACTCTCCTTTCAAGAGAGAAATTCATTAATGAAATGCATGCAGTGCGGGATATAAATCCTGGTGTGAGTAATAGTGAGCATGTAATTATAGATCGTAGTCATCTCTGTGAAGGAATAATCACAGGTGACCTTAAAATTCAATTCTCAATGCGGTCCGCAATTCCCAAAGACAGTCCAAGATCCCATAAATTTCCTCTAGGCTTGAACTGTAAGTCTTCACTGACATGCTCTCGTAGATTAGATTAGATTACTTAGTGTGGAAACAGGCGCTTCGGCCCAACAAGTCCACACCGCCCCGCCGAAGCGCAACCCACCCATACCCCTGCATTTACCCCTTACCTAACACTACGGGAAATTTAGCATGGCGAATTGAACCCGGGTCTCTGGCGCTGAGGCAGCAGTGCTAACCACTGTGCCACCGTGCCGCCCAGTATGCACTGTTGCCTTTGTTCAGTGATGAGGCTAGTGAGACAAGGTGTCAGTGATCATCCTTACAATGTCCTGTGGCGTTTACACACAACTAATTGCGCAAGTAGGTTGGAATGATGTCCCCTATCTTAAAACTCTGCGTGACCCTCCTTGTTGAGATCGTCTACTGAGGACTATGATAAACCGTAATTTTTGTGTGAAGTAAGTGCTGACTGACATTATTAAGAACCAGTTCTCTTTCAGATATTCTGACAGACGTTCATTTGGACTGTGCCCCATAGATCCAGCCACAGCAGGGGTTACCTTTGCTGTGGCAGCAGTGCTACAAAGGTACAGTGAAATGAAAGACCAAATGTGCCAGGAAGTCCAGAGCTAGCAGTTACCTCCAGCTGCCAAGCAGCCATTAAATAAGTCACAGCCACCAGGGCCCTTAGGATGTGGAGGAGCTAAGAGGCCCAGGGTGTACACTATGCCTTTTCCCCAAAATTACCAGGGGTGCAGTGTTTCCATTATAGGAGGAAGACCCTACACAGTCACAGACTATCAACTGCTGTGATTTAAAGGTTTGAATGATCATCCCATCCTGGTCGCCATCAAGGTGAGAACTTAGCTAAGTCTTTTATTCAACTGGCTGCTTCCAGGGATTCAATGGGGACCTGTGTGGTATCTCTCAATCCTCAACCCTCAAATGTAGTAAAGTTGTTACCAGTGCAACTTTGCCACATCACTCCATTTCATGTCATTTCCCCATGACAAGGTCACTGGTGCAGCCTGGGCTGTAAGCTTTGCCAATGTTGCTGGTTTCCCCTGGTGCAGGGTGAAATACTGTAAACATCATGTTGAAACTCCCATATCATATCGCAAGCTTTGTCAATGTGAAAGCCTTCCATTCTGTCAACGTACAATTATCTGTGTTCATTACCATACTTTGGATGTCTGGATCTGGTACTATGGGAGATGGCATGCTTAAATTTTTGAGACTATTTCTATTTTGTTTCTAGGGCTAAGTGCCTTACAAAGCTGGCTGTTGAATGATATGGGCTATCATCTGATTCCACAGTGCAAATCCCTGACTGAGGCTGAGCACAGATACAGTGCTGCCTATTCTTTAGCCAGGGCCATGGTGGAGAAGTCAATAAGTCTGTTGAAGATGACTTCCTGATGTTTGGATTGGTATTGGGATGGACCTTGCAGTACACCCAGAGTGTGTGCTAAATAATCTTAGCATGTTGTGCTCTGCACAGGTGGAGCAGGCAACTAGGGGAGCTGGGAGAACAGTGTTTTCAAAGGGGAAAGATGAAGACATTAAGCAGAAGAAACATTACCTTCAGAATGCAACAGCATCTGGCACGACAAGGCTTAATTAGTTTCAGTGGGTGTGATGTGGATGCGGTGATCATTCATTGACTGTAAATTTGTTGCTCGAAAGACTAGTGCCTGTCTGTTCCCAAAGTAAATGCAGCTCTTGTTGTTTTGTATTTTTTATTTTTGCTAATGTTAATTAAAAGTGAGCATTTTCAACTGTTTGAAGACTTTCAAGTTGATATTTTTGTGCTGGGCATTAGTAGCACATTCTTAGTGTTTTAAGAGGGGTAACATTAAGGATGAGTGGCCTGTGTAGTTTGATTTTTGTAATTGCAGTTGTGATGTCAGTAAAACAGGTCATGTAGAATAGCAGTACTTTTACAAACAAAAACAGAAATTGCTGGAAAAGCTGAGCAGCTCTGACAGCATCTGTGAAGGGAAATCAGTTCATGTTTCTGGTCTGGTGACCCTAACAGCATCCGTAGTTCTTTAGTTTTTATTTATTACTTTTACAAATGTGAACTTTGTGCTTACAGTGAAATGTCACCTCTGTGCTCTCAGTTTTTCTATGTGCCCACTAAAGGCAGTTCCTGGCTGACAGTGCTTAACCTGGTGCACAGCTAGGTGTTAATGGCAGCAGCATTGAGAATCCATGCAGTGACAAGTATCTTTACCATTGCTGAATACACAGTACCATGATTGGGATGTAGAGATGCATAGTTTGAGGCAAGCTCTGGAGAGTAGAATGAGAGCGCCCAACAGAACTCTGGGAGAAAAACTCCCTGAAAAAGTACACGGTTGATCTTTGGTAAAATTCAGGCCATTGCTTTTATTTTAGTTTTTGTCTTTTGCATAATAAATTTCAATTGTTGCACTCCACAGCCTTGTGACGTTTGTTTGTTTGTTTGTTTGTTTTTGTTTGTTTCAGTGAATCACTGCTTTAATAATTAAAATTTTAAAAGTCTAAACAGAACACAGACTTGAAATGCTAAATCTTTTCTCCCTCCACAGATGCTGCCAGATCTCTAATTTCTCTAGCACTTTTATTTTCAGATTTCTAGCATCTATACTATTTTGCTTTTAAAATGATCTATCAACATTGTCAGCCATCATGAATGTGGGATCCAAAAATTAAATTTTAATAATACTAAATTATTTCTTTGTTAAACTCTGGTTCTCTCCATCTTGCATCTGTATGTACAGAGGAAACTGAAACTAAGCATGGATCTGCAAATTTTAAACTCTGCATTGCTATTGCAACTACTGTAAGGGCACAATGGAATGTTGCTGTACCACATAAGAATACATGAGACAATACAGTCGGGTCTGATGTAACAAGATGGTTCAATCGTTGTGCATTCTCACATTAGAAGAAAATCGCGCTATAGCCGTGCTATTTAAACTAATAGGGCTGGAATCGCGTTGTAACCAATACAAGTACGGAACGTTCACAGTCTACAAATAATGGTCTAAATTCTTCAATCACATTAAAGGCAGTTCGCGTTAAAGAAACAAGCATTATAGCAGAACAGACTATATAGTCCTTCTAAATGGCTCTGCCAGTCTGTAATAAGATCATGTGTGAAAGTCTATATTACATGCCAAAATTCATTCATGGAGCACAGAAGCTGTCCATTTACTCTTGGGGTTAAATATGGGGGTGGGGGTAACAGTTTAGCATTATTGTTTGGATTTGCATTTGGCTCGTGCTATCTGTTACTCCTTCTGTAATTGGGCCATTCTCCATCATTGGCTGTGCCTTCAGCTTCCCAAGTCTCCGTAATGTTCCCTCCAAGCAGTGCGATCGCCCTCTTTTCCCTGTGAAAGCTGCATGCAAATTGGTTCTTTAAATTAATACGTGTTGGACTACTCCCAAATTTAAACAGGCCAAGCATTTGAACAAATCATGTACACTCCAAAAGAAAGAGTATTGGCCCCAAGCTCTGAAATCTATTCCCTCAAAACCTCTTTTTTTAAAATTCCCGGCAGAACTTTTATTTTTAAAAGCCTACCTCTCTTCAAACTTTAAACACTCCTCTCAGCTGTTTCGTTGGTGCATTGTCAATTTTGTCTGCTTATATTTCTCTGAAACTTCTTTTCTAAATTGGTGTATTATGAATGCTAGTTTTAACGCAAAATATTCTTTCCCTTCTATATTTAGGTGTTTCTGGTTAGGAAAGCCCAAGGTTCTGATGCTGGACAATTATATGCTATGAAGGTGCTTAAAAAGGCTACATTAAAAGGTATGTAATTTATTATATGTACGTGTTTTGCCCTGCATTTGAACTCATGATATTGCACTTTTCTGCAAACAATTCAGTATACTTTAAATTTTTTCTACCAACTTATGGTATTTGTAATTGTGGTTAGTGGAAAGCTGATGCACATCCATAAATGCTGAATTAATACTAAGGAATAAATTGACATTGCAAAGGTTATAAGTATAGGTGTAATTGATTGATAGTGGGTGTAATGAGCACAGTACAGTAGCACATGGATGAGCAGAGACTTTGTGAATACTCAAATTATTTAACGGTGGCCCAACCAAAAAAATATTTCTTTTAAAAAAAAGTCATTAGTAACGAGGTTAATGGAATATGGAAGCAAATAAATGACTTATTTAAATGGTCAATCTGCCTTTAGGAAGCAAGCTTGTGATAGCATCACTATATCATACTTGAAGGTATAAGGGTCTCATACTTCATCTTACTCATCACTTGAAGCTTGACATTCGACTAGAAACATGTTCCTCCTGTAAACTACTAGGTTAATTGTATTATAGACAATGTTTATAGAGTAATGTTTATAGAGTTGTAATAAATGTGTTGGATCCATCAATACTGCAATATCCATGCCATATTTCTTGTGTTGAGGGAAATAATGTAAGCATTGTTTTAACTGATAAAGCACCCTGGAGGAAATCTCTACTATGCTAACATGTTGGTTGTCTATTAAAGACTTGTGTATTTGGGTAGGAGATATTTAGAAAACTAGTTCAAGACCAGCCAGACAATACCTCTGGACAACAGAGAATTCAGGCAGTTTCTCATCTTTTTAAGCAGCATCAGTTTTTGAGAATGCAGGCAACCGAACAGATCTTTAGGATATTAAACCATTAAGGAAGCAGCTGATTACCCTTTCGTTAGAATTTAAGTTGTTAAGACAAATATCTGGGATTATTTTTTAAAAAGGCTGAAATGCACTTTAGAGTTGGATCACATTTTTTGCATATCATGTTATGTCACCTTTACTGAATAACTGTTCAAATGATTTGTGCCGTTCTATCTTACAGGTCAAGCAATTGATCTTCCCAAGAAAAATCTCTAGAAATCTTGCTTTTTTAATAGAGGGGTTTTGCAGAATTAGCACACCTGATCTTTCCATGAGCGATCAGCTCAGCTGGAGTACTGCAACAGGCTGTGCTGCAAGCTTACATTTATGAAAGATGTATGTGATTTGGTAGAATCATAGAAGGTTACTCATCAGGGATCAAGGACTTTAGCTATAATAAATTGTTGTAAAATGTAACTGTAGTTCTTGGAACACGATGGTAACTTAATAGACGTTAGGGAATTCAAAATGAAAGGTATTGATGGAACAGATAGGAAGCACTATTCCCTTTGTGGAATGAAGTAACAGATTTAAACAGCGAAATATTTAAAGGGAAAATTAGGAGAACTGTTTGCTAATTTGGGATCTGATATGCTGTAACCTAGAATGCTGATGTGATCCATAAATAATTTCTAAAAGGTGTTGGACAGGTTCTCGAACTTGCAAGGTTACTGATGTCTCTTTCAAAAAGTCAGCATTGGAATGAAGGTTGAATAGCTTCCTCCTTTGTGCTGTATTCCATTAACCTATATAGAAGAAAAATACAATGATTGTGAAAATGCTAGTATTTGGTCTGGTTGGAACTAACTATTGAATTATTTGGTTTATTGGCAGCCCTGTATTTCGGTATGGTTCTGCTTTTGTGAACAAATTTTTTGTTTATTAAATTCAGGAATTTATGGTGTGCGCTGTAAGTTATATATTTTAAATATACAATGAGCACCCACGTCACACACGCTTCCAATATTAGATGTGAGGTTAACTCCCTCTTGCCATTTTTAAGTTTCTGGGTATTTAGGTACTTCAAGCATTCTGGCCACTCAGTTCAGGACAGTTTCAGTACCCCACCATCACCAGGCAATGATCAACTTCCTGTTGAAGCTCAAAGATTATAGTGAATCATGCTGGGGTTCCATGTCCTTTCCTCATTTTGATAATTTCCCCTCATATGATCTGTATTTTCTTTCTAGATATCATTTCTTTTGATATGATTGTGGTCGAATGTAGAAAATTGAGGAATAATATGGTAGTGAATCAAATTAAATTTTTAAAATCTGTTTGAAGTTATTCCCTTGAGTTGGTATAAAACTTTGCCACTGGCAAATTAAAAACAAGGAGGCATAATTTTAATACTTCAATGAAATTGGGAGAAAAAAATCAGGAAGCATGTTTTGCATACACAATAGCAGAAATTTGAAATAATCTTTCTCATCTCCAATTACCAAGTCCCCTAATCTCCCTCCTCTTCCCTTCAGCCCCATCTCCTCCCATCCCTTTGTGTCCAGCACCCTCTGCCCACACTCCCTTCTTTATTTTAACACTTGGAGCTTTCAGGACTGAGCAGTAAACTTTTGCTATGTAAGGACATCAAGCAATATGAACCAAATGTTGACAAATGGAGGTGATGTACAAATGAATTGCAGTCTAATTGAATGTTGGGGCAAGCTCGAATGACTCAACAGCTTAATCTGATTTCTGGGAAACCGTTGATTCATGCGTATTTCGTGTGCATTTTGTGCCTGATTGCTATTGATGAAGTTGATGCAATTTCTCAGACAGTGGAACCTGGCAAGATCCCCATAGAATTACTTAGTTGCTGCATTTAACCTTGGTTAGGTGTCCCCACCCTTGGAATTTTGTTACTGGGAACTGTGCACTGCGTCACAATACTTTCCAGTATGAGAGGTTGTTACTTATAAGAACTTGTATATGGTGGGAGAAAATGTGAAGAATACAGCTCTGTTGACTTTTTAACAATGGGTTACAGCAAACTTTTTAAATTAACTGGCACAAAAGGGACCAGGAGTGTGCTGGTGGATCAAATATTCTGGATAATGAAGAGGTATGCACAATCGCAGTAAACCCTGATCAAGCGAAGTTTTGAGACAACAACATCCCTCAAAAAACTGTGTAAAGATATCAATGTGTCACTTAAAATCAATATAAAAATGCACAGTAAGTAATAGAAACATAATGCAGGTGATACACTTTATTTACAGCATAAATATTACGATATTTAAGGTATATAATTTTTGCTGGTTTGAGTGCCAGTTGACCAGGGTCTGGTTAATAGTTTGCTATAATTTCTTACTTAGTCAAGTATACATGTTGTACTTTATCCTTGTTTTGAAGTTTATTTGCAGTATCCTGTCTGCAATGCTTCACTAAATAAAAATTTAACCATGTGATACATATATTTCTTGCCATCTTTTAAGTTTTCTACTTAAGTATTTATCAAACTTGCCTTTCATTTTGCACTCGTTACAGTAAGAGACAGAGTTCGGACTAAAATGGAACGTGATATATTAGTTGAAGTGAATCATCCATTCATCGTCAAATTACACTATGGTAAGTTTGTTTTGAAAAAAAAAAGTAATATGCAGTATTGCAATAATCTGAGTAGATATGGGGGTGGGGAAGATGGTGCATTGTTGAAGTCTTGTGTTCTGATATCATTTAGAAAAGCTTTCGTAATATATGGAGGTGGTTCTTGCGCCTCCTGCAGATGTTTGAAACATTAGTTTATTAGTCTGAAGTGCGATCTGTGGCTCAGTTCGCACTTTATTCAGAGGATTATGTATTGATGTCCCACTCTGGGACGTCAACCCAAAGTTACTGGGGAGGACTACATTGCTGTCTTTCAGATGAGACATTGAATTGTGACTTTCAGCTGCTATCACAGATGAACACACAATTCCACAGCATCATTTTGAAGAGAATTTTGGGGAGTTATTTCTCTTCCTGCCGTTATTTATCCCTCCGTCAATATCACAAATACATTTTCTGACCATTTTCACACTTGTAGGAATTTGCTGCGTGCATTGTTTCTTTCATTACAACAGTGACTGCATGCCACTGACTGAAGAACTCTGAGATACTTGAGATAACTGTAGATACTATCGAAATACAAGTTTGTCTTGTTACTTAAAAATAAAAGAACGTGTGTGTGATATGTTACAAATTACATCCTTTGTGACAGTGATAAATTATCCCTTCCTATTCTTTTGAAGTTGTCTACATCTTTTGACAATACATTGCACCTCTTGACACAATGCGCTACTCCATTCTCAAATCTGCGTTTTCACTGTCCAGCTAAGCGGAAGTGCTGTATGTATTTAGTTCTGTTCTAATCTTTCTTAACTGTAACCAGTGAATTACTTATACTGGCTGCTCCTCCTCATCTCACTGCTACCTCTGAAGTTTCCCAAGGAACTATTCTTGACCCTTCTATTTTTCATCTGTATCAGTGCTTTAATCTATAAACACTTCAGATTCTCTGTAAATGTGGATGGTCAGCTTTATTGAATTTATTGTCATGTGTACTGAGACACAGTGAAAAGCTTTGTCTTGCGAGCAATACAGGCAGATCACATAGTTAAGTAACATAGTAAATAATAAGTAAACAGTGGCGCAAAAATATCCAGGCGAATGTTAAGATCTGAGGAGCTTCAAACCTGTAAGTTTACATGAAACAGTAATTTTTAAAAGCATGCTATTAAGTTTAGAGTGTAGAATGATTGTAGGAAATAGGAAACTTAGATCTGCACGCAGGAGCTCACAAGGACTCGACCATGTCCGGCGCCATTATCACTGTATACTTAAATTGACTTTGATTCATTACACTAATTTGGCATGCAGTATTTGAAAAGCAAAATTTCTCCAACTTAAAAATTGGAAACACTGTTAACTTTGGTCTCCGTCGAAACTTTGTTCCGTGCCCACTTTGATTGTGACAGAGATAAATTATACCTTCCTATTCTTTTCAAGCCATGTACACCTCTTGCCTGCTAATTGTTGAGATGACCATTTCCCCTTTTTCTATTTGTTCACTAATTGAATTTCCATCTACATTGCATCATCTACACCAATACCAAGACTACCACTTTTATAATGTTATTTGACATTGACCATTCTTTAAATCATCTGTTGAAAATCTCACTAATGCTTTTGTTCCCTTTTTAGACTTAACTATACCAGTCCTTACACCAGGTTGTCATCAACCTGTGTTTGTCCAAAGCTCTGCTCATATCTTAATTGGTGAATGAGTTTTGAAATTATGCATATCATTGACTTACTTTGACCAATGCTTCAATTTTAGAATCCCCATCTTGGTGTTAAAAACCCCCACAACCCTACTTTCCATCCTTCTGTAGCCCCCTTTAGCCCTACAAGCCATCAATATATCTGCACTCTTCCATTTCTAGCTTCTTTTGTATCCTTGATTGTAATCATTCCACCATTGGTGGCTGTCCTGAGGTCCTAAACTCCGGGAATTTCCCTCCTAAATTGATCCATCTCTCTAAGCTCGTGCTATGCTCTGTAAAACCTACCTCTTTAATCAACTGTTGTCATTTTCCATGATTTTACTCAGTGGCTCAATGTCAAAAAATGAGACTTTTTTTTCTCCTTTTGGGGCACTTTAATGCATTAATGTATTACTAGAGAGTTAATGGCAATATGTATTTTATACTTTTCAACTTCAAACCACATTGGTTTAGATCTCAAAATCTATTTTGATGGTTATATTCAGCCTATAGTTTGAAGAGTGGTGGACACTGATTCCTGAGACTCATTGCTGTAATTGTGATACAGTCTTTAAATGTTCTGATATTATTCCTGGATCTCACTATTCATCTAGATATTACAGAGGAAGATGTACTCTGATAAACATCCTCCATTATTCAGACTGACCAGTGATGCTAAATCTGAGAAAATATTAAAGTTGAGCCATAAAAATGTGTTGGAAAGCTAACTTGATAAAGCAGAAGGTAAAGGAGAGATAGGATAACAGCCAGGACTACAAAAGTGCTCTAAACTTCACATTTATTCTGAACGTTCCCAACTGCTACGTGCTTGTGGCAAAACTTAAATGCATGTTATTGATTTATAAGACCAGTGGTAACACAGGATATTAACGATTGCAAAATTGTATAAAGTATTCGAGCTGTCTAGTTTATAATAAATATAACTGTTATTGTTGGCTCCTTTTAAATTAATACCCATCCAAATGAACTACCTTTTCAAAGCTTTCCAGACTGAAGGGAAACTGTACCTTCTGTTGGACTTTCTCAGGGGAGGAGACCTGTTTACACGGCTATCCAAAGAGGTAAGGACTTGCTGCAATGCATTTTTATCCAAAACAAAAGTGCCAAGTAATATATTTGCTTTGAAATATGTTGAGTACATTTATCAAGGCCAAGTGCGATAGGAGATTGTATCATAATGGTAATGTAACTGAAATATAACCCAGAGGCCCAGGTTATCACTCTAGGGTCATAGCCTCAAAGCCTACTACAGCAATTGGTGGCGATTCATCTAATGAAAATCTCAAGTTGGTACTTAGTTCCATGGTTGAAAATGTGTTGCTGGAAAAGCGCAGCAGGTCAGGCAGCATCCAAGGAGCAGGAGAATCGACGTTTCGG
Source organism: Chiloscyllium plagiosum (assembly GCF_004010195.1). Classification (NCBI taxonomy): domain Eukaryota; kingdom Metazoa; phylum Chordata; class Chondrichthyes; order Orectolobiformes; family Hemiscylliidae; genus Chiloscyllium; species Chiloscyllium plagiosum. The sequence goes on from NC_057721.1 coordinate 11,725,754, forward strand.
GCATGAGCCCTTCTTCAGGAATGAGGAAAGTGTGCCCAGCAGGCTAAGATAAAAGGTAGGGAGGAGGGACTTGGGGGAGGGGTGTTGGAAATG
>NC_057721.1:11726521-11735687 GCF_004010195.1 Chiloscyllium plagiosum
ACCACCTTCCTAACCTGCAATCTTCTTCCTGACCTCTCCGCCCCCACCCCCACTCCGGCCTATCACCCTCCTCTTAACCTCCTTCCACCTATCGCATTTCCAACGCCCCTTCCCCCAAGTCCCTCCTCCCCATCTTTTATCTTAGCCTGCTGGGCACACTTTCCTCATTCCTGAAGAAGGGCTCATGCCTGAAACGTCGATTCTCCTGCTCCTTGGATGCTGCCTGACCTGCTACGATTTTTCAGCAGCACATTTTCAGCTCTGATCTCCAGCATCTGCAGTCCTCACTTTCTCCACTTAGTCTCCATAATGGTGCCATGGAACTATTATTGTCGAAAAACCTTGAAGGAAATGTGCCAACGATTTCTGGTCTGGATGTGATCTTTCCGTCTCAGATCCTGATAAGATTCCTAATGGAGTGGCAGTGGCCTGATTGTTTGATGTATAGAAAATAGTTGTTAAACAATTTAGACCTGATAAGCTCCAAACCTGATGGCGATGTTTAATTGGATTATATACTTTGGTAAGTTTAATCATACAGACAGATTGATAAATCAATAGAGAAGCAAACCAAATTTGAGTTCTTAACATCCATAACTTCAGGATAGAATCATTGATTATTTTGAAAAATAAATTTTACCGTAGCAGAAAATGAACTTGATTTATAAATGCTTAAGGGTGATAGTGGCAAGGTCATCCATAACTTAAATATTATGGAGTAGGAGAGATATTGCTGAAGCTTTGTCTCTTGCATTTCCATCTGATTTTATTAGTCAGTCAGCATCTGTTTCCCCTGTAGTGTAATTTGTTGTGATACATTGAAATTGGCAGTCTGGTATTTGTTCTGATAAGTGCAAGATCTCTCTTTTCAGCAATATGTACATTTTAATATATTTCATACTCTGAAACAGCTAATTATTTTTCAACTCTAGTTCCTAGTTATTAACGCCTCTACATATCTGACATATTTGTTTTCCCATAATTCTTTCTTTTATACAGTGTCATGATTTTTAAAAAAACGCAGATCCTTACAGTAATCATTAAAGCATTTTTGGAAGGTGTAACCTCAATGTTAATAAACTATGAAACCACAAACCTGAATGCAAATGTTTTTCATTCTGATCAAAATACTTTTCCTAATTTTTCTAAAACAAGGCTGCAATAATCAAGTTTTTAATTGATCTAATTAGTTAATGCCACAGGCTGAAAAGACTTAGCTGTTTCAATAATCCCATATGTTGAGCTGTTAGGTTGAATATAAATTATTTAAATAAAACAAAGAACTGCAGATGCTGGTAATCTGAAACAAAAACACATTGCTGGAGAAACCCAGCAGCATCTGTGGAGAGAAAACAATGTTTCAAGTCTAGTGACCTTCCTTCAGTATGAACTATCTGTTGCATTTAGTTTAGAATATTGTGGTGATATATCCTGCTGAAGATATTATAGAAAATGTTAACCATCCGTAGGCTATACTGAGAACTCCATACTTCATGCATAGTATTTTTTAATATATTGATACATTTTCCTTTTGATTATCAAAAAATTTGGAAATTAGGATTATAATTCTGCAAAATTTGATTTTATTTGTTGTCTTTACAAGTAAATACAGTTATTGACTCCTTGGATCTTCCTTTGATTTTTGCTTGAAGTACTTTTGATTACCAAGCTCCTTTGTGGAATTTCACAATTTATTCCAAACATCTTGTAAAATGCCCGAAAGCAAAGATAACCGTAACGTGGAAGGGCATGTTGCCATGGTCCATTTTGCTTTGTATCATTCCAGCATTTCTCATTCACTTGGGACAGATTCAAGCATGTGCCATGAAAATGTTTATTTTCATGAGGGAAAAAAACTGCATGTATTACCACAACTATTAGGTTTAAGAAAAGCACCATTAGTGTTTCAGTATTTTGTTCAAAGTGGGCCTTGATTACTCTAGTTTGCAATACAGTATACAAACATTAAGATGATTTTTTTTGCTTTATTTTTCCATTGAGTGTTCATCTGAAATTGTTTAAACTTTGCTATGCTGCTACAGAACAAAGAAAATGACAGCACAGAAACAGGTCCTTCAGCCATTCAAGCCTGCGCTGATCCAGGTCTTCTTTTGAACCTTGTCACCTATTTTTGCAAGATCTGTATCCCTCCCCCCTGCCCACTCATGTATCTATCTAGATACATCTTTAATGATGCTATCGTGCCTGCCTCTACCATCTCTACTGGCAATGCATTCCAGGCACCCATTACTCTCTGTGTATTGAACTTTCCACGCATATCTCCCCTAAATTTTTCCCCTCACCTTGTGACTCCCTAGTAATTGAGCCCCCCACTCTGGGAAGAAGATTCTTGCTATGCATCCTGTCTATACCTGTCATAATTTTGTACACCTCAGCTAGGTGCTTCTCCACCCCCACCCCCCAAAAAAAAGCCTCTGCCTTTCTAATGAAAATAATCCTAACCTACTCCACCAGTCTTCATAGCTAGCACCCTCCATACCAGGCAACATTCTGGTGAACCTCCTGTGAATCCTCTCCAAAGTATCCACATCCTTCTCGTAATGTGATGACCAGAAGTGTATGCAGTATTCCAAATGTGGCCAAACCAAAGTCCTGTATAACTGTGACATGACCTGCCAACTCTTGTACTCAATACCCTGTCTGATGAAGGAAAGCATGCCATATGTTGTCTTGACCACTGTATCGACTAGCGTTGGCGCTTTCAGGGTACAATGGACCTGAACACTCACCTCTCTATACATCAGTTTTCCACAGGGCTTTTCCATTTACTGTATAGTTTGCTCTTGAATTGGATCTTCCAAAATGCATCACTTTGCATTTTCCCAGATTGAACTCGATCTGCCATTTCTCTGCCCAACTCTCCAATCTATCTATATTCTGCTATATTCTGATAATCCCCTTTACCATCTACTATTCCACCAATCTTAATGTCATCTGTAAACTTGCTAATCAGACCATCTATACCTTCCTCCAGATTACTTATGTATATCACAAAGAACTGTGGTCCCAACACTGATCTCTGTGGAACACCACTGGTCACAGTTCTCCATTTTGAGAAACTCCCTTCCACTACTACTGTCTCATGCTGCCCAGCCAGTTCTCTATCCATCTAACTAGTAGACCCTGGACCCCATGTGACTTCACTTTGTCCATCAGCCTACTATGGAAAACCTTATCAAATGCCCTACTGATGTCTATGTATATGCTTTCTACAGCCCTTCCCTCATCAATCAACTTTGTCACTTCCTCAGAGTTCTATTAAGTTGTTAAGACATGACCTCCCCTGCACAAAACCATGTTGTCTATCACTGATCAGTCCATTTTCTTCCAAATGTAAATAGATCCTATCCCTCAATATCTTCTCCAGCAGCTTCCCCACCACTGACGTCAGGCTCACTGCTCTATAATTACCTAGATTACCCTTGCTACCCTTAAACAAGGGACTACATTAGTAATTCTCCAGGGCCTCACCCACATTCAAGTATGCTGCAAAGATATCAGTTAAGGTCCCAGCTATTTCCCCCTCGTTTCCCTCAATAACCTGAGAGAGATCCCATTCAGACCTGGGGACTTGTCCACCTTAATGCCTTTTAGAATACCCAACACTTATTCCCTCATGTCGAATGACGGAGAGTAATCAAACATCTGTCTCTAACCTTAACATCTGTCCTGTTCCTCTCCTCGGTGAATACAGATTCATTAAGAATCTCACCCATTTTCTGACTCCACGCATAAGTTTTCTCCCTTGTCCTTGAATCAGCCAACTCTTTCTCTCGTTACTCTCTTGCTCCTTACATACGAATAAGACTTGGGATTTTCTTTAACCCTATTTGCTAAAGATACTTCATGACCCCTTTTTGCCCTCTTAATTCCTTGTTTCACATTGGTCCTACTTTCCCGATATTCTTCCAAAGCTTTGTCTGTTTTCACTCACCTTGACCTTTATGTATGCTTTATTTTTCTTCTTAGCTAGACTCACAATTTCAACTGTCATCCCTAAATCACCTGGTTCCCTCATCTTGCCATTTCTATCCCTCATTTTCACAGGGGCATGTCTGTCCTGCATTCTGATCAATCTCTCTTTAAAAGCCTCCCACGTACCTAATGTGGGTTTACCTTCAAACAGCTGCTCCCAATTCACATTCCCCCAATTTGGGAGAAAGTGAGGACTATAAATGCTGGAAATCAGAGTCGAGAGTGTAGTACTGAAAAAGCACAGCAGGTCAGGCAGCATTTGAGGAGCAGGATAATTGACATTTCAGGCATAAGCCCTTAATCAGGAATTCCCCAATTTAGCAATCTTCCTTTCGGCCCATGAGTATTCTAAAACTTGTGGAATTGTGATCACTATTTCCCTACTGAAACTTCAACTGCCTAGCTGGGCTCATTCCCCAACACCAGGTCCAGTTCCTGAGTTGGACTATTTACCACCCCTTCCTGAGTTGGACTATTTACATACTGCTCTATAAAACCCTCCTGGATGCTCCTTACAAATTCTGCTCCATCTAGACCTCTAACGCTAAGTGAATCCCAGTCAATGTTGGGAAAATTAAAATCTCCTATTACCCACCACCATGTTGTTCCTACATCTTTCTGTAATCTGTACCTCTATCTCACGGTCGCTGTTAAGAGGCCTGTAGTGCAGCCCCAACACTGCTACCGCACTCTTCCTATTTCTGAGCTCTGCCCATATTACCTCCCTACTCGAGTCCTCCATAGTGCTCTCCTTCAGCACAGCTGTGATATCCTCTGATCAAAAATGCAACTCCTCCACCCCTTTTACCTCCATCTCTATCCTGCCTGAAACATCCATATCCTGGGTTGTTTAGCTGCCAATTATGCTATTCCATCAATAAAATCTCAGTAACAGCAATAACGTCATACTCCCAGGTACAAATCCAAGCCCTAAGTTTATCTGCCTTACTTACTAGACGTCTCACATTAAACAAATGCACCTCAGACCCCCAGTCCCTCTGTGTTCATCATGTGCTCGCTGTCTGCTGACTTAGTCACGCTGACTTCATTATCTAGTTTCTTACAGGCTTTAGTTATTCCCTCCTTACTGTACACTAACGTCCTCATTTGGTTCCCATCTCCTTGCCACATTAGTTTAAACTCTCCCCAACAGCATTAGCGAAAGCATCCCCTGGGACATGGTTCCAGTCCGGAGCAGGCATAGACCGTCCACTTTGTAATAATCACACCTCCCCCAAAACTGGTCCCAAAAATCTACACCCCTCCCTCCCTGGACCATTTCTCAAGCTATGCATTCATCCTGCTTATTCTTGCTTCTCAACTCTGACTAGCACGTGCCCCTAGTAACAATCCTGAGATTACTACCTCCGAGATCCTACTTTTTAACTGGGCTCATAACTCCCTAAATTCTGCTTGTAGGACCTCATCTCGTTTTTTACCTAATCATTGGTGCATATATGCACCATGACAGCTGACTGTTGGGGAAAGTACTAAATTATTTGTAAAAATCTCTGTTTTGAATAAACACATTTGAGGTATGCTATTCAGGAAATGTATCAGTTTGCTGAAAGGACGTTTCACTTCAATCCATTTGGTTGAATTTTGCATTTACTTTTGATTCATTGTTGAAATAATTGTCTACTTTTTAAGAACTAAACAGTCCATGGTGCAGGATTGCTTTTGGTAGTGCATTCTATGTTGGAGCATGTTGTTTTTTTTAAAGTTCGTTCTTGTTCATCTTTGATCACAAATTACTGACTCATTGAGCAGTGTATATAGTTTTTGTTTCATTTAGCAAAAGCCCATCATAATTTCATGTCGCTTATTAAGATTGAATCTCAACTTCCACTGTACTAATAAAAAGACTCAATTATATCATTCCTTCTGATGACGAACTGTTGCTCATTCTTGGTTGCATTAAAATTTTCTTCCTCCTTTACCTCGTCTCCAGCCCGTAGAGCTTAGATATGAAGTTAAGGAGATGGCTGACGAGCAGGTTGGAGGAGGAGAATGAAGAAGCAGGGAGAATGCAAGGAATGAGTGTGTTTGGGAAAAAGAATGTAAAACAGGAAATAGGAAGAAGTTGGACGATGAATGAGGTGAGAGATTTGGGATGATCCAAAAGAAGTGCACAAGAGTGTGAATGTTCTGTGGTCTGCAGGTGTTACTGGAAAAACCTCCAATGCAAAGGTGGAGGAAAATGGCATATTTGGGAGGTAGGTGTGTTTTGAGTTGAGGCAATATGACTTTAAGTAGGGAATTCATAGCAGTGGAATTGCCTTTTTTAAAGGAAATGTGTTACTTTTAAGGCCAGCAATTATTGCTGATCCCAGATTCCTTCCTGAGAGTGGTGATGAACTGCAATCTTGAACAATTAGGGTTCACATGGAATACAGTTGCAAAGGGAATTCCACTATTTTGATCCAGTGACACTGCAGTGATGTCATCATTCCAGGTTAAATGTAAGTGACTTTGAGGAGAATTTGCAGGTGGTACTACATGTCTGCTACCTGTGTTCTTCAAGGTGAAAGAGGTCAAGGTTTGAGTTATTGTTGAAGAGCCTTGACAATTTTCTGAAGTATATCTTGTAGACTGTACACAGCTGCATTTTGTGCCAGTCAGACAGACCGCTTTGTTGCTTTGATCAGGTAGTGTTGAAGTCTTCAGTGTTCAATTTGCACTCCTCCAAGCGAGTCAAGACTATTCAATCATATTCCTGACTTGTATCTTTCTAAATGCTGGACAAGTTTTGGGAGTTAATGGGTGAGTTACTTTGATGAGGAAATCTCAGCTTCTGACCTGCTCTTCTTACTGTAGTATTTGAGTGGGTGGTCCAGTTAAGATTCTGGTTAATGGTGGCTCCTGTGATGGTGATGGATGTACTGCTGTTTTTCTCTTTGGAAATAGACATTGATCAGCATTTGTGTGACATATATATGTTTTGTAATTCCTGTCAGCCCAAACCATGCCTTTGGATGCTGATTGTTTGATTTGAGTCACGAATATTGACTTTCGTGAAATTTATCAGCAAACATTCTGACTTCTGACCTTGTGATGAAGGCAAGGTAATTGATGATATCCTAAAATGATGGGACTTAGGATACACACCTGACAAACTCCTGCAATTATGTCCTGGCACTGAGGTGATTAACCTCCCAACTGCAGCCATTTTCCTTTCTGCTTCCAACCAATGGAGAGTTTTCTTCCAATTCCCATTTCATTTTTTTTGCAATGGTTCTAAGACTTCACACCAGGCTAAAAGTTGCCTTAATGTTGAGTCTCTTCTCATTTCTTGAATTTGACTTTATAAGAAAATATATTATCTATGGGATATGGGCATCGCTGGCTAGGTGAGCATTTATTGTCCAGAGGGCAGTTAAGGGGGAAATACATTTCTGTGGATCTGCAGTAACATGTGAACCAGACCAGTTGGGAATGCATAAGCCAACTTGTTTGTTCCCTGGGCAAAGCTCCAATCATTAGCCATCAACTAACTGCAGGGTGAGCATCTAACCATATGTATTGTCCACTGTTAAGTCTCTATTTCCAGCAAGATTACATTGCTGATTCTACCCCTGCCTCAGCGCACGCTCCCTGAACTACTCTTCAGTGACTTTGTTATCTTTTTATCTAGCTTTATCATCCTTATCATCTAGCCTACTGCATTTGCTGGTCACAATGTGGTTTTCTTTATACTGTATAAGGCCAGGGAACATTGAACAGTTGAGAGGAGAACTGCCAAGCTATCAGCATGTCAAGACTGCCTGGAAAATAGCTCCCTTGAAGATACATTTATCGATCAGTAACCTGTGAAGTAGAATTCCCAAGAAGAAGAAAAGACAAGATACAGATAAAACTGAAAGCTGTCTGGTTTTGAGATAAGAAGTTTTGTTTTGTAAATCTTAATCGGGGGTTTTATTGGACTAGTATTATAGAAGGGAAGGTGAAAGATACGTGAGAGGAAGGAGTTGTAAATAGTTAATTCTCTGTTATTCTTTAAGGAATAAAGTTGTTAATTTTTACTTGAAACAGTTCTTGGCCTCTTGAGTTTTCAGATTACTGCGTGGGATAAATCTTGTGTTGCTGATTTACAGTAAACCAGAAAGTTTACCCTGTGTCATAACAGTTTGGGGGCTTGAACTGTTTTAGACAGATTTGAATAGATTTGGGGGTTTGAAAAATCCCAGCAGATTTAAACACTTGCAGGTTGGTGTTCCTAGATCTTTAAAGAAAACGTGAGACAGTTTGTTTAATTTCGGTTACCTGTGGTTGATTAAATTAAAAGTGAAAGAAATGGCCCTTAAACTTGCTAAAGAGGTTCTAGGATTTGCCAAGAAAGTTCAGAAGGAAAGAAAAAGGCCATACTTTTAGAATTAGCAAAGCAGGAAGGCTGTGAAGAAGGTAGCACTGACAGGGAATACTTGCGGACACAGAGATGGGTTCAAGTGCGTATACTTCAACGCAAGGAGTATCAGAAATAGGGTGGGTGAACTTAACTTAAGGCGTGGATCGGTACCTGGGACTACGATGTTGTGGCCATCACAGAAACGTGGATAGAAGAGGGACAGGAATGGTTGTTGGAGGTTCCTGGTTACAGATGTTTCAGTAGGATTAGGGAGGGTGGTAAAAAAGTAGGGGGGGTGGCGTTGCTAATTAGAAATGGTATAACGGCTGCAGAAAGGCAGTTCGAGTGGGATCTGCCTTTAGAGGTAGAATGGGCTGAAGTCAGAAATAGGAAAGGTGCAGTCACCTTGTTGGGTGTTTACTATAGGCCCCCCAATAGCAGCAGAGATGTGGAGAAACACTTTGGGAAACAGATTTTGGAAACGTGCAGAAGCCACAGGGCGATTTCAACTTCCCAAATATTGATTGGAAGCTCTTTAGATCAAGTAGATTGGATGGGGCGGTGTTTGTGCAGTGTGTCCAGGAAGCTTTTCTAACTCAGTATGTCGATTGTCCGACCAGAGGGGAGGCCATTTTGGATTTGGTACTCGGTAATGAACCGGGACAAGTGATGGGCTTGTTAGTGGGTGAACATTTTGGTGATGGTGACCACAATTCTGTGACTTTCACCTTGGTTATGGAGAGAGATAGGTGCGCACAACAAGGTAGATTTTATAATTGGGGGAAGGGAAATTACGATGCTGTAAGACAGGTTCTGAGGAGCATA
>NC_057721.1:11736799-11749298 GCF_004010195.1 Chiloscyllium plagiosum
TGGATGAGGGTCGAGCAGTGGATGTAGTGTACATGGATTTTAGTAAGGCATTTGATAAGGTTCCCCATGGTAGGCTTATGCGGAAAGTCAGGAGGCATGGGATAGAGGGAAGTTTGGCCAATTGGATAGAAAACTGGCTAACCGGTCGAAGGCAGAGAGTGGTGGTAGATGGTAAATATTCAGCCTGGAGCCCAGTTACAAGTGGAGTTCCGCAGGGATCAGTTCTGGGTCCTCTGCTGTTTGTAATTTTTATTAATGACTTAGATGAGGGAGTCGAAGGGTGGGTCAGTAAATTTGCAGATGATACGAAGATAGGTGTAGTTGTGGACAGTGAGGAGGGCTGTTGTCGGCTGCAGAGGGACTTAGATATGATGCAGAGCTGGGCTGAGGAGTGGCAGATGGAGTTCAACCCTGCCAAGTGTGAGGTTGTCCATTTTGGAAGAACAAATAAGAATGCGGAATACAGGGTTAATGGTAGGGTTCTTAGTCAGGTGGAGGAACAGAGGGATCTTGGGGTCTATGTACATAGATCTTTGAAGGTTGCCACTCAGGTGGATAGAGTTTGTAAGAAGGCCTATGGAGTATTATCGTTCATTAGCAGAGGGATTGAAGTGATGTTGCAACTGTACAGGACTTTGGTTAGGCCGCATTTGGAGTACTGTGTGCAGTTCTGGTTGCCTCACTTTAGGAAAGATGTGGAAGCTTTGGAGAGGGTTCAGAGAAGATTTACCAGGATGTTGCCTGGAATGGAGAGGAAGTCGTACGAGGATCGGTTGAGAGTTCTCGGCCTTTTCTCGTTGGAACGGCGAAGGATGAGGGGTGATTTGATAGAGGTTTATAAGATGATCAGAGGAATAGATAGAGTAGACAGTCAGAGACTTTTTCCCCTGGTACAACAGAGTGTTACAAGGGGACATAAATTTAACGTGAAGGGTGGAAGGTATCGGGGAGATGTTAGGGGTGGGTTCTTTACCCAGAGAGTGGTGTGGGCATGGAATGCGCTGCCTGTGGGAGTGGTAGAGTCAGAATCTTTGGTGACCTTTAAGCGGCAATTGGATAGGTACATGGATGGGTGCTTAAGCTAGGACAAATGTTCGGCACAACATAGTGGGCCGAAGGGCCTGTTCTGTGCTGTATTGTTCTATGTTCTATGTTCTAAGTTAGATTTGGGTTTAACCAAGGACAAAAGTAAAGCTGAAATTGCCAGGCAATTACTCAAACACTTAGGTGTGCCAGAGAAACAGACTAGCACAGTAGAGATAGAAAAACTTAAATTACAATTGAGGAAAATGGAGTTAGACGATAAACAAAGGGAGAGAGAAAGGGAAAGAGAGAGAGAAGTTTCTTAGCTGAGCAAAGAGAAGAAAGTGATAGAGAAAGAGAAGAAGAAGAAAATTCTTAGCTGAGCAAAAAGAGAATCTGAATGTGAGAATTTGAAACCGCCTTTATTTCACTTGAAAAATTGGCGAGGCAGATGGAATGGTCTGAGAATTTATGGATAATGCTAGTTCAGACTAAACTGGTACGCAGAGCTAATGAGGTATTTGCTGCACTGTCAGACATGGGGTCAAGAGATTCTGAAGAGGTCAAACAGGCTATTTTAAGTGCTTATGAACTGGTACCAGAAACACATGGGCAGCGATTTAGAAACATAAAGAAGGAACCAGTTCAGACTTGCGTTGAGTTCGAAAGAATTAAACATCGTCATTTTGATAGATGGGCGTGTGCTTTGAAAATAGATAGGATCTTTGAAGCTCTATGAGAGATTATTCTGCTGGAGGAGTTTAAAAATTCACTTCCAGAGATCGTAAGAATTCACATGGAAGAACAGAAAGTTCAGGAAATGAAAAAGGAAGCAGAATTATCAGATGAGTACATATTGTTGCATAAGACAAGTTTCCAGCCAGAATTTCATCCTGTGAGGGATGGAAGTTGGGAAAAGGAGAGATCATACACTACTAAACCAAGAGTAGAGAGCATTGATAAGAATTTACCAGAGCATAAAAAAGAAGCCCAAGAAGTTGGAAAGGAGGTACAGTCACAATGCTAGTTATTAAAGGCACTGTGGGAAAAGATGTGGTAAAAGAAGCTAAGCCAGTGGCATTAGTGAAGGTAGTAAAGGAGATTCAAAGAAGAGCCAAGGAGCTGCAGAAGAATGCACAGCCTAAGCAGGGACAGGGTATGGAGTTAGTACCTGATCTCTGCAAAGGATTTGCCTGTGGGTAAAGTTTACTCCGAAAGAACAGGGGCAAAGGACAAGTAGTTATAATTTGAGAGATACAGGGTCTAACCAGTTACTGACGGTAAGGGATGAGCGAACATGCATTTTTTTTCTGATCTGTTACCAGAGTGTGTGGTAATTTGTGGGATAGATGGACAGAGGTTTAGCATTCTCCTTTGTAAGATCAGGTTGGAGTGCTAACTCAAGACTGGGAAAGTTACAGTGGGAGTGATTGACAGAGTGTCAGTTCCAGAAATCCAGTTTGTTCTTGAGAATGATTTGGCACGATCCAAGTTGGGAGTGACACTCCTTGTGGAGAAGCCCAAGGAAGACAAGAAACTGAGGAGTTATCAGAGTTGGCGAAAGATATTTCTGAGTTTGTAACCCCAAATGGGCTATATTAGTTTAAAGTGATGTCATTTGGAATGAAGAACACACCTGCTGCATTCAAAAGACTCATGAACAGAGTTGTGGCTGGGTTAACAAGCTGTGAAGTCTATTTGGACGATGTAGTGATCTTTAGTAAGTCCTGGAAAGATCATATGGTACAGTTGGCAGAGCTCTTTGAACAACTACGAGAAGCAAAATTGGTAATAAGCTTAAAACTGAATTTGCGAAAGCAGAGGTGACATTCTTGGGACATAACTTCGGTCATGGAAGGTTGATCCCATGGAACGCAAAGATGAAGGTAATCAAGGAATTTCCATGACCAACCTTGAAGAAAGAGGTGCTTTGATTCTTAAGACTCAGTGGATTCTATCAGAAGTTTGTTCCCAACTTCTTCAGTGTAGTGGCACCGTTAACCAATTTGCTGAAGAAGACAACAGTTGCGGTGGACAGAACCATGTCAGGAGGCATTTGACCATTTGAAAGCCATATTAACCAGCCAACCAGTTTTAGCTACACCAAACTTCAAAACCTTTTTAATGTCGCCATTGATGCTATTGTCATAGGAGTTGGTGCTTTACTCCTACAGGAAGATGAGGATGGGATTGAACTGCCAGTTGGTTATTATATGAAGATGATCAGCATCCACCAGAGGAAATACTCCACAATCGAGGAAAAAAAACTATTGAGTTTGGTACTGGCCTCAACATTTTAATGTGTATGTCACACGCAATGTGGAGGCAGTTGTGTACACTGGTCACAATCTTATATTTTTTGAACGATTTAAAGATGAGAATATGAAACTATTTTGTTGGAATCTTATGTTAGAGTTTTAATTTTAAAATCGTAGATGTTGCAGATTGTAAGAATGTAATTGCAGATGCGTTATTGTGGATTTAACTGAGTTTAGATGAGATTTATATTTATTTAATGTTTTTACGCACGCACGCGCACACACACACATATATATGGTAAGAAGTTAAGGTGAACATATATTGAAGTTGTGTGTATGTTAGGGTAATGTTTTTTAAAAAAGAATGAAGCCATCTTTTCATTATGGTTCATTTTTTCTTAAGGGGAAGGTGTTATGAAGATGTGGGTGTACTATACTTTTAAGAGTTAGAAGTTAGCAGTGAAAGCATCAGGTGTTCTCAGTAAGATACAATGTAGCATATGATCCAGCCACTGGGGTAGCTTGGGTAGCTGGTTGCCTGGAAATGACAAAACAGATTTGAATTAGGCCAATCAATTTAAATTATGCCCTGAAAACTTCCAAACTCCAATCCAATTTGAATTTAGTATGTTGACAATCTTACATAACAACATAATCTGATTCTTTGGGGGTATAAGGCCAGGGAATATTGAACTGTTGAGAGGAGAGCTGCCAAGCTATCAGCATGTCAAGACTGCCTGGAAAATAGCTCTCTTATAGGTACCTTTACTGATCAGTAACCTGTGAAGCAGAATCCCCAAGAAGAAGAAAAGACAGGAATAAAGATAAAACGGAAAGCCGCCTGTTTTGAAATAAGTTTTGTTTTGTAAATCTTAATCGGGGTTTTATCAGACTAGTATTATAGAAGGGAAGGTTAGAGGAAGGGCTTGTAAACAGCATTTAATTGTTCTTGGCGTCTTGAATTTTCACAGATAACTGCATGCGATAAATCTTTTGTGGTGTTGGTTTACATTAAACTGGAGAGTTTACCCCGTGTCATAACACAGCTCACTGCCGTCTTTCAAAGGGTGATTAGCATTGGGCAATAAATGCTGGCCCAGCCAGTGTCAGCCACATCTTGTGCAAGAATTTTTTAACACTTTGCCCAAAACTGCCCAAAATTCCACTTTGCAACAAGTCTTGTTCAGCCATCACTCTAGTGCATGGTGATTTACTGTTGCTCCCAATTAAGTACTGCTTTGATTGTAAAATTCTCATCCTTGTCAAATCCCTTCTTAATCTTACCCGTCTCTGTCTTTGTAACCACCTCCAGACACGTGATTTTGAGAATTGTAATAGTTGTCCAAATTTTGCTGTTTTGCAGATGCAGCGGTTTTAATCACTATCATTAGCAGTTGCACTTGAAGCTTCAGGAATCCCAACCTCGAGATTATCTTCCTTTAACACCCCTGTGTCTCAATCCCCTTCTGCTCTTTTAAGGCATTTTTTTAAGCCTGGTGAAACATTAGTTTCACTGTCATCTGTACTGATATCTTCTTGCATCTCACTGTCAAATTGGTTGATAGCATTCCAATGAAACATTTTGAGATATTTTATATAAAGGTGCTGAGTAAGTGGAGGTTATTGTAGCCCTGCAGTTAACCAATTGGCATCATCACCAATGAATACGTTCACATTAATGTTTAGTTCGTTCACCTGAACTTTTATAAGTCACTTTATACAATTGGAAAAGAATATTCTGGTCTTCTCAGTATTAATTGTTGGTGTTTTAATTTGTATTTCGCTGTGTTCTTGGCTGTTTGGCAGTTAGGTGATAACGTGACCTGATGCACAAGGCATCAGAATTTTTAGGGACAGCTGGATGGACCAGTTGTCTTTTCTTGCCTGTCTGATATTTTCAAATGTTTGTATGTAAGAGGAAGGTAAGCTGCTTTCTCAACCTTTGGCATTTAGCAATTTAACAGCTTCATGCTTCAACCGATTTATCCTGGGAGACCAAAATGCATAAATGCCTTCCTATCTGTTTTCCTGCTACGATCCAGTTGGGACTATTTTCCATTATGAATTCCCTCATCAATCAATGGAGGAGCTGGTATTGAAAGTCAAAAAGATGCATGAAAATCCCATCATGTTTAGTACAGTCACTCCAATGATGGAGTAATTGAGCTTATTTGGTCTCTTGTCAACAAATAATCCTAGTGTTTGTAGTTTGAAATTTGTGATGGTAAGCGCAAGAGAAACTGCTAGCCCTGTCTAATCAGGACCACAAATCACTTAAGGCCAGATGAGGCGCAATGCTGATACTGAGTGCCAGGAAAAGTTTTGCTTCATAAATAAATGTTAAGACAATATGGCTTTTACAACTTCCCCACCATTTTGAGAATATTGGTGGAGGCAGGAAAACTGAACTCTTATTTTAGTGGCCTCCTCCTTTGGAAAACAGCTTTCTGTCTACCTAAACATCAATTTCAAAGTTATTGGTTCTTGTTTAATGAATTCCTTTCAGAACTTGTTCACTGTCTGCATAGCCTCAAACCTTTGTTCTTAAAGTGACCTGTATCCATCCAACTATGCCTTTCTTTGTATTGTTCCCCTTTGGCCTCCACTTCCTTAACTCACGTGGTCCATTCCAGTTTTAACTAAACAACTTTGATTTAGCTCATCATTTCCACCAAGGTCCTCTTAAATTTTCTACTTTGCTATCCCTTCACTCCCTCCAAAAGCCACTGCAAAACTAATCTATTTGATCTTTTAATTCACTGCTCCTAATCCTTCTGCCTCTCCAGTTCTGATGATTTTTGTCTCAGTTACTTTGGGATGTTTTAAGGTGCAATGTAGATGAAAGATTTTAGTCTTAAGCATCTTCTTATTTCTATATGCAATTTTGGTACCAACAGTTTAAAAATAATTCACTTGTGCTGTAATTTAACTTCCATGAATGGCCAAAGGGCCTGTCTCCGTGCTGTAGGACTCCATGACTCCAGTTTCATTATTTTCCATTTAAATTTTGTGCAGCCTTAAGCAGTTTGAACTATTTAAACCTGTTAGCATTGAATCCAAATGATATTATCCTCACCAGGTTATGTTCACTGAAGAGGATGTGAAGTTTTATCTTGCAGAGCTGGCTCTTGCTTTAGATCACCTACATAGTCTGGGAATTATCTACAGAGATCTAAAGCCAGAAAAGTAAGTTGCTGAAATTTTCATCCTTCACTAAGTTTTCATTAAGTATTGAATGAAATATTCTGCAGGATACTGTTTAGTGTTTTATCCACATAATAAATAATTGAAGTTGTTTTATTGTGTTTACTAAAATGTAGATTATCAGAATTGTTACTGAATTTCAATGTCAAAACTCCTTTCAAGGAATTAAATGTAACTATTTTCTTTCAGTATTTTGCTGGATGAACAGGGTCATATTAAACTAACAGGTGAGTAATCCATTAATATGGATTTTGTTAACTTTAATTTTCTGCCTGTATTACATATAATTGACCTTTACATTGTCATCTTTAGGGGTGGTTTAACCAAATTTCTTTCAAAAGAAATTTGGAGGAAAGACTATTTCTAAAAGTTCATGGTTTTAAAATCCAAGTATCTTTTCATGAGAGGGGGGGGTTTGGCCTTCACGTTGGAGGTATCCTCTCACTGTGTCTTATGGCACTGACATTTCTGGTATTGAAGCTATCCATGTCTAAATGTAACAAGAGCTGGGCTAAGGTGCCAACTAAGTTTCCGTAAGACCTCGGAGCAGTGCAGGCCATTTGGCCTGTTGGGTTTGTTCCACCATGGTGAAATCATGGTTGATCAGACAATTCTCAGCGGCACTTAGCCATCTTTTCCCAAAATACTTGATTCCTATACTGACTCAGCATTGGACTTAATTAACGATGCAGTCTCTACACCTCTGCAATAAAAGAGAAGTTCCACTCATTCACTGAACTGAGGTTTGAAAACTCCTCATCTCTTAAATGGCTGGCCCGAGTCTGAGCTTATGTCCTCTGGTCCTAAACACACACGGGGAAACAACCTCACTGAATTTACCCTGTTACGCCCCCTAGGATCCTCTATTTCAATAAGGTCACTTCTCAATCTTAGACTCCAAGACATGAAGCCCAGCCTACTCAGTCTCTACTCATAAGCGAATTCCTCAGTGTCCAGGGCCAACAGCAGTTTCTGGACTGTATCCAGTGTCAGCATTAGTGCAAAACTGTACAGTGATCTAGATGTGGTTGTATTCTTGCCTTTTACAGTTTTAGCAAAACCTCTCTACATTAAAATTCATTCCCTTTGAACTAAAAGAGAACATTACATTTCGTTTCCCTATTCCTCACTGACGCTGGTTGCTATATTTTGTGATTCATGTCCAAAGATCCCACTGTAATGCAGCTTTTTTCAATCTGTCTTCACTTAAATAATATTTAACGTGTCCAAGACCAAATCCTTGCATTTTCCCACATATGCCACCTGCGAAGTTTTGGCCTACTCCCTTAGCCTGGCTGTGTCCCTCTGTAGATTCTTTGTGCCATCCCCACTACAGGGAAACCTCGATTATCCGAACAAGATGGGCGGGAACTATTTCGTTCGGGTAATCGATTTTATTTGGTTAATTGACTAAATGCCTTTCCTCTGGGGCTCGGAGTTTTTAAAGTCTGCTCTCTGTTCAGGACCCTATCTGGGGCAGCTGGATTGGACACCAATAACAAAACTGCTGCTGCTTTTGTGGGGTAAGTCTCAAAATATGCGCACACAGACACATATATTTAACTTTTTACTGCAACTTTTTGACAGGTTCCATGTTTACCCTGTACAGGACAATGTTGGAGTGATTATCTGAGGAAGGGGGGTTTAGGGTACACCCCTGTGTAGAACTCCAGGAAAAGTGTGGGAGAGAGGGAGGGTGGAAGGTCAATCATTTGGAAATGATGCCTATTTAATCACTGTAAACAAAAGTCGCGATCACTGCTGGCAGCACGTCTTTGATGTAATGTTTCTGTTGGGACCTGGAGATCTCCTTCGGATAATCCAATTTTCAGATAATTGGTATTCGGATAATCGAGGTTCCTCTGCACTCACCTTCCCGCCTACTTTTGTAATTTGCAAACTTGGCAGAAGTACATTATTTTTCTGATTTGCGTGAAGTTATGTAGCGTACTTGTGAATTGAAAGGCAGGAAGTTGGAAGTTTCTCAATTTGTTTGTAAGGATGGTGGGGTGGGTGGAGAGTAATGGTCCTTTTAAGAGATTGTGCTTTTCAAAACTTGGGAGATTTAAACAAAAATGTCTGCAAGCAGATGTAGGTGCACGTACAGTTCTGAAATTGAAACATGTATCAGTTGGCTGTGTGGTTGGCAACAACCCAGGCTTGTTTTGGTGTTACGGCAACCAGCCTGAGTATTAGCCAATTAATTTAAACCAGGCCTTAGATACCAAAACCCAATTACATTTAAATCTGAAGGTTTTGACAACCTCAGACCAGTCCTATTACAAGAAAATTGACAGGTCATCAAAGGTATATAAGAGGGTTTTGAAAAGTGGTGGAAGAGCAAACTGCCATCTGAAGAGTACATATCTGGCTCTCTGATAAGCTCCGTTCCGTAACAGATTGGGGGATCAGGTCTGGGATCTGGATATTTTCAAGTTATTAATAATAATAGTGCTCCCTTCGCTGACCATGCAGCATTCTATTTGTTATAGGTTGCCACCTTAAAAATGCCCCCTTATTCAAACTGTCATCTGTTAGTTAACCAATCCTGTACCAGTACAAAATACAACCTCCAACACCATGGCCAGTTCTGTTCTTAAGTATCCTCGACAAACCAAATCTTACTGAAATCTTCCTGCCAATGAAAGTATAATGCTTCTGCTACTTCCCCTTTGTTTGTTCAGCTTCTTACCACCACAAGGAATTCTATAAATTTGTCAAGCCTGATTTCACCATCACAAAGCCATGCTGATTTTGCCTGAATTATGAATTTGTAAATGTTCTGCTCTTCATAATAGACTCCAGCAATTTCTCAGTGACAGATGTTAAGACAACTGTCCTGTAGTGTTTTGTTTTTGTTTTATTCCCTTATTTAAGTGTTATATTGGCAACTTTCCAATCTTCTGGAATATTTCCAGAACCTAAGGATTCTCGGAAGATCGTTTCCAATGTATCCACTTTATAGCTATCTTTAATATTCTAGGATGCAATCTGTCATATCCAAGGAACTTAATGGCTTCTAGTCCTGTTAGTTTCCAGAGTACTTTGTTTTGAGTGAGAGTTTATTTATTTCCTTTTCTCTTTTGCCCTTGATTGTGCAGTATTTTTGGGATGCTACTAGTGTCTTCTAAAGTGAGAGCTAAGTATTTATTCAACTCCCCTCTATTTTCTGGATTCCCAATTATTATTTCCTAACAATTTAGAGAATGAGGCTCGACTTTTGCCTTCTTTGGCCTCTCTCTTCTTTTTCTGTATATCCAATGAAGCTCTTGCTGGTACCATTTTGATGGTACTTTCTAGGTTATCCTCAGGTTAGTTTTTCCTTTTTTGGTTGTAATTTGGTTCTTAAAAGTTCTTAATTCTCTGCTTACCACTAATCTTTGATACATTGTTCGGATTTTTTTCTTTCAATTTAATTCTTACTACTTTGTTCAGTTTATCCTGATCATGAAATCTTCAGTCCTAACCGGAATATATATTT
The DNA here is from genome assembly GCF_004010195.1 of Chiloscyllium plagiosum. NCBI lineage: Eukaryota > Metazoa > Chordata > Chondrichthyes > Orectolobiformes > Hemiscylliidae > Chiloscyllium > Chiloscyllium plagiosum. The sequence continues at coordinate 11,746,766 of NC_057721.1, forward strand.
GTTGAAAGTCATGAACTATTTTCTTAGATTATTCCTCAACTGCCTTTTCTGATAAACTCCTTTCCCAGTCCATAACCTTCAAGAGGCTGGTCATGGCCTGCATCAACTCCAGTCTCCCAGCCTGCCTCAATCTCCTAAAATTTGCTTAGTGACTTAACAGGTCCACACTGAATGCCATATCCCTAGCCCTGTACTTAACCTTGGAAACATCTCGACAGCAAAGATACCTACGGCAGACTCCAGCTAATTGACTACAGCTCAGCCTCTAAAACCATTATCCCCTCTAGAAACTGATCTCAAAACTCCATGACCTTGGACTTGGTCAGCCCCCTGCAACTGGATCCTCTGCTGTCTGACCCACAGATCGCAATCAGTGAAGTTAGGTAACTGCACTTGCTCTGCAATAACACTCAACACTGGAGTCTTCCCCCCCCCCCCCCCCCCCCTCAAAAGATGTGTCCTCAGCCCCCTACTGTACTCCCTTGTACACCCACAACTGTTGCTAAATTTCAAACGAATGCCATCTACAAGTTCACTGACGACGCCACCATAGCAGGACAGATATCTAATATCAGTGAGTCAAAATAACGAAGGGAGATAGAGGGCTTGGTGATGTGGTTCAATGAAAACAACCTCTCTCAAAGTCGACAAACTAAAGAACTGATCATTGACTTCAGAAAGAAAGGAGGAGAACATGCCCTTATCTACAACAACAGAACTGAGGTTGAGGGTGACAAGTGATAACTGGCAAACTGTCCTGGACTTTCCATGTAGATGCGATGGTCAAGAAGGCACAGCAACACTGCTTCCTCTGGCGGTTCAGGAAATTTGGCCTGTCCAGAAGGACCCTCACCACTTCTACAGATGCAACATAGAAAGCGTACTGTCTGGGTGCATAACTGCCTGGTATGGCAACAACTGCTCTGCCCAGGAGCATAAGTAACTCCAGAGGGTGGTGTGCACAGCCCAGACCACCGGGGAAGCCAACGTTCTATTAGTGGACTCCATTTACACATCTTGCTGTCGCAGAAAGACTGCCGACATCATCAAAGACCCATTGCACCCCAGTAGTGTCCTTCAGCCTCTTCCATCAGGCAGAAGATGCGGAAGCCTGAACACATGCATTAATATGTTCAGGAATAGCTTCTTCCCAGACTGTCTAGCCTCGAATAATGCTGATCTTGCTAATGTTGATCCCATCACTGCATACCCTGTACGATGTAACCTGAATGCCTCTGTTTAAGTCTTTCTAATCTGTACATGCTTACTTTCTATGATCTGCTTTTATTGCTCATAAACAAAGCTTTTTACTGTATTTTGGTACATATGACCAAAAATCAATCCATTATTCACTTCAGCCAACTCTGCCCTCATTAATTTAGTTCATTCAATTCATCAAGTTTTTAGCACAGTTGTTTCTGACCCATGTTTCGCACTCAGCTGAATGTTAAATGCTGCTATTGCTATAGTCACTATTTCTCAGGAAATCTGCTACCTAGCATAATTTTATAAACATGTGCATTATGCATTTGGATTCAGAATAGCCTGATCCTTGATTGAATCCACAAAATGTTGTTCTCTGAAACTGTCCTGAATGTACAGAATTCCTCCATGTACTTGCCGTTATTATCTCGTGTTTTTATGTTGTCCTCAAGTATCACTACTGGTAGACTATTCCCATCACTATCTTGTTCCCCTTATTTCTTAATACTACCTATATGAATTACCCATCTTGCAATCCAAGAATTTCTTGCTGTCATACATCTCGTTTGAAGAAAATTTTCCTCCTCCTCTTGCCCCCCCAGCTTTGAAAAGTGTTATAACCCTGAATATTTAGTTCCCAGCTTTGATCTATTTCTAACTATAACTCTGGAATAGCCAGAAGATCATACCCATTAACCTCTTAACCTGTTTTTGTGCCCTTAAATTATTTATTTTTCCTCCAAAAATTACAGACCTCTTTTTAAAGAACCATTGATGCTGCTCCCACCACCACCATCCACATCCTGACCCTATCTGCTACTGTTTTTCGATGTTTGCAAACTGTGCCTTCCTGTCCCACACTGGGTGTCGTTATCCAAATTGCTGACCTGCTATGCTGCCATATCCTGAACATAGAAAAATACAGCGATGTTGCGCCGATCCAAGCCAACCTAACCTACACTAGCCCACTATCCTCCATATGCCTATCCAATGCCCGTTTAAATGCCCATAAAGAGGGAGAGTCCACCACTGCTACTGGCAGGGCATTCCATGAACTCACGACTCGCTGAGTAAAGAATCTACCCCTAACATCTGTCCTATACCTACAACCCCTTAATTTAAAGTTATGCCCCCTCGTAATAGCTGACTCCATATGTGGAAAAAGGTTCTCGTGGTCAACCCTATCTAAACCCCTAATCATCTTGTACCCTCTATCAAGTCACCCCTAAACCTTCTTTTCTCCAATGAAAACAGCCCCAAGTGCCTCAGCCTTTCCTCATACGATCTTCCTACCATACCAGGCAACATCCTGGTAAAACTCCTCTGCACC
>NC_057721.1:11751461-11765195 GCF_004010195.1 Chiloscyllium plagiosum
ACCTCTTGTTGGCCTATCGACATATTGTGTCAGGATACCCTCCTGCACACCTTGGACAAACACTGACCCATCTAACGAATTTGAGCTATAGCTTTCCCAATCAATATCAGGAAAGTTAAAGTCCCCCTTAACAACCACCCTATTACTTTCACTGTTCTCTTGAATCATCCTCGCAATCCTTTCTTCTACGTTTCTAGGACTATTAGGAGGCCTGTAAAAAACTCCTAACAGGGTGAGCTCACCTTTCCTATTCCTAACCTCAGCCCAAACTACCTCAGATGGCGAGTCTTCATCCGTCGTCCTTTCCACCGCTGTAATACTATCTTTGACAAGCAATGCCACACCTCCCCCTCTTTTACCCCCACCTCTGACTCTACTAAAACAGTTAAACCCTGGAACCTGCAACAGCCAATTCTGTCCCTGTTCTACCCATGTCTCCGTAATAGCCACAACATCGAAATCCCAAAGAAGGGCTCATGCGCGAAACGTCGATTCTCCTGCCCCTTGGATGCTGCCTGACCTGCTGTGCTTTTCCAGCAACACATTTTCAGCTATTTTGAATAAAGCACCTCTATTTGTGCCAGACAAATACCAAGCAATTGCTACCTCCAACAGGAGAAAAGAAAACACTGCTTGATATTCATTGACACTACCATTACTAAATCCCTGCTATCAATATCTTGGGGATAACTGTTAACAGGAAATTGAACTGGACCTGCCATGTAAATACTGTGGCAGGTCTTACATCCTGATTCCTCAAAGCCTGTCTGCCTTCCACAAGGCTCAAGTCTGGAGTGTGACTGATAGTATTCACTTGCCTGCAGTGTAGTTCCAGCAACACTCCAGAAGCTTAACACCAACCAGGAAAATGTACCCTGCTTCATTTGGCACTGTGTATCCACCAGTTTCAACATTCACTCACTCACTTGCTCCCTTCATTACCACCATGCAGTGGCAGCAATGTGTACTATCTAAAAGTTGCTCTACAATAACTCCCCATGGCTCCACCAAAAGCAGTTTTGAAACCTCAATCTCTGTCACTGAGAAGGATAAAGACAGTGGATGCATCGGAATGTCACCTTGGTAATGGCCCTTCAAAACATGTACCACCTTGAATAGGAACTATCCATTGTAACTTCATTGCCTACTGGTCAAGTCTGTCCTGATAATGTAAGGCAAGATAGGGTGTACTTCCCTCTCATGTAAGACAATGATTCAAGAAGGTAGCTGCCACTACCACCACCACTAATCCAAGTAAGGATCAGCAATAAATGCTGCCTTGGCCAGTAAATCCCTCATTCTGGAACCAAACTGAAAAACCAGACAGATTGTGGTTAAGTAAACTCTCATTGAGCCAGGTTCTAGTGGTTTTTTCCCCAAGGACTGTATATAATCTTTGTTAGTCTGGCGTGGTGGTTGATGCATGCCTGGCACCAATTGCACAGGCATTTTGTGGTCCCTTCTAGCTGTGAACATGGACTGATGAAAGACCGACTTGAAGATCCTCCTTGAGACCTCTAACCACATGGAATCAATGTTGATTTCATCAGTTTCTTCATCTCCCCTTTCCCCCACCTTATCCCAGATCCAACTCTCCAAGTCGGCACCATTCTTTTGAACTGTTGTACCTGTCTGTCTTCCTTTCCACCTATCTGCTCCACCCTCCACTCTGACCTATTGACATCACCCTCCACCTTCATCCATCTATTGGATTCCTAGCTACCTTCCCCCAGCCCCACCTCCCTCCTATTTATCTCTCAGTCCCCTTGGGCTCCTCCCTACGTTCCTGATGAAGAGCTTATGCTTGAAACATCGACTCTTTCTCCCTCTCCCCCCCCCAATCTCGGATGCTACCTGACCAGCTGTGCTTTTCTAGCACCACACATTTTGACTCTGATCTCCAGCATCTGCAGTCCTCACTTTCTCCCAGACTTGAAGTGAAGGCATAATAAACCAACAACAGACATTAGCCAGAGTCCGAAAGGAGAATGTAAATGCGTGATGTAAAGGTTTTGCTTTGAAGTCAAGCAACGCAGTCTGTTGAAGTGTAAAAGTGTCATATGTTCAGTTGTTTTTTTGCATACAGTGTATTGACTTAAGCCAAGAACTTGATTTTCATTGTTGTTCTAAATATTTGCTATGAGTAAACTGAGCAATTTGTATATGACCTGAAATAACCAATGCATTCTTTGACTTCCTTTCCTGATTTCTAAACTTAACCATGTAATAAATCCTTCACCTCCAAATTATAGCTTGTACATTACACACATTATCCATTGACAATCCAGTTTAGATGCAGCAGATTACATGTGCTCCAATAACATCACCAAATCCCTCAACCACCCTCTCCACAAGCACCGCCACCCTTTAAAATTCTCTTTCAACCAAACAGGTGATATGTAAATACTGTTTCTGTAATGTGAACTTTCTTTTGCATTACAAAGCACTGTAGAAATTAAAGGTAAGTAGCCCTCTCATTGGGGCTTTGCTACAGATCTCCTAATAGCAAAGTTGTTGTTATGGGTGACTTCAACTTTTCCAATATTGACGGAACCTCCTTAGTGCAGATGGTTTGGATGGAGCTGTTTTTATCAGGTGTGTTCAGGAGGGTTTCCTTACTCAGTATGTAGACTAGCCGACGAGGGGAGAGGCCATTTTGGATTTGATGCTTGGCAATGAGCCAGGACAGCTATCAGATCTTGCAGTGGGAGAACAGATTTATATCCTAGGTTGTTCCGGGAAGCGAGAAAGGAGGTTGCTATGCTGCTGGCGAAGATCTTTGCTTCCTCGCTCTCCATGGGAGTCGTACTGAAGGATTGGATGGAGGCGAATGTTGTTCCTCTTTTCAAGAAGGATAATAGGGAAATCCTTGGCATTGTCAAACCAATCAGTCTTACGTCTGTGGCCTGCAAGGTTTTGGAAAGAATTGAGGGATAGTATTTATGAATAATTGGAAAAACATATCATTATTAAAGGCAGTCAGCATGATGTTGTGAGGGACATGCCTCACAAATCTTATTGATTTCTTTGAGAAGTCGACTAAGGTCGAGCAGTGGATTTGGTGTATATGGACTTCAGCAAGGCACTTGATAAGGTTCTCCACAGTAGGCTCATTCATAAAGTCAGGAGGTATGGGATACGGAGTTTTGGCTGTCTGGATTCAGAATTAGTTGGCTGACAGAAGCAAGGCAGAGAGTGGTTCTAGATGGAAAGTATTCTGTCTGGAGGTCAGTGTTGAGTGGTGTCCCGCAGGGCTCTATTCTTGGGCCTCTGCTCTTTGTAGTTTTTGTAAATGACTTGGATGAGGAGGTTGAGGAATGGGTTACTAAACTTGCCAATGACATAAAGGGTGGAGGTGCCATTGATGGTATCGGGGGCTATTGCAGGCTGCAGCGCGACATAGAATGCAGAGCTGGGCTGAGAAATGGCAGATGGAGTTCAACCTGGATAAATGCGAAGTGATGCATTTTGGAAGGTCGAACTTGAATGTTGAATATAGGATTAGAGAGGGATTCTTGGCAGTGTGGAGGAACAGAGGGATCTTGGTGTTCCATTGCATAGACCCCTCTAAGTTGCCACCCAAGTGGATAGGGTTGTTAAGAAAGCATATGGTGTTTTGGCTTTCATTAACAGGGGATTGAGTTTAAGAGCTGTGTGGTTTTGCTGCAGCTTTACAAGATCCTGTTGAGACCACATTTGGAATACTGTGTCTAATTCTGGTTGTCCTATTATAGTAAAGGTACAAAGGCTTTGAAAAGGGTGTAAAGAAGGTTTACCAGGATGCTGTCTGGACTGGAAGGCTTGTCTTACGAAGAGAGATTGACTGACTAAGCTTGGACTTTTCTCTGTGGAGAGGAGGAGGAAGAGAGGAAACCTGATCGAGGTATACAAGACAATGAGAGGCATGGATAGAGTAGATAGCCAGAGACTTTTCCCCAGGGCAGGATTGACAGCCCCGAGTGGTCATAGTTTTAAGGTGTTAGGAGGAAAGTTTAGAGGAGACATCAGCAGTAGGTTCTTTACACAGAGTTGTGAATGCATGGAATGTGTTACCAGCGGTGGTGCTGGAAGCAGAGTCATTCGGGACATTTAGCAACTGCTGGGCATACACATGGACAGCAGTGAATTGAGGAGTGCGTAGGTTAGGTTATTTTACTTCAGATTAAGAATAATCCTCAGCACAGCATCATGGGTTGAAGGGCCTGTTCTGTGCTGTACTTTTCCATGTGTTCTAAGTTTCATTAATGAAGTATGTTGCTGGCTAATAGTAGGGGAATTACACAACAGTTTATACTATGCCTTTAATATAGTAAAATCTTTTAATGCATACCACAGGAATATTATGAACAAAATTTGCTGCAAAGACCTATAGAGATGCAAGAATGGGTTGTCAAAGCTTGTGTATTAGGAAATGCATTAAGGCAGGTCATAGTCATAGAGCTGTACAGCATGGAAACAGACGCTTTGGTCCAACTCATCCATGCCGACTAGATATTCTAAATTAATCTAGTCCCATTTGCCAACATTTAGCCCAGATCCCTGTAAACCCTTCCTATTCATGTAACCATCCAGATGCCTTTTTAAATGTTGTAATTGTACCAGCCTCCTCCACATCCTCTGGCAGCTCATTCCATACATGCACCACCCTCTGCGTGAAAAGATTGCCCCTTAGGTCCCTTTTAAATCTTTCCCCTCTCACCTTAAACCTCTGCCCTTGAGTTTGGAATCCCTGCACCCTGAAGAAAAGACCATGTCTACTTGCCTTGTCCATGTTGCTCATGATTTTGAAAACCTCAAATGGTCACCCATTAGCCTCTGATCCTCAAGGGAAAATAGCCCCAACCTATTCGGCTTCTCCCTATAGCTCAAACCCTCCAATCCTGGCAACGTCCTTATAAATCTTTTCTGCACTCTTTCAAGTTTCACAGCATCCTTCCTCTAGCAGGAAGACCAGAATTGCACATAGTATTCCAAAAGTGGCCCAACCAATGATCTGTACAGCCACGACACGACCTCCCAACTCCTATAGTCAATGCACTGACCAATAAAAGCAAGCATACGAAATGCCTTCACTATCCTGCCTACCTGCGACTCCACTTTGAACGAACTATGAACCTGCATTCCAAGGCAACACTCCCCACAACCTTACCATTTTAGTGTATAATTCCTGCCCTGATTTGCCTTTCCAAAATGCAGCTCCACACATTTATCTAAATCAAACTCCATCTGCCACTCCTCGACCCATTGGCCCATCTGATCAAGATACTGGTGTACTCTCAGATAACCTCCTTTGCTGTCCTTTACACCTCCAATTTTGGTATCATCTGCAAACTTTGGGATATCTGGTCGGCATGGACAGGTTGGACTGAAGGGTTTGTTTCCATGCTGTACATCTCTATGACTCTGTCTCCTGTGTTCCTATCCAAATAATGTAAATGGTGGAAAGCAGTGGACCCAGCCAAAAGCTCAGAGCTCCTTGCTGTATGCAGATGTCCCCTGCCATCTACTGCTATCCTTTGTACTTTTTCCCTCTGAATGTTTCCCTTTATTAAAATTTCAGTGGACTAACTGTTGAGTACATTTTAGTACCAATAGTCAACTTAAACCACTGCAGCCTATCTCCTCACTGCCTCAGATAAAGTGCAATACTACAGACGATTGAAATCTGAAATTTAAAAAAAAACAAAATGCTGGGGAAACTGCAGATCTGGCAGCATCAATTTAAAAGTTATCATTTCAAGTTCAATATAACTTCTGAAAAAGAATATCATACTCTGTTACCTCTGTTTTATCTCCACAAATTCTGTCGGACCTACTGAGTTATTTCAGAAATTCTGCTTTTATTCCCTCATTTTGTCTATTCTCTGCCTCAGTGAGTACTAGATCTTCCTTAAATTAACCTTTCACATTTCTACATTGCTGCACCAGACTACATGGTAATATTAAACTCCAGAGTTCTGGTTGGTTGTGTACATTTTAAAGTAACTTTTCTCTCACAACACACTCATCTGAATCTGATTGATCTGCTCGTTTTACAACTTGAGCTACAATTCAACTCCTGACTAGTAATTTGCTGTCCTGAAACAGTATGCTCTGCTCTTGCCTTGGAATCTTCTTGCAATTTCCATCTTCTGTCATGCACTTTCACTGCCCCACAAACTATTCTGGATTTTTGTTCCTGTGGAAATACCTCCAATGCACCCTCTGAATATTCCAGTTGTTATCAATATGTCTCTGGTTTTGAACGAGAGTTTATTGATGCTCCATGTTGATGCCATTCTACTTCAACTTTATTCTATTGTGTGGCCTATCTGAACTCCTGAAAGCTGTCACCTCTTCCCTGCTTACTGCCTCGATATATGAATTCCAATAACAAGGTTCGTATTTTGTTTTCCCTTGGGGTGATTTGCTTTCACATCTTGGCTGCTACTAGTGATGTCCATCACTTCAATTTCACTCCTGCCCTTTTTTCTCTTACAATTCTCTTCATCCCTTCTTGGACCCAGCCTAGTGTTGCCATGGTTCCTTTCATTTCTACAGCTTTGGGGATTTTCTTATCCCTAGCTTGATTCTTTGATAACTTTCAGTGTCCTTGATGTGTCTTGACATCCTCAAAGGCCCATTGAAGCGCTCGTCGCAGCCGCCTTAGAGGTTGCAACCGCCTTCTCCTATTTTTGCATGCCTGTTGAGTGCTAATCTTGTTAGTCTACTTCTCTTCAAATTCTCCTCTCCTCGTGCTGACCCTCTGTCTTCTGCCAGTGGGTCAGCTGCCGTCGCACCTCTACATAACTTCCTGCAGAACATTTGTTCACCTGTGAGCATATTGTAGATTATCACATCCATGCAATTATTGTAGATGATTGCAAGATTATGCTGGGCTTAATAGAAATTTAGCTGAGGGGAGATGATACCTTACCCCAGTTGAAGCTGCTGCTTCCTTGCTGTATTTTTCACTGAATTTATTGCTTTGGCATCAGACATCATAAATTAGTAGTATAAACATTAGTCTGATGTGGATAATTGAAATAACATTTAATTCTGAAGTGCATTATTTTCCAATTAGATTTTGGGTTGAGCAAAGAGTCTATTGATCACGAGAAGAAAGCCTATTCGTTCTGTGGTACTGTGGAGTACATGGCACCTGAGGTAGTTAACAGAAGAGGCCACACTCAGAGTGCTGACTGGTGGTCTTTTGGTGTTCTCATGGTAAGCTTTTTTTGAACTCATTCATATTAGACTTTATTTGCCATAGGGAATGTGTTCTTGTAAACATTATTTATTCCATTTTCTCTCTGACATTGAATGCACTTGCCTCACTTCATTGTGATTTTGTTTAAGGACCGAATTTTCATTTAAAGCAGTTCTTAAAATCGAGCCTTTTTTGGGAAAATAATTCAATTAGCTCCCACTGTATTCAAAAACTTATCATATCTGTTTTCAAATTTCCTGTTTTTGGTGGTTTGGCTTGAATATAGCTTTGAGATTTATCTTTCTGCTCTGCTGGAATTTTAAGCTTGTGTGTTTTATAGCTAACTGTTTTTAGGGTGCTGATCATGCTTCTTCCCTCAGATTTGGAACTGAACTAGCAACACTTGTTGCCTGGACTGTGTGGGTGATTTTATCAGGTGGTCATCAATTGTGAGTGAGCAAAACTATGACTGAGTTCATTGTGGGGAAGTAAATAATCATCCACTTTAGACGCAAGAAAGATGTCAAATTGTAAACTAGAAACTAGAGCAGTGAGATGCTGGGTCTATGTACTGAAATAACTAAACGTGAGTGAGTACAACTTTTTTTTTTAAGAAAAAGATCAGTGGAATCTTAACCCTTATCTCAGGGACTGAGGTGCAAAGGAATAAAGTTAGCTTATATAAAGCATTGATTTGACTAATCTTGCAGTTACAGCTCTCAAATCTGATCACCATATTACCTCAGGAAAGGCATTGGAGTGGTTGCAATTCACATTTGTCAGAGTAATACTGGGGCTGGACGGTTGAAGTATGAGAACAACGCGCTTGTAATTCTTTGTGTATTGAAGATTAAGGGGTGAACTACTTGACTTGTTACAAAGGATTAAATATCTTTAGAGAGAAACTGTCCTCTTTGGAGAGGGTATAATCTTAATATTGAACCTAGACTTTCTAGGCTGATGTAATGAAGCCCGTCAAACAAAGACTGGTAGAAATCGGAAATAACCTTTATCCGTCAACAGCTTATTGACTTATGGAAAATTTTGTAGACGAGATATTTTTGGGGGTATTAAGGGATATAGACTCAAGGCCGATCAAAGGAAATGAGATACAGAAGAACTATGATTAAAATCTTAAAGTGGAACAGGTCTGAGAGACTAATTGGCCAATTTAAATTCCTATGCTTCAATTGAATGAATGTTCCAAAGCGCACATTTAACAGGAGTAAGGGTAAAATAAAAGCAAGCATCCATATTCTGTTTACTGAAAGTCTCTATGGGGGGCTGAGGCCCATGGTTTGCACATCCTGCACTGTGTGATGAAGCCTAGACCCTCCTAGTGGTCCGGATGACTATCTGTGCAGGACGTGTCTCCAGCTTGAGTAATTCAAGTTGCAGGTCTTGGAACTTGGAACAGGAGTGGTAACTGGGGGCAGTACAGTACATTTAACAAGGGTGACAGGTTTGTGGATAGCACGTTTCAGGATGTGGTCACCCATATCTTTAGGAAGTGCAGGCAGAGAGGGAATGGGGGACTGCCAGCAGGAGGAGATGAAGTTGGTAGTGACAAAATCTGAGAATGCATCTTTCTTGCAAACTGTTGGAAAACAGTGAAAATAACTGTTCTCCTAGAAACTGGCCATGGCACTGTGGAAAGTCCAGCTGTTCAGTAAGAGGAAGGAAAGAGGAAATGGTGTGAAAGGGCATTAGTGGCAGAGGATTCATGAATGGGGGAAGGAGATGTGCTTCTGTGGCCATAGATGTGCTTCCAGGATGATATGTTGCCTCCTGAGTGCCAAGGTCGAGAATGTCATGTAAAAGCTGCAGGGCATTCTGAAGAGAGAGGGTGAACAGCTAGAAGTTGTGGTCTATGTTTAGAGTAATGAATAGGAAGAAAGAGAAAGTGAGATCTGTAAACATTGGACAGGTTACATCTGAACACCTTTGCAGAAGGGTTTACCAATCAGCAATTTGGCATTTGGGCAAATATGAACAAGATTTGGAGGGGATTGGAATCTTGATGAATAGCTCAGAGGGGAGATCAGTTGAGATGGAATTGGATATTAAAACGTGATCAAGTGAGTCTGGAAGTCAGAGAAAATAGGCCTGTTAAGAAAGAATGAGTTTTACAAGGGTGAGTGGAATATATTTTAATGTAAGGAGCCTGAGGAATAAGATTGATACATTTAAGGGCATATAGAGGCATGTTGGGGGGGTAATGATATCATAACTGTAGCTGAGACATGGCTCAAAGGTGGGCAGGATTAGCAGTTGTAGATTATAGGACATCCAGACAAAATAGAGGGAGAATAGGAGCTATTACAAAATTAATCAAATAATTAGTTATAGCAATAAAGATTTATGTTGTCATTTGATCCTTTAAGACATTCTATAGATAGAAGTGAAAACTCTCAAAAGAGGCAAACGGGGTTATGTCTTCACTGTAGACACCAAACAATCTGAGAGAAACAGAAGAACAAATATGTAACCAAATTTCAGAAATGTACAAGAATAATATGGCAGTAAATATAGTGTTTTACCTACCTAAATATTCACTGGGAGAGTTTGTGTGCGAGGTAGGGAAGGCACAAAATGGTTAAATTGGTTTCAGGAGAATATTTTACATAAACCACAGGGAAGGGGCAGTTCTAGACCAAATATTTGGAATTGAGCCTGGGCAGTTCAAGTGTATTCGTGGAGAACATTTTGGGAGTAGTGACCATAACCCATAGTTATGGAAAAAGATAAGAGTGGGCTGGATCAAAGGCTCTAAACTGAGGGAGGGCTGATTTTACTAAGATACAATTTTGGCCAAGTGGGCTAGAAGCAGCTGCTTGCAAATAAAGCTGTCACAACTGTGGGAGTCATTCAAGAAGCAAACAGTGAGTCTGGAACAAATATGTTCCTGTAAAGGTTGAATCAAGACTGGAGAACCCTGAATGCCAAGGGGTTTAATGGTTAGGATTAAGAAAAAGAGAAGCTCATGGCAGACACTAAGGACTAATATGGCAGTGTGTAGAGAAGTTTAAAAAGTGCAGGAGGGAACATAAAAGAAATTATGTGCGATTAAGATGGCAGATGGGATATTTATTAGTTGAGGCATAGGATACAAGAGCAATGAAGGTTATGTTGAAACTGTAAAAACGTGAGTTAAGCCACAACTGGAGTTCTACATGCAATTCAGGTCACCAAGTTACAGTTTGACGGATGGTGCAGAGGAGATATACCAGGAATGTGCCTGGGCTAGAGGGTCTGAAATAAAGAAAGATTCAATAGACTGGGATTGTTTTCCTTGGAGCAGTGAAGGATGAGAAGGGAACCTGATTGAGATGTCCAAGATTTTGAGGGGCATAGATGGGGTGAATAGATAGGTACTTATTCCATTAGAGGCATAGATTTAAGGTTAAAGGCAGAAGGCTAAGGGGAGATTGAAAATGTTTTCACCCAGAATATAATGGGAGTTTTGACCACACTGCCTGAAAGAGTGGTTACGTTTGAGGGATTTGCGCAGTATTTAGATATTTAGACATTCAAATGCATTGCCATAGCATCTAGGGCTATGGGCCAAAAGCTGGAAATTGGATCAGTGTAGTCAGCGCTTTGTTGAGCAGCGTGGGCACAGTAGATCAAATGGCCTCCTGCCAACTTCTGAATCTGAGCCAGTGATAGTTTAAAATAGTTACCTGTCAGTCTACTTGAGCTCGCCATCTGATTATTCTAGGCTGATCTTCTTTGACCTCAGTACTTCTGAGGTATTATTTGCTGTAAATGGTGTTACAAGCTGTAACTTTTTAGCTGTAACTCAGTAAATAAAAGAGGGAGAGAAACCAGCAGCTACAGGTCAGTTAACCTGACATCTATTATGATGCTAAAATTTGTTATTGAGGAAGACCTCATCGCACACTTAGAAAGAATAGTATGGTCAGAATAAGTCGTCATAAGCTAGGACAAATGTTCGGCACAACATCATGGGCCGAAGGGCCTGTTCTGTGCTGTATTGTTCTATGTTCTATGTTCTATGCTTTACAAAAGGGAAATCTTGTTCTAAAAGTTTTCTTTTGAGTAGACAAAGAGGAGCTATTGGGTGTAATGTAATCAAATTTCCAAAATTTTATGTATTGTCACATGGAGGGATCAAATTTGGTATAGTATGTTAATATAGATAGAGGATTGGTTAACAGACGGAAACCAGAGACGTGGGGTGAAGTAAGCATTTTCTAGTCGAAAGGCTGAGTGTACCACGATATGCTGAGGCTTCAGAAATTTGTAGCCATTGGTAATACCTTAGTTAAAGACAATAAAGTATCTATGTTTGCTGATACAAATCTGTGTGGAAATGCTAGCTTCAAGGAGGGTATAAATAGGTTACAAACAGAGGTAAATTAATTGCGCAACAAGATAGCAGAGCCATAGAGCTGTACAGCACCGAAACAGACCCTTCAGTCCAGCTTGTCTATGCTTACCAGATATCCTAAATTAATCTAGTCCAATTTGCCAACATTTGGCCCATATCCCCCTAAACCTTTCCTATTCGTGTGCCCATCCTGATGCCTTTTAAATGTTGTAATTTTACCAGCCTCTTCCACTTGCTCTGGCAGCTCATTCCATTTGTGCACCATCCTCTGGGGGGGGGATAAAAGTTGCTCCTCGGCTCCTTTTAAATCTTGCCCCTCTCATATTAAACCTATGTCCTCTAGTTTTGGACTCCCCCACTCTGGGGAAAGACTTTGTCTACTCACCCTATTCACCCCCCTAATGATTTTATAAATCTCTAAGGTCACCTCTCAGCCTCTGCTCCAGGGAAAATAGCCCCTGCCTATTCAGCCTCTCTATTCAGCTCAAACCCTCCAATCCTGGCAACATGCTTGGTAAATCTTTTCTGCACCCTTGCAAGTTGCACAGCATCCTTTCAGGGAGACCAGAATTGCATGTACTATTCCAAAAGTGGCCTAACCAATGTCCTGTACAGCCACATGACTTCCCAACTCCAATAGTCTATGCACTGATCAATAAAACGGCACTATCCTGTCTACCTGTGACTTGACTTTCAAGGAACTAACAACCTGCACTCCAAGATCTCTGTTCAGCAACACTCCCCAGGACCCTACCATTAAGTGTGTAAGTCCCGCTCTGATTTCTTTCCAAAATGCAGTACCTCACATTTATTTAATTAGACTCCATCTGCCACTCCTTGGCACATTGGCCCATCTTATCAAGATCCCCTTGTACTATGAGGTAGCCTTTGCTGTCCATGACACCTTTAAATTTTGGTGTCATCTGCAAACTTAATAATCAAACCTATGTTCACATTCAAATCTTTTATATAAATGACAAAAACCAGTGGATCTAGCACCAATTCTTGTGGCACACTGTTGGTCACGTGCCTCTAGTCTGAAAAGCAACCTTGCACCACCGCTCTGCCTTCTACCTTTTTGAACCAATTCTGTATCTACATGAGTAATTCTCCCTGTACTCCATGTGATCTAACCTTGTTGACCAGTCTTCCATGAGGGATTTTGTCGAACGCTTTACTGAAATCCATATAGATCACTACCACCACTCTGCCCTCATCAATTCTGTTTCTTCAAAAATGTCAGTCAAGTTTGTGAAACATGACTTCCCATGTACAAAGCCATGTTGACTATCCCTAATCATTGCTTTCCTTTCCAAATACATGTAAACCCTGTCCCTCAGGATTCCCTCCAATAGCTTACCCACCTTTGATGTCAGGCCTCACCAGTCTATAGTTCCCTGTCTTTTCCTTACCACCTTTCTTAAATAGTGGCACCACATTAACCAGCCTCCGGCAGCTCATCTGTAGCTATCGATGATGATACAAATATTTCCGCAAGGGGCCCAACAATTGCTTACCAACTTCACACAGAGTTCTTGGATACACCAGGTCAGGTCCTGGATATTTATTCACCTTTTTGTGTTTTAAAATGTCCAGTGCCACCATGTCTGAAATACGGACATTGTTCAAAGATGTTGTTATTTACTTCCCCATGTTCTCTATCTTCCTTCTCCACAGTTGGCACTGATGCAAAAAACATATGTAACTTTGTTGATCTGTAAGGGGCCCTATTCTCTCCTTAATTACCCTTTTATCCTTAATGTATTTTATCCTTAATGGATTCTCCTTAACCCTTTTTTTGCCAAAACTATCTTCTGTCCCTGTTTTGCCCTCCTGATTTCCCCCTCAAGTATATGCCTACTGACTGTATACTTTTTTAGGCATTCACTCTATCTCTGCTATTTATACCTGACATGGAATGTGCTTTCTTCTAGTTCTTGACCAAAAGCTCTTTCTCTGGTTATCCAGTATTCCCTACATAGAACATAGAACATAGAAGAATACAGCGCAGTACAGGCCCTTTGGCCCTCGATGTTGCGCCGATCCAAGCCCACCTAACCTATACTAACCCACTATCCTCCATATACCTATCCAATGCCCGCTTAAATGCCCATAAAGAGGGAGAGTCCACCACTGCTACTGGCAGGGCATTCCATGAACTTACGACTCACTGAGTGAAGAACCTACCCCT
>NC_057721.1:11765363-11805107 GCF_004010195.1 Chiloscyllium plagiosum
CCGCACTATTTACTTGGGTGGCAACTTTCAGAGATCTGTGTACATGGACACCAAGATCCCTCTGCTCATCCACACTACCAAGTATCCGACCATTAGCCCAGTACCCCATCTTTTTGTTATTCTTCCCAAAGTGAGTCACCTCACACTTAGCTACATTGTATTCCATTTGCCACCTTTCTGCCCAGCTCTGCAGCTTCTCTATATCCTGCTGTAACCTGCCACATGCTTCCTCACTGTCAGCAACTCCTCCGACTTTCGTATCATCCGCAAACTTGCTTACCCAACCTTCTAACCCCTCTTCCAGGTCATTTATAAAAATGACAAACAGCAATGGTCCCAAAACAGATCCTTGCGGAACACCGCTAGTGACGGCACTCCATGAAGAAACTTTGCCATCAACTACTACCCTCTGTCTTCTTCCATCCAGCCAATTCCTAATCCAAACCTCCAACTCACCCTCAATGCCATATCTCCGTATTTTCTGCAGTAGCCTACCATGGGGAACCTTATCAAACGCCGTACTAAAATCCATATATACCACATCTACCGCTTTCCCCTCATCAACCTCCTTCGTCACCTTTTCAAAGAATTATGTACCAGCTTTGACTTTCACTGGAACAGGAACAGTGTTTCTGATCTCTTGTTATCTCCTTTTTGAAGGGTTAACATTTTCCAGCTGTGTTTTTACCTGCAAACATCTGCCCCCAATCAACTTTTGAAAGTTTTTGCCTAATACCATTAAAATTGTCCTTCAATTTTAACATCCAGATCCAGTCTTTTCTTTTCCATCGTTATTTTAAAACTAATGAAATTATAGTTTCTGGTTCAAAATGCTTCCCCAATGACCGCTCGGTCACCTGCCTTGCCTGATTTCCCAGGAATAGGTCAAGCTTTGCACTTTGTCTAGTAGGTGCATCCACATACAGAATCAGAAAATTGTATGATATTGGGAAATGGTTGTAGGAGTAGCAAAGCATTTTTAAAATTGTGAAATTTTATATGTTCAAAATTTTATATGTTGTATTACAGAATTAGCATGCATGTACAGCATGCATTGGGGAAGGAGATAACATGTTGACCTTTATACCAAAGGTACTTGGAGTGCAAGAATGAAAAGTCTTGCTACAAATGTACAGGATTTGTGATTGCGTCTCTTGAACCGTTTGCAATTCTGGTTTCCATATTTAAGGAAGGGCTTGTTGCCATTAGAGGCAATACAGCGAAGGGTCACTCGATGTGAGGGTTGTTTTCTGATAAGAGGCTGAGTAAGGTTAAAATAGATTCCCTACAGTATGGAAACAGGCCCTTTGGCCCAACAAGTCTACACCGACTATCTGAAAAGTAACCCACCCAGACCCATTCCCCTATACTTACCCCTGACTAATGCACCTATCACTATGAGCAATTTAGCATGGCCAATTCACCTGACTTGCACATCTTTGGATTGTGGGAGGAAACCGGAGCACCCGGAGGTAACCCATGCAGACACAGGGAGAATGTGCAAACTCCACACAGACAGCCACCCCCACGGTAAATTGGGCTGTACTCTCTGGAGCTGAAGGCTAAGCACCATTCATTTTGAAGCAAAATGAAAATTCTTTTTCATTCAAAGGGTTGTGAATAGTTGGAATTTGCTACCCCACATGGATGTGTCATAACTGAGTTTAATTGATGCCAAGATGTTTGATGGGGAAATAGTGGGAAAACTGAATGATCAGCAATGTTTCAAGCTATGCTGTATTTCAAAATTATACTCTAAAGATCATGTGTGTCACACTTATTTCTAATTCATAGTCATAGAGTCATAATTCCTTCAGTTTGTTTGAGTATTTGAGTAATATTCTGTGTACATCTTTGGTTTCCAGTTTGAGATGCTTACAGGTACCTTGCCCTTTCAAGGGAAGGATAGAAAGGAAACTATGACGATGATCCTGAAGTAAGTAACAAAATATTGTGTATTTCGTTTCAATGAATGGTGTTTTTTAAATGCTAATGAAATTATTCAAAACATTTTATTCTGAAATGTTTGTTTGTATTTATTCTTACAGAGCAAAATTGGGAATGCCACAGTTTTTAAGTCCTGACTCCCAAAGTCTCTTGCGCATGCTTTTCAAACGCAACCCTGGAAACAGGCTAGGTATTTTTGCTTTTCCTTAGTGATAATTCAACATTGTGCAGCTATTCTAAGATGATACCTTTATCTATATTTTTCAATGCACCTATTTCCCTCATATGGTTTAAAGCCATACTGTTTAAGATCAAAATGTGGGTTGTGCAAATCAAGATTTGGCTTTTGTAGAATTATAGCACAAAAGGAGACAATTTGTCCATGAAGATTGAGTTGCTGTCCATCTTCTATTCTTCTCATTGTTGTACTACAGAATTCTGCTTTTTAAATAGAAATCCAATTCCCTTTTGAAAGTTACTAATAGAGTTATAGAGATGTACAGCATGGAAACAGACCCTTTGGTCCAACTCGTCCATGCCGACCAGATATCCTAACCTAATCTAGTCCCATTTGCCAACGTTTGGCCCATGTCCATCTAAACACTTCGGCTTCATATACGCGTCCAGCTGCCTTTTAGATGTTGTAATTGTACAAGCCTCCACCACTTCCTTTAGCAGCTCATTCCATACTCTGATGAAAAAGCTGCCCCTTAGGTCCCTTTTTATATCTTTTTCCCCTCTCACCCTAAACCTATGCCCTCTAGTTCTGGACTCCCCCAACCCAGCGAAAACACTTTGTCTATTTATCGTATCCATGCCCCTCATGATTTTATAAACCTCTATAAGGTCACCACTCTGTCTCTGATGCTCCAGGGAAAACAGCCCCAGCCTATTCAGCCTCTCCCTATAGGTCAAACCCTCCAAACCTGGCAACATCCTTGTAAATCTTTTCTGAACCTTTTCAAGTTTCACAACATCCTTCCGATGGGAAGGAGACCAGAACTGCATGCAGTATTCCAAACGTGGCCCAAACAATGTCCTGCACAGTCAAAACATGACCTCCCAACTCCTGTACTCCATGCACTTTCCAATAAAGGAAAGTGTACGAAACGCCTTCTCCACTATCTATCTGCAACTCTACTTTCAAGGAACTATGAATGTGCACTCCTTAGGGCTCTTTGTTCAGCAGCACTCCCTAGGACCTTACCATTAAGTGTATAAGTCCTGCTAAGATTTGCTTTCCCAAAATGCAGCACCTTGTATTTATCTAAATTAAACTCCATCTGCCACTCCTCAGCCCATTTGCTATCTGATAAAGATCCCATTGTAATCTGAGGTAACCTTCTTTGCTGTCTGCTACACCTTCAATTTTGATGTCATCTGCAAACTTCCTAACTATACCTCTTATGCTCACATCCAAATCATTTATATAAATGATGAAAAGCAGTGGACCCAGCACCGATCCTTGCGGCATTCCACTAGTCACAGGCCTCCAGTCTGAAAAACAAATCTCTACCACCACCCTCTGTCTTCTACCTTTGAGCCAGTTCTGTATCCAAATGGCTAGCTCTCCCTGTATTCCGTGAGATCTAACCTTGCTAACCAATCTCCCATGGGGGAGCCTTGTCAAACGCCTCACTGAAGTCCATACAGATCATGTCTTACACTCTCTCTTCCCTCATCAATCCCCTTAGTTACTAGTTCAAAAAACTCAAGTTTGTGAGACATGATTTCCCATGCACAAAGCCATGTTGTCTTTCCAAATACATGTACATCCTGTCCCTTAGGATTTCCTCCAACAACTTGCCCGCCACAGATGTCAGACTCACCAGTCTGTAGTTCCCTGGCTTTTCCTTACCACCTTCCTTTAAATAGTGGCACCATGTTAGACTTCCTTCAGTCTTCTGGTACCTCACCTGTGACTATCTCAGCAACGGGCCCAGCAATCACTTCCCTAGCTTCCCACAGAGTTCTAGGGTACACCTGATCAGATCATGGGGATTTATCCACTTTTATGCATATCAAGACATCCAGCACTCCCTCTGTGTAATATGCACATTTTTCAAGATGGCACCATCTATTTCCCCACATTCTATATCTTCCATGTCCTTCTCCATAATAAACACTGATGCAAAATAGTTACTTAGTATCTCCCCCATCTCCTGCAGCTCCATACATTGGCTGCCTTGCTGATCTTTGAGGGGCCCTATTCTCTCCCTGGTTACCCTTTTGTCCTGAACGTATTTAAAAAAAACCTTTGGATTCTCCTTAACCCTATTTGCCAAAGCTATGTCATGTCCCCTTTCTGCCCTCCTGATTTCCCTGTTAAGTTTAGTGCATTCCACATCATAAGTCACTCTGCAAATTGTAATGTTCTCTCCCAGACATTTTGCCATTTTCCATAAATCTGTGTTCCCTGGTTACCCATTCTCCTGGCAGTGGAAACCATTTCTCCTTATTGACAATTTCAAACTGGTTCACCTGGAAATATGTTGGAAACCAAATCCATAAATAATTTTAGATGGTTGAAGAGTCTCCAGGATTACAGACATGAGGGATGTGGTACCAAACAACTTGTTGTTCAAATAAACTACACTGCAGTGATGAGCCATATGGCTTCATTCTGTGCTGTAATCTTCCATAAGTCTATATTCTGTATTCCTAAGCATTAGGAATGAAGATTTTGTGTTCAAGCAACTAGTCTGAATTGAAGACAACTAATTTAAGATGTGCTCTTTGCTGAACCCTTCCTATTATTCATTTGTTTTCTGAACACTCATGACAGTGAGCAAGAAGAGCATTCATGTGATTTCATTAATTGATCAGTGGTGCGACAAATGATGGTACCACTGAGGAATGATGAATATTTGTCTGAATACAAATGAGCCATTTTCTTTGTAATTTTTTTCAAATGAAAATTTTCCACTGTACTGTCATAAAGGATTGGAGCTCCACAGTGATGAGTTGAGAGGTTACGAGTAAACCATACACTTCTATTGCTTTGCTAGGAGCTGGTCCAGATGGTGTTGAAGAAATTAAAAGACATTCTTTTTTTTCTACCATTGATTGGAATGTGAGTATTGTTTTTATGCAATTTTTTAAACTGTATTTTTAGTCATAATTTTAAATCATTTGAATGTTCTTGTTTTCCTTTTTAATGTCATTTATTTTGTATGCCCAATTGCATTTTTCCAAATAAACAAATTTAGGTGCATTTATGGAACTGTTGAGAAGTTTTCTGATACTTGGAGTAAGCTATCTGTACTTCCTCTACCATATTCTCTGACAGAACAGTTTGGAAAGGGACCTTTTCAAACTCTAAATATTAATCTAATTTTGGAATTTTCATTTTCTTTTGATTCTTTGAAAAATTACTCATTACACAGTTCGTATTGGCATATATACATATATTTACTGCTTATTTCAGAAATTGTGCAGAAGAGAGATTATGCCACCTTTCAAACCTGCAATTGGTAGACCAGAGGATACTTTCTATTTTGATCCAGAGTTTACAGCAAAAACACCAAAAGGTAACTATTTGTGAAAACTCATAAATCTTCAGTATTAATCATTAGCAATATTTGGCTCTCTGTTCCACTGGCACTTCAAAGTAACAGTGCATGACACTCAATGCGATGTGACTGCATGATGAAACTAGCTGCTACTTTGTCTCACTGCTTTTTTAAAATTTGCATGTGATGTTGGGGACAAGGTTAGGGGTGTAATTCAATCTGTGATCGGTAACCAACTGAAGATCCACACCTTTTGAAGCTCCGCTTGATTGGTGATTGTAAATAGCTGCAGCATGTGAAATGTGATCTGCATGCAATTTTAGTTGCATTTGTGTGAAAATGATCCTGATGAGGTTTTATTGTTGATTTTATTGTTTAGATTCCCCTGGTGTTCCACCCAGTGCCAATGCTCATCAGCTCTTCCGTGGATTCAGCTTTGTGGCTGTTGCCTCTGAGGAAGAGCCCCAGCCGATGCAGACAGCTCCACATCCAATTGTACAAGTAAAAACTGTTTGATGTTTTCCACCAGTAATCCATTGAAAGCTGATACCACAATTCTTTCTTTTCAGACATGTTGTGTCACATTTAATGTTCGATGAATATTGGTAAATCCATTTCTGTCCTAATTGTTGCTGTATATTGGATTCTTTGGGAATTACTTTGTGATGCAATATTATTGGATTCTCTGAATCATGGTATAAATGCAGTCTCAAAAAGCAGGCCATTTGCACAAAATGCCCATGTTTTCATATATTTGCTACAGGGCATATGCAGTATATCAAATTCGGTGACCGAGAATTAATTTCTATGTTTCATTCAGCAACACACTTTTTTATTTGGTCTTTTTAAAACTATCATTTGTCATTGAAAAATTATTGCTCTGCTTCAGAAAAGGTGTAGATCCTCTGAAGATCCTCAGAAAAATATCGCCTGAGATATCCTGTGGGCTTTAACAACAACCCACCAGGTTAATCACAGAACATTTAGCTGTTCTAAATTTACTCTCTGCCTTCTGTTCACTTAGCCGTACACTATGATAGCAGATTAAATAGTCAAAATAGAACCTGATAATGTATTGATTCTTTAACCTTCAAGGATGATGTTGAGGGCACCGGATTCAGCATGGAAGGCAAGAAGCCTGTATGTTGGTTTTCAATTTGCCTTTCATTACTTGATTTTATAACAACAAATTAGAAACTGGGCATTGAAAGTGAAGTTTATCTGAGCTGTGCTGTACTTCATTAAAATACTTAACATTGAAAGCCAAACATATAATGCTTATTTTCTAAAACCAGAGTAGTTACTTCTGTTAATAATACATTTAGTAACACCAGATTGCATCCTTTCAGGCTTTTCAGACCTTTGAGCCTGTTCTGTTATTGGTAAGATCATAGCTGATCTGTCACCATCTATTCTAGATTTTGTTTTGTCTATTCCCTTAGTACAACTTCTTATGAAACAATATTTTATCTAGCTGTGCCTTAACTTTCGATGACCCTGCCTCCACTGCTCGAGGGGAATTCCAGACTTAGGACTGTTGGGGGAAAAATAAATCCTTATTCTCTGCTTTAAATGGGCGATACCTCACCTTAAAGCTATCTCCTTGTTCTATTCCTTCCCCTCAGGATCTTCAGTGTTGCAATAAGACTACCTGTCATTCTTCTTAACTCCAATGAATATGAGCCCTGTTTGGCCTTGATTCATAATGTAATCCCACCATCTCTAGAATCATCAAATTAACCTTTCCTGTGGATGTAGGTTTGCTTGCTGAGCGGGAAGGTTTGTTTTCAGACATTTTGTCACCATGCTAGGTAACATCAGTGAGCCTCCAGATGAAGCATTGATGGCATGGCCCACTTTCTACTTGTGTTAAGGTTTCCTTGGGTTGGTGATGTCATTTCCAGTTCTTTTTCTCAGGGGGTGGTAAATGGGATCCAAGTCCATGTGTTTGATGGTAGAGTTCTGGTTGGAATGCTGTGCCTCTCTAAATTCTCGTGAGTGTCTCTGTTTGACTTGACCTAGGATGGATGTGTTGTCCCTGTCAAACCGGTGTCCTTCCTCATCTGTATGTAAGGATACTAGTGAGAGTAGGACATGTCTTTTTGTGGCTAGTTGATCATGTATCCTGGTGGCTAGTTTTTTTCTGCCTGATTGTCCAATGTAGTGGCCAAACACATCCGAGAGGCATGGCATTCCAACCAGAACTCTTATCACCAAAAACATTGACTTGGATCCCACTTACCACCCCCATGAGAAAAAGAGCATGAAATGATATCACCGCAATAAATGGCATCACCAATCCAAAGAAACCTAAACACACAAACAGAAAGCGGGCCGTGCCACCAGTGCTTCTTCCGGATGCTCACTGATGCTTTTACCTAGAATGGTGATTAAACATCTGAAAACAAATCTTCCAGCTCAGCGAACAAACCTATATCCAGAATCTCAACCTGAGCTGCAAATCTTCTTGCAACTCACGATCCTTTCCTACGCTGCTTTTGAATGCAAATTTTGTCCTTTTCATAAGTAGGACTACTAAAACTACACGGTACTCCAGATGTAATCTCACTAACTCCTTGTCCAACTGTCGCGAAACTTCACTACTTTTTATATTGCTTCCCATGCAAACATGAGTACAACTCATCTTCTGCTCTTGTATATTGTAGTACCTTTTGAGATTTATTTACCAGGATGGTACTGCAGTGTTGTTTCATTCAATCAAAGTGAGACTGAAGTGGTTTATACAGTTAATTAATGTTTAAAATGTATTTGCTGAGCCAGTTAACTTTGCAAGCTATGATTTGTCATTTACCCAGTTCCATTATAAATGTGATTTAGCTTTTAATTAGAGCAAAATGTATCGACCAGGTTCTTTTATGTTCTACTGTGCAACTTACTTGTAAAGGTACATTTCCATTTAAAAATGTGCTTTATTGCCATGCTGCAAACCTTTTGAGTACTACTTTCTTGTCCATGGGTAGCTTGCATTTAAAATGTTCCTGAATTTTCAGATGTGAATGATCTGTTTATTTCAATTTCTAGTACATTCTAGATTGCAGCTTGGTAACGGGTATACCTTGGAGTGAACATTTCTCTCCTCCACTGACCCGTTTACTGTCTCTGCATAGGTCCCAATCCATTTTGCAATGGTCCATTTCTGCATTTCCCCACCAGATGATAATATTTCAGTAAACTTTTTTGCTCTCCTCGTAGTCCATTCTAACATAGCAAATTCATCTTTCCTGTTGTCCCATTTACCAATTAATCTTTTTTTCACTCTTACCTTCTCATCTCATAATCTTGAATACTAGCTTTTCCTTCCTGACACACATGCATTCCTACTTTAAGGAGAGTAGATGAAATGAGAAAGGAATTTATGATTTACATGGCTTAAATATCTGTATTCAGATGATAAACAATTTTTAAAAAACATTTTTTAACCTAACAATAAAACTAATCTTAATCTATTATCCATTAATCTTAGCAGTTTCAATTAACCTGCAGTTTCCAGATGTATGGGGCTATCTTACTAGAGAGGCTTTCATTGGCCAATCTCTACGTTTACTCTTTTTCTTATTGTTCATCTCTAATTCCCCTTGAGAAGAGTGGTAATCTTTGTGGTTCAAGTCATGTACTAGGACCACAGCAGCCCATGTGGTGTAGGTGCACCCACAGAGTTGTTTAGACGTGAACAGTGTGTGAACTTGAATTGTAAACTTGTCTGCCAGTAAAAACTTTGGTCATTGAAATAGACTAGAAAGATTTCGTCATAGGCTTTGACATTTATCTAATAGGCTGTGCTCATTAGATTTGTTGATTTTAATTGTTCTGGTACTTCTGGGCAGTTCAACTTCAGATTGAGTCTTGGAGCTAGTGAGAACCAGAAAACAGTGAGCTTCAACTCCTGAGTCTTAAATCTAGTGTGGCAACTAGATGCTCACAAATTATGTATTTCTTCAACATCTGAAAATGTCCAGTCCTATTCCAAATGGTTAAGCTGTTCTAAATCATTGTATGAAAATAACTCTATGGTTTGATTAGACTGTCAGCTAGAGCATCTGTTACTTCCTGCCCTGTCAACTTGCTGAAGTATAATTTTAATGACTCAAGCTTAAAATTAAAACTGGACCGTTTAGGTGCAATTCCTGAATGGATGGTGCAAATCTGAAATTGACACCCCGTCCTGAAAGCCGTTGAGGTTACGTTGATTGAACATTTCAGATCAACACTTTTTTTATTCTTCAAAGGTAGTAAGAGTTACAGAGCTAAGATGGGTAGATGCAGTTGATGTAATTGAATGGCTAACCAGGCTTGAGGGCTGGTTGACCCACTCCTCGTCCTATGTTTTTGCAATCCTCTTCACCTACATTGTTTTTCATTTTTCCTGCTATTACAACTTGAATTTATGAAAAGATATTTGCTTCTCTAATAGCAAAATTACTAAGTAAAGGGAAACTGCAGAGGTTTTATGATCACAGTCAGTAGAATATAGAAGGTTAGGTAAGGCTGACGATATTAAGCACGCTTTTAAGTTATGTTCCATTTCCAATTAATCCATGTTAAAATGGGGTGAATAGTTACAAAACAAAGAAGTGTAGATCTTTAATTTAAAAAGTTATTGAACTTCTTTGACTTTACTTCATAGTACAGCAAGTAGCATTTGTGT
This sequence comes from Chiloscyllium plagiosum, assembly GCF_004010195.1. Lineage (NCBI taxonomy): Eukaryota > Metazoa > Chordata > Chondrichthyes > Orectolobiformes > Hemiscylliidae > Chiloscyllium > Chiloscyllium plagiosum. Next base: position 11,775,489 of record NC_057721.1, read on the forward strand.
TTTTGTGACTAATTTCACACCTCTTTTGCAGTTGCACAGAACCAGTATTCAGTTTGTAGACAATTATGACCTGAAAGAAGACATTGGTGTGGGTTCTTACTCAATCTGCAAACGATGTGTAAATAAATCTACAAACATGGATTATGCTGTCAAGGTATGCATTTTTGCAGTGCAAGTCGTGTGTGACTAAGGATGATTCCAATACTAATTGACCAGTTCAGACTGAAAAGCATCTTTCAAATAAACCTTTTCAATGCCTAATTCCAAATGCAGTTGTGAAGATAGAAAACCAACAGATGTGGTGACATTTATTCTTGATCCCTCATTGCCTAGAAATGGTTCTTGTGGTAGTTATGTGCTCGTTACTTGTTGGTAGCCGATAATTGAGAGAATTTTGACCCAAGATTGGTAGTCAGAATTGTATGTGACACTACTCTGTAACATGAAGAAAATGTCTAGACATACATTCTGTATGATCTGATTTTGATGTTGCTTCACTATTATTGCTTCACTGGGGTGTTTATAGATTGTGAATGTTTAAAATATATATTTCATAACTCTTAAAGATCACTTCTGGTAAAAGAATCTAAACAATTCTGTGTAAATCAAACCTGGTAAACCCAGACATCAGATTTAGTATGGCTAATTTTAACACGGCAGCTTGATATTAGTTAATAAATTAGTTAGTTGGGGTGTGTGTATAGATGTGTCGCCTTTCCTGCACAATAAATTTTTTTTTTCTTTTTAGATAATTGATAAAAGCAAGAGAGACCCTTCCGAGGAGATTGACATTCTACTTCGGTATGGGCAGCATCCCAATATTATTACCTTGAAAGATGTAAGTACAGATTTTTCATCAAGTTTAGCCACACCACAATCTTAATTTTGTAGATTGCTCTTGTATAACTTTCTTATTAAAGAAGTAATTGACTCTATGCTGGGCCACAAAAATCTAACTTTCCCACAGCATTGCAATGCACATAAGTACTCTTACATTACAGTGAAAAGAATTTTCACATCCAACACGACGATTGAAAATCAAGTTTGTAAACTGTATTAGTATTTTAAATGGTCAATAGCTCTATTGGTGGTAAATTTTCTAATGTTTCTGTATTTCTACAGGTGTATCATGACGGTAAATATGTGTATCTAGTCACAGAACTCATGAAGGGGGGAGAATTGCTGGACAAAATTCTGAGGCAAAAATTTTTCTCTGAACGGGAAGCCAGTGCTGTACTGTACACCATAACAAACACTATGGACTATCTGCATGCACAAGGGGTAAATATAATTTAAATCATTTCCAAATATTTCATTAGCAAACAGCAGTAAAAGAAAATATGCTGAATGTTTTTCTTCATGATAATGATGCTGATAGTATAATCAAAAACAAAAGTTCACTTTCAATTTAAATATAATGCAAAAAAAAAGGTAACTTTCTGAATTTTAAGCATTGACAGTTGAACATAAGTTTAGATATTTTGGAGCATAAATTTTGTACTGAGCAAGTTAAAATCTAAATGTCTGATAGAATCTTGGAATCCCAAAGGTCATTTGGCTCATCAGGTCTGCACCTATCCTCCAAAGAGCATTCCACCCTATCCCCATAACCCTGCATTTACCATGGCTAATCCACCTGGCTTGCACATCCCTGGACACGATGAAGCAACTTAGCACTCAGCAAAAGCCCAGGCTTGGGGAGATTGTCACCCAAGGTTGGAATTAAATCTGGGTTCGTGGTACTGCACTTGCTACTGTGCTGCCTTTCATAGCTTTCATGTTAACTTGGAGACATAATTTAAGGATGTAATTCTTCGGATTTTAATTTTTTGTATTAAAATCTATCTTCTGAAAAAAGTGTAGAATCATTGAATCTCTACAGTGTCGAAACAGGCCCTTTGGCCCAACAAGTCCACATCGATCCTCCAAAGAATAATCCACCCAAACCCATTCCCCTACCCTATTATCCTATATTTACCCCTGACTAATGCACCTATCCTAGACATCCCTGAACACTATGGGTAATTTACCTTGGCCAATTCACCTGACCTGTACATCTTTGGATTGTGGGAGGAAACCGAAGAACCCAGAGGAAATCCACGTGGACAACATGCAAACTCCATACAGACAGTCGCCTGAGACTGGAATTGAACCTGGATCCCTGGCGCTGAGGCATCCGTGCTCACAACTGAGCCATCGTGCTGCCCTGAATATATGTTAAGGTCACTGAAGTCAAATTTTTCTACAGATTTTATCTTTTAGATGTAGAATTTTCTGCTTAAATAACTGAGTATTACTAATTCAGCTATCTCCTACAAGTGAACATTTATGTTGCAAACCAGATGGCTATTCTCCACAATAGATTGTGTTGCACTGTTATGTGACTGTCTTTCTCCAAGCTTTACTGCATCCTAAAACTTGGAATTTTCTTGCACTGACAAGTTATATTTTGGAAAATTTGTCCCAATTCTTTCAAAGTTCATTATTAGTTTTGGAGATTTTTTTGTGTTCAGATTTATCTCCAACATTCTGTGATGTCTACATTTAAAATTATACTTGTGTAATTGTCTTGATGCACTCTGTCTTGGTCAGTAAGTGAGAATCAACAGATGTAAAGCTGGAAAAGCACAGCAGTTTAGATGCCATCAGCCCGAAATGTTGCCTTCTCTGCTGTCTGACCTGTGTTTTTCCAGTTCACATCTAGTGATGTTCTTGGCCAGTAAATGAACTCAACTAGTGGTCTCTTGTTGTCCAGATCACTTAACTCGTTGTGTTTGGTTGATACCATCACCTATATCTAAGAATGGAGTATTTACTGCAAATCCATCCTCAATTTACCTTTTATTAGTTTGAATGTTTTGCCTTGTACTACTCTAATGTTTTAATTTAATATTATTCTGGATTGGCTTTCCCTCAACTATCTTGTATACCTCTATGATCACCTCTTGATGTTTCCCTTTAAGATTATAAAGCTGAATCTACATTTTAGCTCAACTTTGAGACAGGGAAATTTAGCCCCTTGGCTGTTAAATACACCAAATATCTTTAGTAATCATATTTCATGAACCAGAATTGGCCACAACACTCAGTACAGTTTGATCACAGTGCAGGCCCATCTACCTTGCTCTTGCATCCTTTCAAAAGTGTAATATCTAGAATTGGACGCAACATCTGTCAAGTCAAATCAAATCAATGTTTTCTAAAGCTTCGCCATGATGTCTTTGCTTCTATATGCTGTACTTAGCAGAATCACGCATGCCTTATTAACTCTTTTCTTAACCTGTCATTTTCAATTACCTGTACCCTGTTATCCTGCACTTTACTTTACAATTGTGTCCTTCAATTTTGATTGACTTGTTCATCCTATTGTTCTGGATATTTATTACGTGACTTGTGATTTCTGTTGTCAACGTATCTATTTTTCTCATAATTTTATAAACTTCTGTCAGATTTCCTCTCAGCCTCCACCACTCCAGAGAAAACACCCCTAGTTTGTCCAACCTTCCCTTATAGTTGATACACCCTAATCCAGTAGCATCCTGGTAAACCTCTTATGCACCCTCTCCAAAGCCTCCACATCTAGCCTGTAATGTGGTCACCAGAATTGAATGCTGAACTCGTAAGTGTAGCCTAACCAAACTTTTATAAAGCTGCAACATTGCTTTCTGACTTGTATTCAATTCCTCAACCAATCAAGTAAGCATACCATATGCTGCCTTTACCACCCTATCTACTTAAGTGGCTAATTTCAGAGAGCTATGGACTAGGAGCACAAGATCCCTCTGTACATCAATGCTGTTAATGGCCCTGTCATACTTTTCCATAACATTTTATCTCCCAAAGTACAACACTTCTCACTAGCCTGGATTAAACTCTTATCTGCTATTTCTCCACACATGTCTAAAACTTGATCTAAATTCCACTGTATCCTTTAACAACCTTCTATACTATCCACAACTCCCCTGATCTTTGTGTCATCTGCAAATTTTCTAACCCACCCATCAATATTTTCATCCGATTCATTTATATAAATCACAAGCAAAAGGTCCTAGTATGGATCACTGTGGGACACCACTTCTTGGGAATCCCCCAGCCAGAAAAACACCTTTCCACCATTAAGTTCTGTCTTATACGGGCAAGCCAATTCTGAATTCAAATGGCCAAGTCACTGTGGATCCCATGCATCTTAATCTTGATGATTTCACCATGAGGCATCTTTTCAAAAGCCTTACTAAAATACATGCAAACGGCACTTGCTGCTCTACCCTGATCAATCATCCTTATTAACTCCTTAAAAAAAAATCAATCAAGCTAGTAAGACATGATCCGCCCTGCGCAAATCCATGTTGACTCCCTAATTCAGTCACACTTATTCGAATGTATGTAAATCCTATCTTTAAGAATCTTCTCCTATAAGTTCCCAACCATTGATGTAAGACTCACTGGTCTATAATTTACTGGATTATCCTTATTTCCCTCATTAACAGAGGAACAATGTTAGCTACTTGCCAGTCCTCCGGGTCCTCCCCAGTGGCTAGAGAGAATACAGAGATCTTGGGCAAAAAGAATAGGAAGTCAGCACAGATATCACTTTGATTCAAGTCTCATCTTTTGGGACTCTTGAATAGCTCTTTAAGGATGGTCACAGTGTATGCCACAATGGTACAGGATTAACAAGAGCCCAGAAGTCTTAAAATCAAGAGAAGCTACTTTAGCAATATATGTTCCTCTGTGAGGGAGGTTAATTGGGAACAAAAATAAAAACAGAAATTGCTGGTAAAAACTGAGTAGGTCTGGCAGCATCTGTGAAGCAAATTCAGTTAATGTTTCAGGTTCGGTGACCCTCCTCCAGAACTGGGTAAGCATCTCACGGACCCGAAACGTTAACTGAGTTTGCTTCACAGATGTTGACAGACCTGCTTAGCATTTGCAGCAATTTCTGATTTACAGCTTCTGCAGTTCTTTCAGTCTTTATTTAGAGGTTAATTATGAGGTGGTTTCTTAACTGGAGCCAGTCCTGAGAATATGGCGAATCTCCATGGCTATACAGAAACCCATTCTGTTCTTCAAATTGCACATTACTCAATTTGATGTCCCTTGCGTGGGTGAGGTGTTCAATCATCCAAGATAAGTAAACCAGGTACAGTTGTATACTAAACAAACACCAAAGGAAGAGTTCCTGTTGTCCTTGTGTACCATCCCACCAGCATCCACATCCAGAAGATCAGCTGCTATTTCTGTCACTTCCAGCGAGTTGCCACCACCACACATTCCCCTCCCTTGTCTGCCTTTCTCAGAGACCATTTCCTCTGAGACATTCTGGTCCACTCTTCACTCCCAGCACCACCCCTTGGTATCTTCCCCACAACTGCTGAAGATGTAACATCTACCCATTTACCTCTTCGCCCCTCACTATCCAAGGGCCCATAATATACCTTCTAGGTGAACCAGCACTTTATCTGCATTTCTCACAATCTAGTCTACTGCATTCGCTACTCACAATGTGGCCTTGTATACATTAGAGAAATGAAGCATAGACTGGGTGACCACTTCGTAGAACATTTACATTCCACCCACAAACAGACAGTGTTTCCTGTTGCCTGTCACTTTAACACACCACCCTGTTCCCTGTCCAACATCTGTCTCAAGCCTATTGTAGTGCTGTAGTGAAGCTCAACGCAAGTTGAAAGAACAACACCTCCTTTTCCGCTTGGGGATCCTGCAGCCCTCCAGAGTCAACATAGAGTTCAATGATTTTAGGCCCTGAACCTCACCATGTCCCAGTCCCTTGCCTCACACTAGGTCTTATCACAGAGTCTGCCATTGGACACTAACAACTGTTCGCCACAAACAGTCTCCATTAATGGCTATTCACCCCCTAGCCAGATCATTATCAACTCCTTTGTCTGTCCAACTTGTCTTCTCTCCTTTTGGGCTCTGACCCTACCTTTCGTTTACCCTTGCATCTTCCCCCAGCCTATCTTCTGCATTTAAATTGACATTTTCCTAGCTACCATGAGTTCTGAGGAAGGGTCACCAGACCCAAAACGTTAACTTAGATTTCTCTTCACAGATGCTGCCAGACCTGCTGAGATTTTCCAGCAACTTCTGTTTTTGTTTCTGATAGAGTTATGACATTTTCTCAATAATTGAATGATCTCTATGGAAAGGAATACCTGTCTGGGATTTGTATCCTATTATTTGACCCATTTGAATAGATTGTTTCCTATGATCTTAGTGCAGCATTCTGTTGCAATCTGGTGAGTTTTCTATTCTTGGCCTTGGATTGTATGCAATAGTTTCTCAATTATGCTGCTCATCAGCTACCAAATTTTGCCTCTGTCCAATAGTTGCTTTCCTTCAAACCATAGTTAGATTTATTTAGTTTTTCTAAAAATAATTAGGTAAAGCTATTGCTAAGCAACATTTTAATAGTGAATCAGAAATCCCTATTCCTTATTTAATTACCACAGTAAAGCAGGAGCTATGCACATTCAGTTCAAAGGGTTTTTTTTTGATTTTCAACAGTGTTTACGAATTGTTTTTGCCTGCATACTGTTAGAAAGCAATGGTTGTGCTATCAGAAGAACCAATTAAGATAAGTCTGTTTGTTCATCTGAGCTTAGCTACAAGTTTAGACCTTATCAACTCACTGGATGGCTGTCGTCTTTCAAGCCTTGAAATGATGTGATAGTGGGAATGGCATGTGCAGCGTGTTTGACAAGCAATGATCTAGGGCATCTCTTTCCTTCCATCCAACTTGGCCTCCTGCATTTCTTAAAACTACTTTCCATCTTCATTCACAAACTCTATCTCAATCCTTTCTATGGCTCAGTGTGGCTTCAGTTCTTGCATTAGCTGAGGTTGCCATGAAGGATACTCCTGAACCTCTCCCCTCCCCTCAGACACTGTGACCTTCAGATTAAACCACTACCAGTTGTCTCTCTGACAAGGGAGCAATCCTATGTTCTGGTAAGACTGTAGTGACTTTATATTTTAGTATCCAAAGTCAGAAATACCAAGGTAATGTCCATTCACCTAGTCCTATTTTGAAATTTGAACTACCTAAAAATGGGCATTTTTGGGTACAGAACCATGAATTCTGCTGTTGACTGTTCTACTGTCTTATCCATTTTTTTGTTCTTGAGGTGAAATTGGTGCTCAAAAGTTAGAGTACTTGTCATTTTGTTAGCCAAAATAAAATCCTTCCAGCTTAAATTTAGGACAGTCACCCCTGTTGCATAGTTGATTTCAATGGAATTGCTACTTCTGAATTGTGATTTATTTCAGTTTTGACATTGCAGCTCTTTGACGTCCAGTCTTTTAAGAAAAGGATATCAGCATGGTAGATTTGCATATAGACAAAAATTCAAGAATAGAATAAAATGTTTGGTTGTGTCAGACAACAATTGTGAATCTTGCGTAGTGGTATAAATTTATCAAGAGAATTTAATCTGTCTGAGTCTGTGTGGAAGCCAACAGTCAACAACATCCAACTTATCCCTGCCTCAACTAGATTCAGTTAGTGAAATAACTGTAGAGGTTATGAAATATTTTGGCTTCTTGAGATTTAAATAAGTGCTTCCATTCTTTATTTCTTTTTGTATGCTTTGTAAAGATGCAGTACAATTGGTAGTTTGATTGTTACTGGTTAACTTCTCAGGTGCTCTGGAAAGTTACTCAAATTAAAATTATGTATATTGTTCAACTCAATCAAGTTTACTACCCTCTTCACTACCACAACAGCATTGAAACTTCAGCTTATATAAGAACTGATTTTCACCAAGGGAAACGCACAACCCTGCACTCCCATTTTTCACTGGGAAGTAATCCATCTTGATTTTAGGATTGACTGTTGCATTCCATTAACTTTTGTCTTCTATATTCTGTTTCATCATGCTTATTGTCGTATTCCCATTTAAGAGGTAGATCCATTGATCAAATGAAGTTACGTTGATTTGTAGATAAAATTTATTAATCTACTTTTCATGAACTCTTCATACATTTTCTTTGCTCAGCTGACTTATTTGTTTAGACTGATCCTGTCCTTGCTGACCATATGACTCCACAGCATGGTTGGTTCGTGACAATTAGAGATGGGCAATAAGGCTGGCCCAGCAAGCAAGCTGTCATTCCCATGAATGCCTTTTTGAAAAAAATCTCCTTTCTCTGCTGGCAGTAATAGGATTTTTCATTTCATTGGATAGTTCAAGTTGAAGATTTTGAGAATACATGTTTAAAAGAAATCTAGTAGTTAAAATTTAATTTTCTTCATTCCTTATAGATGTGTTAATTTGAAAATAATTTCTGTTGTATTGCAGAGATAAAGCTTGTGTGAAATCAGATTTTGATTTCTTTCACTGGCATTTGTATACTTGTATCTCAGTGAATTTCAAAATCCTCCTCATCTTTGGATTTGATTATAGTTCAGCATGGTTCTGGTGTCACTTAAAGTGCACACATATACTTCAAAGATAATTAACCATTACATGCAAGGATACCTTGCTATTTGTCTGTAGTCCTCTTGTGTTCCTAGTTTTTATTCTGTAAAGATTTTGAGGGCATTTACAAACGTTTGCAGTTTTAGCAGCTATCAGTTGATTCTGCATATTCTCGGTCAAATTTTTAAAGCTTTCTGATCTTGATTGTGTGAGAGAATACAAAGTATATTTACCAGCTTCAGGGAAGCAACCATATTTTTGTACATTCAAAGAGTTTTAATGTAGATCTTGGTAATACTCCAACTTAACTCTCTGGAAGCCTTTAATTGAAAATGCATCAATAATAAAAGCAGATGCAGTTTGCTGATCATAATGTATTTTTATGCATTTAGGTAGTGCACAGAGACTTGAAACCGAGTAACATCCTCTATGTTGATGAGTCAGGCAATCCAGAATCGATTCGTATTTGTGACTTTGGATTTGCCAAACAGCTGCGAGCTGATAATGGCCTTCTCATGACTCCATGTTACACAGCTAATTTTGTTGCTCCTGAGGTATGAATATTGATTGATTTCTACATTTTTATGAAACATTACTAAAGTTTTTTTTGCCCTTGAAACAGTGAAACTTTCAATAGTGAGCAATGGATAATGGGCTGGTTGTAGTATGTCAGAAAGCAAATGGTATGATGCTCGTTTATTTCTCTCCTTTCCCCTTATGCTGAACTACTAACTTCGCTATTAGAGAGATTCTCATTGAAGAAGGAGGCACTTTCATAAAGAGATGGAGAGCCTGTGATCTCGGGCAAGATTGGCTTTGGCAAAGACTTGAGCTTTCCTCATTAGAGGATTACAGTTAGGTAAGGGAAGGAATGAGGGGTCTGTTTCATTCCCTATACCCTTTTTTGAAATTCAAAGTTCTTTATGCTTTTCGTGGGGAGAAATGTTAATTGGGGTTGAAACATTCACCCAGAATTACACCGCAGCTGACTGCAATGAAAATCCATCTCTGCTTTACTCTAGTAACTAACCTTGACCAGAATTTCAGAACAGAAGCCTACATTGCTAGCATTTGAATTGACCATTCTTATAGTTGTCCTAAATGGTGAACTTTAGCCTGAGCCTTGTACAAACCTGATAAAGATGGTTTTAAATCAATTTACACAAGATCCTGATGACAAGAAATGTTCAAGTGTGAATTCCAAGGTTGAAAAGTTAGAATATCATACTGTTTTCCTTAAATGCTCCCCCTAAATACTTCATGGATGAAGAATGACTTTTAAGGTATAATAACCTTTGTGTTCTAAAACACAACAGCCATATTGCCATGCTACCTTTGTCATCCACCTGTATTGGTAAATGAAGCATCAGTTTAATCTCTTTCCTGAAAGGCAGAAACTTATAATAATCAAACTTTCTTTAGTTTTGCATCCACTTGCATTCTAAAAGCTCCTTTTAAAGGAGAGAAATAGAGATAGGTACTTCAGAAATATAAGTGTCAAAATTATGTTTAAATCCTGAAGTAGGGGTTGAACTATTAGTCAAGCTACTGCATCTGTTCACTTATCACCAACATATCCCTGTATAATAAATACTCATAGCAGAGAAGAGCCTCTTAGAAATTTATGTATGGATATGCTGTCTGGAATTCTGCATTAGTATGAGGGTATAGCTGAAATTCAGATAATCTGATATCAGAATATTTAATTTCATTAAATCAAAGCAAAACAGGCCAAGTTAGCCTCTTAGAATCAGCAGAGCTGGCGTTTTAATCAATGAGCATTTTTTTTTGCTGATAACATTTTAAGTTTTATGGACTTAATGCTTAGTCAGAATTGTTCTTTAATTATTCATGACAGTAACATTGGATAGAAAAATGTAATGCATTTGGCTGACAGATGTTGGTACTCATTTCCTATGCCAGTAAATGTTTCTAGTAAAAAAAATTGTCTGCCCTGTATTTGTATTCCTTCAACCTCTTTAGTTTCATAGGTCAGCTCATAGAATCATAAAGATGTACAGCATGGAAACAGACACTTCAGTCCAACTTGTCCATGCAGTCCAGATATCCCAACCCAATCTTGTCCCACCTGTCAGCACCTGGCCCACATATATCCAAACCCTTCCTATTCATATACCCATCCAAATGCCTTTTAAACGTTGCAATTGTGCCAGCCTCCTCCACTTCCAATGGCAGCTCATTCCATACACTTACCATCCTCAGCGTGAAAAAAATTGCCCCTTGGGTTTCTCTTCTGTCTTTCCACTCTCATCCTAAATCTATATCTTCTAGTTCTGGACTCCCCCACCCCAGGGAAAAGACTCTGTCTCTTTCTCCTATCCATGCTCTAATGATTTTATTGACCTCTATATGGTCACCCCTCAGCCTCCAATGCTCCAGGGAAAACAGTCATCACCCATTCAAGCTCATCCTATAGCTCAAATCCTCCAACCTTGGCAACATCCTTGTAAATATTTTCTGAACGCTTTCAAGTTTCACAACATCCTTCTGATAGGAAGGAGACCAGAATTGCACGCAATATTCCAAAAGTGGCCTACTCCTTTGAATTTGATAAAAGTTGTCAGCCCCTACCCCCACCCACCCCACCAAACAGACATTTCCAGAGCTTCACAAATTTAAAGAAATCTTGGTTCTACGTTTATTTAATTCTGCATCTGTGGAACTTTAGTCTAGATAGCTATATCCAGTTTCTTTCATAAGTTTAAACATTACTATCATTGCTCCATAATCTGCATTGCTGTTAATCAACAGACTTAATTTGCCAAGCTGTTTTTCTCCCTCTCATGCCAGGTTATTACCTAATTCATTCCTGATGCACCATCTTAAAGGGCTCTATATCTTTTTTTATAGAGTGAGGTCCAATATATGTATATTAACTATTAAAGGTTCACGTGCAGCCGGAATTGTAACACTAATTATTTATTTATATTGTAATTCTTAGGTCTTAAAGCGACAAGGATATGATGCAGCTTGTGATATCTGGAGTCTTGGAGTTCTCCTTTATACAATGCTTACAGGGTGAGTTTGTACACTGCCTAGGATGTTACTGATAAAGTTACTGAAAATACCAGTGTGTCTGCTGTTGAATTTTTATTGTTTTCTCTAAAGGTCATGAATCATGCTTGAGTACAACTCTCTGTTCTGTGAAATAGAAATGTCAAATTAAAGATCTTACTGCAATCAAACTTATAATACTTCGGTGGCACTTTGCAATGGGACAAGTACCTTCTTGTCCAAATGATATTAATTCTTCATATGTGAGGTATCACTTTAAAAAAGCAGTAATTGTCCAGTAAAGATCTGAGATCAGCCAAAGCTGTAGCTGGAGCCTGTTTTTTTTTGTATATTCTCTAATTTGAATAGAAAACAATTTGCATTCACTTAGACAATAGAGATATGTACTTGTATATATTATAACCTGAGTTTGAAGAGAACAAAGAATACTACAGCACAGGAACAGGTCCTTCAGCCCTCCAAGCTTGTGCCAACATATTTTGCCCTTCTATAATAAAACTGTCTTCACTTACAGGATCCGTATCCCTCTTTTTGTGATCCCTTTCTAGACCCTCTCTTGCACCATTCGTAACACATTTTGAATTTTTACCAGCTGGTGATTTGGTCCCATTTACAGATTCCATATCTGTTTAATATTATAAACAATTCAGCCAGATTTCTTTAGTCAACAAGGAATAACTATTTTATCACAAACAAAATTTAATGGAATAAACAATATTGACAAAAAATGGATTGTGCAAAAATATTCATTACTAATAGTCTAACATCCCAAATTTAACATGAAGCAAATATGGGTAATAAACAAACAATGTTCAGATTGCACAGAATATATCAAAGAGCAAGTACATCTAACCTATCTCATGGATTGGTTTAGTGCCCCCTACCTCTGGAACTCCTGATTCTTTAAAACTTCATTCCAGCATACTTCTCAGGCACAACTTCAGCTTTTTGCAGTCTTCTTCAGGCCAGTATTACCTTGAACTTGCTTTCTGAAAGCTAACCTGATTAATTGCACAAAATAATAGCCCAACCTAACATGGGGTCTACTTCTCCCTCCCTCCCCCTCTGTAGCTTTTCCATATTGACTAGTAGTCCCACTACCTCTTACCTTTTGATCTCTCCTGAACTGCCATTTGAAACTTTATCACAGGGTGCACCCCTACTGATTGGCAGAATTGAATGTAATTAATGCAATTGAATGTAATATTTTGGCACAGTCAAATGCAGTACTCTTTGAATTGTCTAAAAGCTTGAATGTTGCACCTTCACTGAGTGTTGGTGGCTGCAGTACAAACTGATACAGCAACAAAGGAATTCATGATAACATAACTCATTAAGTATGTACTACCATTCAGTAACTATATGTTTATATTTCCCCCTTGCTTCAAATAAATTGATTTCTTCATTTCCCTCTACTTCCAAGAAAACCAATTTGCATTGGTCTGATTGTGTGTTGCTTAATATCAGTGGCTCTCCCTGGTTGTCTGTACATGTTGAAATGTTTTAGTCCACTGAAATTTAATTTTGTTTCACAGTTACACACCCTTTGCTAATGGGCCTGATGACACTCCTGAAGAAATATTGGCGAGAATAGGCAGTGGAAAGTTCAGCCTGACTGGAGGTTATTGGGATACAGTTTCTGACGTTGCTAAGGTAATAAAGACAAACCTAAGATAGATCTTAACTTTAAATGGGTTCAGTGCTTGTTTCGATGCAAAGCTCTAACCTGTTGTTAAATCCATTCTATATCAAATGATATCTGTTTGCAGATTCATAGTTCCTTGAAGATGGAGTCACAGGTAGACAGGCTACTGAAGGTGTTTGGTACATTTACCTTTTATTGGTTAGTGCACCAAGAGTTATGATGTCATGTTGAGGTTGTACAGGACATTGGTTAGGCCACTTTTGGAACACTGCAATTCTCGTCTCCGTCCTTGCGGAAAGATGTTGTTAAACTCGCAAGGGTGCAGAAAAAATTTACAAGGATCTTGCTGGGGTTGGAGGGTTTGAGCTATAGGAGAAGCTGAATAGACTGGGGCTATTTTCTCAGATGCTGAGGGGTGACCTTTATAGAGGTTTATAAAATGAGCATGGATAGGGTGAATTCCCATGGTGGGGGAGTCCAAACGAGAGGGTCTAGGTTTCATGTGAGAGGGGAAAGATACAAACGTTGGACTGAAGGATCTGTTTCTTGATCAGATGGCACCTCTAGCTTAATGTACAGAATTACAGCTTTGCTTTTTTTCTCTCTAATATCATTCTTAGTGGTAGTAAGTAGGTAATTGTCAGCTAAATGGATTTATTTTGCCAAAAAAGGACTATCCCAAGAACCTTCTTTGACAAAAGTTATGTTCTTGGATTTACTAAGCTTTTGTTCTTCACAATTATCCAATGAAGCAGTTCTGACAGGTGCACTTTCTTCATCGGACAGTCAATTTAGTATTATCTCAAAGGTCTTCAACCTCCTGGTCAATATTTATCTTTCCATCAAGGTCACATTTCTGTTTGTGGAAGCTTGCTGAGTGCAGTTTGACTAATATTTTCCATATGGACTGTCTCGAGGTGGTGGTAAATGTTCTAAAAATGCAAATCTGTATTTGTTTTCTTGTACTTATTGTGTCACGTAGTATATTCCTGCTGATGGATGATTGGAAAATCTAACCATGAATTCTCTCTACAATTGGTTGAAGTTGGATTCATTTTTGTGTAGTAGTCACTGTGGTAATGTGATCATTTGCCAATGAATGTTGCAAAAAGATCAATTTGTTATTGATTTCATAGGATCTTGTATCAAAGATGCTTCATGTAGATCCACAACAAAGATTATCAACTACCCAGGTCCTCCGACATCCTTGGATTGTTCATCGGGATAAATTGCCGCAATTTCACTTAAACCGTCAGGATGCGCCTCATCTGGTGAAGGTGAAAACTACACTGCATTATTTCTTTTCCGTGCCTCCTTCAACCTCTGTTAATTTGCCTCTGTCCCCAAGTACTATGCCTCCAAAAAGGCAGCAGAGTGATGTGAACCTTTTGATCTTGAAATTTATGACAAAGTTGTGTGTCTTGCTGAACTTGTCTCAACTGAAGTTGTGCTGTTTTTCTAGGGGGCTATGGCTGCTACATACTCCGCGCTGAACCGCACACCGTTACAGCCTGTTCTCGAACCAGTTGGCTGCTCAAATCTGGCCCGGAGAAGGGGTGTTAAGAAACTTACCTCAACTGCTCTTTAAAGTGACCTCTGCTGAAACTGGATTCACAGCAGCCTTAGACATTTACGTGTCTCAACAGAGAGCATCCCATCACGTTACCTTTATATGCTGCTTTTTGTCTTCTCTTCCTGCTTTCAACAGTTGGATACCAGGATATTGGGGGTGTTAATCATGGCTGGAATGTGAAGCAGAATTCCTGGGAACAAAGGTTAAATGGGTGAAAGCAAAGAAACTTGGCATTTCAATGAACACTGTATTACTTTTATTTGTAAATTAGCATTAGAAAAAGCACTCTCAGTGAATTTCTACTGGGAATGTGTAAGTCCTTCTGGATTGTTTTTGTTGTAATGTGGGATTTTTTCTAAAATTTAGCACTTGGGCTAATGTGTATTCTTTCCGTGTCATCACTGTAAATCTTGTGCCATTTTTGAATGCCATGACCTTTACATAGACGGTGGTTCTTAATGTTTTTTTTCCCTCCCAATGTAGTCCTCCATCAGCCTGTCTCTCATCAATGGCTGTTTTCACATTTCTGATCAGTGCTCCATGATTGAAAGTTCTGTTGATATTTGTTAGCAGCTAAGGGATACCTTATTTCCTTGCCTGCATCTTGAATCAATTGTTAAATAACTGTAAAATCTACTGTAATCTATGGATCTTTGAGAAGACAGCCTGCCTACTACTATAGCATGTATCTGAGAGTCTTTTATGTGAAACAGAATGTTTATAATCTTACATTACATATAACTTAGTATGATACGGTGAGGGTGATGGTTCTGAACAAAGCATTGAATTTCTGAAATGGATTCACCTTGGCATTTTGAGACCATAAGACAGTGATCAGTCTCCGTGATCACTATTGACACTATCATTGTCTATGATTCTAAACCGAAACCAATTGAAAATCATTCGCTGTGTATCCATTATGTCTTCAGCCTTAAGATTCTTAAAAATAGTTTCACGATATTGCAGCCTTTAAGATTCCTTACCATTGGGATGGGATTGCAATTATTCAAATAAAACATTAAATGTTACCATTCAGTATCATAGCTTGAAGGGAAAAGGTGTAAAGATGAGGGATGTAATTATTTTGAAATCGAAAAATCTACTTGGTTAATTTTTAAATGAAGCCGTATCAAAGATGTAATATTTTTCTATACTTCTATAAATCAAACTTTATATCCGACTCCACCACATAGCATGGCACTGAAGTGGATGTATAAGGAATTTTTATACTGTCTTTACCAAAGTGTAAATTTGGTAGCAGTCTGAAGTCCAGCTGACACTTGCTGGGTGATGCTACCAGTTAACTGGATTGATTAGAATAGTCAATGCTTAAAGAGATTGACTTAATTGTGCCTCATTCTGATACAGAATCAGTGTTTTCATGTGAAAATCAATGTTACCCTGGCCTATTCCCAGGTGCAACTAGGCGTGGAATCAAATCTATTAGTACTTATGTTGCTCCTTTTTATGGGCTGACAATTTTTGTAATCATGAGGAAAAGCTGAAAATTTATACAAATAAAATATCAAATTTAATGCTGTGCCTTCATTTTACTTGCAACCTCCTGAGATGCTTGGTTCCTTTTTTTAAACTAACTTGATCACATTTTGAATGATGCTCCTCACTTATTTTAATATTCGTTGATTTCTCAATTTGCAGACAAAAATCCAGGCCACTTTTATCAATACCTACTGGGCCATCACTCCCCCTGTCTACGCGAAAATCTGGTCTGTTCCAAGTGGGAGTGACCGTGGATTGCAGCGGAGAATGCTTGGTATAGGCTGGGCAGAAAGCCTGTGCACTAACTGTGTCTTAATGTACCAAAAGAAAATAGCTTTCATGTCTCACTCCACATGCCCTGTACTCACTCACCATATAGACACTTAAAGCCACCATGCCAAACCATGCCCCCTATACCTTGATTGCCAATTCACTTATATCCTTAAAACCCATGCTGAGATGACATTTGTGTTACATAACGTTCTAGATGTATATTTGAGACTTCGCTAAAAATCTACTTAGTATATTTATATTCCTTCAACTATTGTATTTGAATCCATTGTTTTTAAAGACATAATTTTGTTCAGCATTGAAATGCATTCATAGTCCCACTTCAAAGAAGCTTGTAGCCGTCAATCAAGATAAAATGGCAACAACCTTTATTGTGACTATCCATGGTTGTAAAATCAGTCATGCAGTAGTAATTAAACCCCTCAGATTTATATGGTGAAATTGCCAGCATTTTTTTTAAACACTCAAAATTCTTTTCAAAAATTCAAGTGGCAGGAATTTGAATCCTTGAGAGCTTGCTTTATACCATTTTATGAATGTTCATCTTGAGTATTGACTAGTCTGACTGACACTTTGAACGGGTGATCTTGACACTTTTTAACAGTTGATTTGGACAGGTTCCTTGACAGCTGCTGAGTTTGTAAATTTTACACTTTCATGGTTACTTTGAACACCAGATGATCCAACATATGGTCTGAGATCCAGAGTCCAGCTTGCCAATAGATCCTGTTTAATCCAGAGATCAGTGTTCACAACAGAAGTAAATGGAAGTTACTGATCCTACTTGGAGCCGCTCTTCCAATCATCAGCTGTTTATCTCCTGCTTGCTGCTGATAGGCTTACTAATAAGGAGATAAACAGTCTACAACAGAAGGAGAGCAAACCGTGGCAGTGTTCAACTTGAGTTTGCCTATAGTCGTGGAGGAGTTGGGGTAAGACTGTTGAAGTATTGACTGGGTGCGAAGGAAGGATGTCTTGTGCTATAACTCCTCAGTGACATTAACCTCAAACTCTTTAGCCTAGTGCATCTAGGCTTGCTTCTAAATCTCTGGGTGCTTGATTGCTGTTGCCTAACACACTTGTACTGAATGAGTGAGAGTTCTAAAGAACCCCTCATTTTCCATATAGGTATTCTGAGGATCATAGCTGAAGGAGCTGCCTTATCTCTCAAGGGTACCTCAGCTTTCCAAGGAGATACAGTCTTGCTCTTACCAGGTTTCTCACTAATATGGGTTACCAAAATTTTGAGACTGAAGACAACTGAATTGCCAGCAAAAGTCTGAACCGAACATGTATAAAGCCTGATCTGAGTCCATTCCTGCCTCCAGGAATATAGGCGGGGGTGTGGGACTTGGAACTTCTAGGCTCGTTCATTGCTTTTGCCACAATTGAGGTTTTTTTGAGATGTTATATTTCTAGCCTTTGTCACTAATAGGGACTGGAACTACTTGGAGTACAGTTGTTTTCTAAAGGTTTATGGTAAATTGTTTTGTTGTACAGTTTAATGTGGCCAGTGTCTCAAACCTGCAAAGTATAAGTGTCTGACTCCGTGTTCTCTCAACATTCTTCACTCACCCTCAGCAATAGGATACAAGTAATACCAACATTAACAGGGTATGGAACTCAGAACAGTTGTACACATCAAAATATCTTAAAAATATGGCACAATGGACCTACTTTAATCTTGCCTATGATTAGTAAAAATAAAAAACAATCTAACGCATCTGGAATGAAATGAAGTAATGTTTGGAGCAATAATGTATAGAAGTTAATTGGAATCAAAAGTAAAAGGTGATTTGAATACTTTTCTGGAAAAATATTTAACGTAAAATTTGTTTCTTTGCCTTGAAAGAGCCAACTGCAAAGCAGAAACCAGTACCATGAATTGGATGAATCTATCACTTTGGTTTCTGAAAGCAATGTGGCTTTTCGCAGTTAATGGAACAGTACTGCCATCTACTAGCGACCTAAGGTATGGCTCCAGAAGTTCCAGAAAGCGCAAGTGTCAAGTTGTCACAAGTATGCCAATTAAAAGCTGAAGAAGTTTTGAACAAGGACAAATGTGACTTGCACATGGCAACCATCAGGTTTTAAAAGTGATGACTTTGGTGTTTTGATTTATGACAGCATTTCACAAGAAAATATCTTAGGCCCTCATATTAACCTGCAGCCAGGCAAATAATAATGTTAGCATTTGAATTAATAAGATTGAGAGACTTGGAAACCTGGCTGATTTTACCAACTAAATTAAATAAGGCTCCGTGTTAATTATTTCCCTCTGCTCAAATGATGCCCGTGTCCTATGAGTGAGTAAAATCAAAATAGCTAGCTCATTCCAGGTATTAATCTGGAAACCCCTCTGAACTGCTTCTAATATATTTACATCCTTTCTTAAATAAGATGAACAAATGAGATTTGAGTGTTTTTATAGCATCCACGTGGGGATATTTTCAAGATGGCAATCTTAATGTCAAAGCTATGGAATGAAGAGTGAACTACTGTTGAATGGGATCTGTTTTCTTCCTTTAGGACTTCTGTCCTTGTTGCTGAATGATGTTATACAATATGCATCAAATCACAGCTAATTTGCAAACTCCAACTGGGAAGTCTATAGTAGAACTTCCAACAATGTCAAAGCAACTGACTTTTAAAGTGAGCATGGAGAGGGACTGCTCAGACTGCTTGTGAAATGCTGAGGGTTTGAAGTGATGTCATGAGCCAAGGTGGGAGGGCTGTCCCTTGCACCCAAACAACCATCCTTTGTTACTAGTCAACTCACTCTAGTGCTTGATGCAATTTTTTACACAATTGGCGACATTTCTCTGTCTTCCGGTCTTTGCATGGCTCTATTCTTAAAAAAAAACTTCAGGCTCTGAAGTTACTTGATGATCAATGTTAAAAATCACACCACCAGATTATACTCCAACAGGTTTATTTGGAGGCACTGCTTCTTCAGGTGGCTATGCATTGGTGATCAATGGTTGCCCCACCACCACACCCTCTACTTCATTCCTACTTCTAATGTACATGCCCTTCAGGGGAAAAAAATCTTTGAAATTCCAACTGTAATTCACTGTCACCATTGCCTCTGATTATTCATGGCACTTGCTGAAAATCCAGGATGACCAGATTTTTTTTTCCCCCAACTAAATATTGAGAAAATCTAAGCCATTGCTGTGGTGCCATACATTTCATCTCTTACCACTTATTCCATCCTTCTCCATGACCCACTGCCTCAAGAACCAGTGACGCTCAACACCGGCACACTCTGACCATAAGTTGGTCTACTATTCCTATTCATGCCTAATTACCCAAGCCCACGTACACGAGAATAATATGCAACAGCAGTAGTAAGTAATTCAGCACATTAGTCTAGTCCACTGTGCAATGAGATCATGGCTGATGTGATAATCCTCAACTCTTTTCTCCCCTTTCCCCATAACTCTTGATTTGTTTAGTGATTTAAAAATCTGTATATCTTAGCCTTGAACACGTTTAATGATGCAGCCTCAACAGCCCTATGCAGTAAAGAATCACTACACTCGGAAGAAACTCATCTCTATCTTTTTCTTAGGATAAGAGATTACCTTATTTATGTCCTCTGATCATAGACCCTATCACAAAGGGAAACAATGTCATCTCATTCACACTGTGTCAAACCCCGTAAGAATTACATGTTTCAATAAGGTTGTCTCTCATTCTTCTCAACTCCAAAGAATAGAGACCTAAGCTACTTAACCTCTCCAGGCAGTTCCTCCACATCTGGTGAACTTTCTCTGGACTGATCCCAATGCCTATATACAGTATCTTTGAAATCCGTAAACTAAAACTGTTCATAGTATTCCAGGTGTGGCCTAACTAGTGTCTTGTGTATTATCTATTCATCTCTGCCATTTCTTAGTTCCCTATCATAGTTCTCTTACAGAATGAGCCTGGAGGAATTGTGTTCATCTTAGTTTCTCACTTCCTTTTCATATATTTAAAGAAGTTTTTGATGAACATTTTGATTATTATTAGTTTATCCTAAAAATTTATTTTCTCCCTTTTGATGGTTTCTAATACTATATCAATCCTTTGGATTTCCAATAATCTTTGCCACAGTGCATGTTTTCTTTAATGTGATGCTGTCCTTAATTTTCTTGGTTAAACGTGGTTTATCTACCCTTCTTTTCCTCTTTAAAGATCCTTGAATATGTTATCACCTCCCACATTCATGTTGATTCCATGTTTAGATCCCTCCAAATTGGTTTTCATACCCACCACAGTACTGTAATGCTACTTATCAAAGTCAAAAATTACACTTTGTGACTATGACCAAGATGAAGTATTGATTTAAGCTGTACTCTTAAACAGAGTTCAGCTCATCTCCTCTAAAGTCTCTCCACTGACATTCAGCTTGTGTGTAGTTCCATTCTTATCTAACTGGTACAGTTAGATCTTTCTTGCAGTAGTTTCTCCTTCCATTCCTGAACCATTACTTCTGGAATTTTTCAAGGTTCTATTCTTTTACTTTTCACTCTTAGTCAGTCAGCAATATCATTGAAAAATAGTAACTTACTTTAAAAAAAATCTAAAGTTCCTTCAAGTCTAAGAGTAGATAGTTTACCTTAGCTTCATCTTCCCACACTGTCCACATATCACCTGATCATCATCTATTCACTCATCACCCCCCCCATGTACATTGGTTCTCAGTCAAGCAAAGTGGATCAATGTCTTGATTTCAGAATTTTTATCCTTGCCAAAACCCTCCATAGCATCAGCTCTTTCTCTCTCTGCATGTGAAAGTATTCGAGAGAATGCAGAAAACATCCATAATATAGTTCCAGGGATGGAGAAGTTCTAGCTGTATAGACAGCTTGAAAAAGCTGTCTATGTTCTACATGTAGACAGTTGAGCAGGTTTGATGGAGGCATTCATAATAATGAGGGGTCTGGGCTGAGTCATAGAATCCCTATAATGTGGAAAGAGACCATTTGGCCCAACATGTCTGCACTAACCCTCCGAAGAGCTTCCCATCCGTACCCTATAACCCCACATTTACCATCGCTCCAAGTTCGGTATGACTCTCCTTCAGCTTCTAGTTCTGTCATCTTGTACGTTTTAATTGCTCTTCTGGCTGGGTCTTGGTAATCGAATGTAAGAATTAGTAGGAGTAGGTAATCCAGCTCCTCAAGCACGCTCCACCATTTAGTACAACCACAGCTGCCCTCATCACTGCCTTAAATCCACTTTCCTGTCTGTTCTCCATAACCCTTCAAACCATGACTAATTGAAAATCTGTCTCTCTCCCTCAAATTTATTCAGCATGCTGGCATCCACTGCACTGGGGTAGTGAATTCCACAGATTCACAACCCTTTGAGTGAAGGTCTGTTCTCCATAACCCTTCAAACCATGACTAATTGAAAATCTGTCTCTCTCCCTCCTCAAATTTATTCAGCATGCTGGCATCCACTGCACTGGGGTAGTGATTCCACAGATTCACAACCCTTTGAGTGAAGTAATTTCTCCTCATCTGTTTTAAATCTGCTACCCCTTATCCTAAAACTATAACCTCTTGTTTTAGATTGCCCCACAAGAGGAAACATCCTCTCTATGTCTACTTTGTCAAGTCCCTTTAGCATCTTATTAAATCTCCTCTCATTCTTCTAAACTCCAAAGAATATAGGTCTAAACTGCACAATTTCTCTTCGTAAGATAAACCTATCCATCTCTGGAATCAATCTAGCGAATATCCTCCAATATAACTACATCCTTCAAGTAAGAAGAAATCTCTACGCAATACTTCCAGGTGCAGTTTCATCAATGCCTTTTACGTTTGCAGCAAAGTCTTCCTACTGTTATACTCTTCCATTAGCAATAATCAACTTTAGGAAGAAAGGAGAAGTTCCTGTGAGTGACGATAACCCATAATTTTTCCTGGACCACCCACGTAGATACTATGCTCAAGAAGGCACAACAACACTTCTTCCTCAGAAGGCTAAGGAAAATCACCATGTCCATAAGAGCCCTCACCAACCTTTGCACGTCACCACAGAAAGCAATCTACCTAGATGCATCACTGACTGGTATGGCCACCGCTCTGCCCAGGACCATAAGAAACTGCAGAAAGTTATGAACACAGAATAGGCCATCACATAAGCCAACCTCCTATCCGTTGGCTCCACCGACACCTCTTATTGCTGCGGAAATCAGCCAACATCATTAAAGATCCCTCTCACCCAGATAACATAGAATATTACAGCGCAGTACTGGCCCTTTGGCGCCCAAAGTTGCGCCGACCTGTGGTACCAATCGGAAGCCCATTTAACCTACACTATTCCATTCTCATCCATATGTCTATCGAATGACCATTTAAATGCCCTTAAACTCGGTGAGTCTACCACTGTTGCAGGCAGTGTGTTCCGCGCTCCTCCTACTCTGAGTAAAGAAACTGCCTCTGACATCTGTCCTATATTTATCACCTCTCAATTTAAAGCCATGTTCCCTTATGCTAGCATCGCCATCTGAGTAAAAAGGCGCTCACTGTCCAACCTAAGATTATCTTTTATGTCTTAGAGAGGAGGTTGAGAGGTGACTTAACTAACGAAAACAGCCTCAAGTCCCTCAGCCTTTCTCGTAAGACCTTCCCTCCGTATCAGGCAACATCCCAGTAACTGATGAAGTGAGAACAGTGATAGATCTGTCCCTGGAGTAGTCTTGAATCACCAACCTCTCGATTAACAGCCGAATGCGCTCACCAATTGCGCTATCGAGACTGGTGTAAGGGACTGGTTTGTGAGGTCAGGTGTTTATACTGAGATGATGACAATCTTCCAACCTCTCCTGTCGGGCAAAAGATACAAAAACTTAAACACTTCTTCCCTGTGGTTATTACACTGCTGAATGGACCTCTCAAATTTCAAATCTAATGTTGACTTTGCTTTTATACACCCCCTGTAACTTTTCATGCCTCACACTGTTCAATCACCCTCTGATCTGGATATCTATATGTTATGATCTGCGAGTACTGCACTCTAAACAAAACTTTTCACTGTACTTGGGTGCATGTGACAATAGGAAATTAAATCAAATCAACAACTGACAAAATTCTATTACCTTTCTGATTACCTGCTGTAGCTGCATTTCTGAGGATATCTGAGGCTCTGCACCTCATCCACTCCCTGCACTTTCACTTTGCTCATAAAAAAGAGTCACATAAACCTTAAAATCTCGGCCTCTGCCTAAACTAACACTCACTGGTATGTCTCACCTTGTGCTGGAGGTACCGTTCAGACTTGTCGCGGCGCGCCTCTGGAGGGCGAAAGGTAGAGAACGCAAGTACAGCTCGTACCAACTAGAACGACATACCTTGCTGCTGTGGATATCATGATGTGAAAGGTGTTGGGCCGAAGGGCCTGTTTCCACACTGTAAGTAATCTAATGTAATTGTACCGTTCAGACTTGTCGCGGCGCGCCTCTGGAGTGCGAAAGGTAGAGAACGCAAGTACAGCTCGTACCAACTAGAACGACATACCTTGCTGCTGTGGATATCATGATGTGAAAGGCGCCCTTCAATTACAAGTTGTTGTTGTTGTTGTTGCCGTCGTCGTTAGTGGGCGGGGCACGTGACTACAGTGGACCACGTGCCCCGCAGACGCACGTAATCGCGTCACGTCCCCCCAGCGACACGAACGCGTCACTCCCGTTTTCAATAAAGTTGAGTGAAGCGTCTGCGCTTGCGTACTGCGGGGACCAGGGTTAGCCGGAGGCCGCGGGCGGACACACACTGCGCCATGCCCAAGAATAAAGGTGAGGCCTGCGAATGTTGCGCTCGCAGCCGCTTTCGGCTGGGCAAGGCGGAGGCCTAGTCTTCGTTCGGGCCGGTTGCCGCTGGCAAGGCCTGAGTCTCGATTTGGGGCTTGGAGTTGGAGGCAGGGCCCTGTCCACACGTGCTGGAGAAACTGGATCCGGCCTCGGCTTGTCACCCCCTGCGCGTTCCCCGGCCGTTGGTGTTCCTAGGCCCCGGGCTTTTGCTCACCCTCTTTCTCTTACCCCACCGCCTCCCTCCCTCCCCCATGAGGAATATTCCAGAACTCCCTTCAGGGGAACCCACCAGACTCCAGTCTTGTTTGGTTCAGGTTGTTAAAGTAGGAAAATGGGGCCGAGGGAGGGGTTATTGTTCAAATGGCGATAAACTCTGTCTCATGAGCAACATTGTCCTGGCGGTGCTAACTACTGACAGATTTCTTACTTATCTTCTCAAAATCATAACTTTGAGTCTTCCAGTCCCTCGGGTCCCAATACTATTTCCCCATTCTCCTTTACATGTGGGTTATTTAACTTGCTTTTCGAATTCCTATCCATATTATACAAAACTCAGACGATACGCCACATTGCAATAGATTTTCCTTTAGTTAGTTATTTAGTTAAACGTGATTTTGTTCGCTTCACGGGATTAGAAGGTTTTCAAAATAAATGATCAACTACCGCCTTAAATGACTAGAAATTGACCTTTGCGCTACTGTCAAGTTAAAGGGAAACAAATGCAGGATGTGACCTATGTCAGGCTGCAAACTCCAGTTTTACTTGCATCCATTGGAGTGGGTGGGTGTAATGAGGAAGCTCTTACGTGACTTTGTAGTCTTAGCTAGTTAACTTGTCAACATGTAGATTATAACAAGGGGCAATGTTAAAAACAAGTTGCTGGAAAAGCTCAGCAGCTGTGGCAGCATCTCTTGAGTTATGTTTTGGATCTAGTGACTCTTCTGCAGAACTGATAATGTGATGCTTGACCTAGTTCTGAGGAATTAAACCAGACAGGAGTTCAAGAGCATTTGAGTTAGCAACCACTACATATATTTTAAATTTTGTTTTGGAAAAGGCAGAAGATGGTCTGCAAAAACAAAAGATTTTGGATTGGAGAAAGAAAACATTTTTATTTAAATTGCCTGTACAGTACATTGGTTAGGTCACTTTTGCAATACTAAGTTCTGGGCTCCCAGCTATAGGAAAGATTGTTAAATTTGAAAGGGTACAGAAAAGATTTACAAGGATATTGCCAAGGTTTAACTTATAGGGAGATGCTGAATAAGCTTGGGCTATTTTCCCCTGGAGTGGCAGAGGCTGAAGGGTGATCCTAAAGGGGCTTATATAATCATGAGGGGCATGGATAGGGTGAATAGATAAGGGTTGTCCAAAACCAGAGGGCACAGATTTAAGGTTCAAAGGGAAAGATTTAAAAGGGACCTTACAGAACAACTTTTTCTTGTAGAGCATGGCGACTGTTCAAAATAGAATCAGTGAAGTACAAGCCCAAGATATTCCCTTTTGGGTGAAATATAGGAGCAACTAACCCAGTGAACCTGAGATGTCTGGTAACAATCAAGACTGAGTAAGAAGGGAAAGGGAGATCTTTTCCAAAGAGCTAAAGGGAGCAGATCAATGGAGGCCCTAGTGGAGTTAGAAAATTCAGAGGGACTCCCCTGTGGAAACTGGGAGCAAATTACAGGGATTCTGACCCAAATTTTAAGTTCTTCTCTGGCCATGGGTGGTGCCAGAGGGCTGGAAGACAGCAAATGTGGTTGCATCTTTTGAAGAAAGGTAACAGATGAACCAAGGTATTAGACCGGTGAGGAGGAAGGTCTTCAGTTACAGGAGGATATAGATTGGGCAGATCAGTAGCAGATGAAATTTGTTTAAGCGTTAGGTGATGCATTTTGGAAGAAGTGACAAGAGAAAGGAGTATGGAGTGAATGGCAAGACAGTTGGAAACTCGGGAATAGAGGGATTTTGGGGTGTTGATCCACAATCTCTGAAGGTGGCAGGACAGGTTCATAAGGTAGTTGAGGCACACTCAACAGTTACCATTATCTGTGGTGGCATAGATTATAAAAGCAGGGAGGTTATGTTGGAGCTGTACATGAATTTGGTTAGGCCATGGCCGGAGTATTGTGTAGTTGTGGTCACTGTATTCTAGGAAGAATGTGCTTGCACTAGATGGGTTGCAGAGAAGATTCAGCAGAATGTTGCCTGCAATGGAGCAATTTCTCTGAGAAGAGGTGGGATAATATGGGGTTGTTAGAGCAGAAAATGCATCAGGGGTCTGATAGAGGTCTAAGATTGAGGTGCATGGACAAGTGGTTATAAAGCATCTGTTCCCTCTAGTTGAAGGGTCAAAAACAAGGGGGCTTAAATTTTTCACTTGAAAATTAAGAATTTGAGGCATTTTTTCATCCAGGTAGAGGCTATTGAAGTGTTCAACCTCAACCTTTTTTAAAAAGTATTTGCATGAGCACTCTGCCCATATCTTTGAATGTTATGACAGAGTGCTGGAAAATGGGGCCAGAGGCCTCTGCATGGTTTGGAGTACTGCTTCAGATTTAATTGAGGGATTTCTGCTTGACATTCTCGTGTACGTGCACAAAATTATGTCAGCTGGGTGCGTCTGTTAAGTAAAGTACAGCTGACAATATGAAAGAGAATGCTGGAGAGACTCGGGCAGTCTCAGCATTTGTGGAGAGAGAAATGGTCTGCTGTGGTTTTTCTGAAGAGTTTCTCTAGTATTGTTAGTATCATGTTGCCCTGTCTGCCATGTCTTAAATACATCCACTTGTAGTTACTGTTCATTGGCTCTGTATTACCCATTCAAAGTGCCTTAAAACAATTTTTAATTTTTGCATCTAACCCAAAACTCAAAGTTTTGGCATGGATTATTGCTCATGTGGGACGTGGATTGAGATGAACATTTTGTTGGCTGTTTTTAGATCGTTGAATCTTTTTTGCACGCTCTGACCTGCATTGCAGCTTTCATCACTGCAGTTTTTGTATTATCTATAAAGATTCATTGGTAGATGGAATTTAACACTGATAAATATGAGGTGATTTTTTTTTTAGAAGGAACAAGACCAGGGAGTACTCAATGGCAAGACACGAGGAAACTCGGGAACAGAAATCTTGGGGTACTAGTCCATAAATCCCTGAAGGTGTCAGGGTAGTTAATTGGGAGCGTGAGGCATAGGGGATGCTTGTGTTTTAGTTGTGGCATAGGCATATAAGAGCAGGGAGATCATGTTGGAGCTGTACAAAATTTCGGTTGGGCCTCAGCAGGAAAGTACCATGTGCAGTTCTGGTACCACACTATAGGACAGATTAGATTGAACCAGAAAAGATGCAATCAAGATTCACCAGGCTATTGCCTAGGATTGAGCCTTTCAGCTGTGAAGAGAGGCTAGAAAAGCTCAAAATTATTTTTCTAAAGTATTGGATGAACACGAAGTATCAAACATTTGAGGCTTTAGGCCTAGTCTGGGAAAGTATGACTGATGTGCATAATATGATTTTGGATTTACTGACTTGATGGGCTGAAGGGCCTCTTTTATATGATTAATTCTATTTTTGTTTTGATGGAACTATCAGCATTTTATCGGTAAGCCTCAAACGGGAGCAAAATAATAAAGTAGTTACTGGGAATCAGTGGGCCTGTAAGCCAAATGTTTGAGTTGGAACTGTTTCTCTAGTTCTGAGAAACAGTCACAATTAAATAATCAATATTTCTATCATTTTGTAAAAGCTTTATTTTTTTAAAGATTGTTTTGAGGTTTACCAGTAAAATGCCCTTCGGTTCTAACAATTACATTTAAAGCTAACAATCTTTGAACCAAAAATTGCGTATTCTACTTGAAATTACAACTTTTTGAATTTGTATTGACTTTCAAACACTCAAACCATGATTCAACATCCCTTGGGTCCATAAACTGGAGTACTAAAGCAAGTTTTTCTAATAACTTACGAACTATATTATGGAGTTGGAAATTGCTCCATTGCATCCTTCAGGTATCAAGTTCTGAGACTGGTCCCAAGTGTTTAGTACAAGCAAGGCCTTTGAAGTCCTGCATGGTAGACTGGTTAGGGTTAGATTGCATGGAATCCATGGAACTAATTGGAAACACCACTTGGCTTGGTGGTAGGAAAGGATAGCAGTTGGGCAACAAGGGGTGATATTTGGATTGGTGGCCTGTGACCGGCAGTGTGCTGCAAGGATTGGTTCTGGGTCCTCTGTCATCGACATCAATGATTTGAGTGAGAATATAGGTATGGTTAGTAAGTTTGTGATATTAAAATTGGTGGTGAACTGTGAAGGAGGTTTAAGAGTACAAAGATACCCTGATCAGGTGGAGTTTAATTTAAATGTTGCATTTTGGTAAGGCAAAGCAAAGCAGGACTTAATCAGTTAATGTTGGGGCCCTAGGGAGTGTTGCTGACCAGAGGGACCTAGGGGTGCTGGTTCATACTTTTTTTTTTGAAAGTGGCATTGCATGTAAATAGTGGTGAAGAAAGCTTTTGGCCGTATGAGTTGGGGTGTCATATTGCAGTTTTACGAGACATTGATGAGACTGCTTTTGGAATATTGCATTCAATTTTGGTCCCCCTATTATAGGAAGAATCTTGTTAAACCACAAAAGGGACAGAAAAGGATTGGGACTGGAGTTATAAATCGGCTGGGACTATTTTCCTGGAGTGTTTTGATGCTGAGGGGTGAACTTATAGAGGGACATGGATAGTATGAATAGGCAAGGCCTTTTTCCAGCGTTGGGGTGTCCAAAACTAGAGGGAATAGGTTTAAGGTGAGAGGGGAAAGATTTTAAAAGGGGCGTGAAGGGCAGCTTTTTCTGTCAGAGTGGTAGAGGCAGATACAGTTACAACATTTTAAAAGGCATTTAGACAAGTATACAAATAGGAAAGTTTGAGAGGGATATGGACCAAAAACCAGCAAATAGGACTATTTCAGTTTAGGACGAGTTTGACAAGGATGAGTTGGGCTGGAGGGTGTGTTTCCATGTTGTATGATTCTTACTCTTAAGTGAGCAAAGACTGAATTATTTAGTGGGATGCATGAGTAAAATGAAGGTACTACATATACAGCACTAACTTAGCTATCTTGCCATGAAAAGTGTGTGCAAAAGTGCTGAAAGCAATGGATAAATTACTATGTATACCTGTAGCTATCAACAGTGATGGGTGCCAAGTAAGCTCAGCTTGGCATGAAAATGGGTTTTTAAAAGTATTTAAGTTCTGCAAAAAAGTTCCCAAATGCAATTTCATCCTCTCCTCCACCTCCCCCCCCCCTTGCCCCTACCTCCTCCCCCCCGCCCCC
>NC_057721.1:11805118-11833872 GCF_004010195.1 Chiloscyllium plagiosum
TCCAGACATTTCTGCTGAGCATAACTGTAAAAGCAGAAACCCTTTTAATTTTCAAAAAAGATTTATCAATAATGGTACTGCAACTGGTCTTGCGAGTACGTACGTCAGTTAAAGCTTTGAACCACATGAAGTCTCTATGCCAACCCAACTGGAACAAAGGTTGAGTCAGTGTTATCTGCAATCTATTCCACATCAGCCAACTGAGTGTACTAAATGCCAAGGAGTCTGATTTGTTGTGGCAAAACACCTTTATATGTTGTAGCCTGGATCTGTGGATAGCGATAGTAAATGTTCAAATTTCTTTCCATCACATGGCTGACCAGAAATCTGTCCAATTTTGTCTGCTGTTGACAGATGAAGGAATGATTTTCTAGTTATTTGACTGCATTATAAATGCATCGTCCTTATCAAGTGTTTGATCAGATCTTGAACGTAGAGCTGCTAGCTTAGAAACAGAGACATTGCACATTCTCACAACTTCTCTGATTTCTTAGAGATTTTTAAAAAAAACACTTGTGCTGACATTTGTAAACCTTGTGGGATCAATCATTGTGTTATTACAATCCAAATGTTCAGTGTCTGTTAAAACCACAGCATTTTAGAGAAAAAAGACTGACTTGTAAAATTTGACTGGTATTTGATATGTTCCTGCTACTTGACTGAGTATGAAAACTAATTATTAAATATATAAAAGGGGATTATTGCTCAGTTTGCATTGCTGAAGAATACTTCAGTGTTCATGTTGGAAATATAAACAAGTATAAAAGTATACAGTCACTTATCAGTGTTGTCCACAAGGAGAGATGGAAGAGAAGCTGATAGACCTGTCTTGTGACCACACATTTGGAGACAGTCATAGAGATGTACACCACAAACAAACCCTTTGGTCCAACTTGTTCATACCAACCAGATATCCTAAATTAATCTAGTCCAATTTGCATGCAGTTAGTCTGTATCCCTTTAAACCCTTCTAATCCTATCTGTCTACAGAGGAACCTCGATTATCTGAAGGATACAGGCAGGAATTATTTCATTTGGTTAATCGAATGCTGGATAACCAAAGCATGTTAGCCAAGCGTCGCGAACTTGTACGGTTAATCTGAAATTCAGTTAATTGAATGCCAGATAATAGAGGTTCCTCTGTAGATGTCTTTGAAATGTTGTAATTGTACCAGCCTTCACCACTTCCTCTGGCTTGCTGGAATTATGCTTCAGGAACTAAATTATTGTTCCAAGATTGGTAGAAGCATTGAAAGTATTTCCCCTTGCAGCATGAATTTGTAAGTAACTTCTGATATAGCAGCAATACAGAATGTTTGTCATTGTCCAATATTGTATCTAGGGTAGAGTCACTGCAGTGAGAACATGCATAGACCGCTAATTCTATCTAAATACCTCTAATGCTTTAAAAATACAATTTACATTTTTTTTTGCATGAATCCAATGTAGTTTTCATGTTTGACTTGTGACTAATTGTTTTAAAAAAAAAATCTCAAGGTCAGGTTCGTAGGAGAGTAGTCTGACACAGAACAAACGACCAAGAGGCGAGTCTGCTAGAATATGGGCATTTTATTCCCCGCAGCGTCGCCACAACGGGTCTGGCTTATACTCACTCTACATGTTACCGGAACTGGGAGCCGTCAGTTCTCGTAGAGCGGTTGCCAACAACCCACGCTCGGCGGTTAAACGTAACCCCGGAGCAGACTCACCGAACTGGAGACTTTTCCAGCTGATATACTCTTTTCCAGATATAAACATTCATGTGAACAGCAGAGCAAGGCTAAAAAACACATTCCATTCTGGTTGCATACAGATAAGAAGATTCACACGGGGAGGTGTGTAATAAGATTCACACGGGACTAAGCAACACCTCCATTCCGGTTAGATTCACACATGTATTGGGACATAATTTTTAACCGTTTCACCACATTCCACTGCTTGGCCCAATACATGTGTTACATTATGATTCACACATGTATTGGGACATAATTTTACACCACACTAATCTGTTGGGAAAAAGTTTACTTCAGCCAAAGATATTTGAGACCCATTGATTAAGCCCAAAGTCACGGTGTTTGGATAAAAAAATCAACATTTTTTGTGTCCAGGCTAATTTTGTATTTTTAAATTCAGGTAAGGGAGGTAAAAATAGGCGACGTGGTAAGAATGAAAACGAATCTGAGAAACGTGAGCTGGTGTTTAAAGAAGATGGTCAGGGTAAGTGTGATGTACATTTTAACAGAATTCTGGCCCCATATTCTATATGTTATAAAATCATAGAATTATAGAGATGTACAGCATGAAAACAGATCCTTCAGTCCAACTCGTCCATGCCGACCAAATATCCCAACCCAATCTGCTCCCACCTGCTGGCACCTGGCCCATATCCCTCCAAATCCTTCCTATTCATATACCCATTCAAATGCCTTTTGGATGTTGTAATTGTACGAGCTGCCACCACTTCCTCTGGCAACTCATTCCATACATGTTCCACCCACTGCGTGAAAATGTTGCCCTTTGGGTCTCTTTTTTTAATCTTTCCCCTCTCACCCTAAACCTATGCCCTCTAGTTCTGGACTCTCCCACCCCAGGGAAAAGACTTTGTCTATTTATCCTATCCATGCCCCTCATAATTGTGTAAACCTCTACAAGGTAACCCCTCAGCCTCTGACACTCCAGGGAAAACAGCCCCAGCCTGTTCAGCCTCTCCCTATAGCTCAAATCCTCCAACTCTGGCAACATCCTTGTAAATGTTTTCTGAACCCTTTCAAGTTTCACAATATCTTTCCGATAGGAAGGAGACCAGAATTGCATGCAATATTCCAACAGTGGCCTAACCAATGTCCTGTACAGCCGCAACGTGACCTCCCAACTCCTGTACTCAATACTCTGACCAATAAAGGAAAGCATACCAAAAGCTGCCTTCGCTATCCTATCTACCTGCGACTCTACTTTCAAGGAGCTATGAACCTGCACTCCAAGGGCTCTTCGTTCAGCAAAACTCCCTAGGACCTTACCATTAGGAGTACAAGTCCTGCTAAGATTTGCTTTCCCAAAACACACAATCTCTCATTTATCTAAATTAAACTCCATTTGCCACTCCTCGGCCCATTGGCCCATCTGATCAATGTCCTGTACAGTACAGTAGTTGGGAGGTCACGTTGCGGCTGTACAGGACATTGATCAAGATTCAGTTGTAATCTGAGGTAACCTTCTTCATTGTCCACAACGCCTCCAATTTTGGTGTCATCTGCAAACTTAATAACTATACCTCTTAAGCTCACATCCAAATCACAACTCCCCTAACCCAGGGAAAAGACCTTGCCTATTTACCCTATCCATGCCCCTTGGGATTTTATAAATCTCTGTCATGCCACCCCTAGGCAATATATCTTTTTTAAACACATAGCCATTTAAGGTAGCAATGTTCTGTGGCTGCTGTAAGTTTTTTTTTTGGTAACACCAACAAATGTTGCCAAAATGAAACCGTTCAGGCCATATTTACTCTAGAAAAGTTATTGTTCCTGAAGGTAAAAGTATTGATGGCAAAATCGATCAAAATCATTCATTGAGAATATATTGGAGAAAATCGCCCATTTAGCTTGGTACCAAAATTGAGATTGCTAGTTATAACGACTTGGCGTCTTGATCATGGAGATTTTGTATTAATATCACCTGCCAGTTTGTTGGATTTTAATTTCTGTACTCTGATTTATCATTGTCTGTCCACTGCTCTGAGAAGGTTGTGCTGGTTATTCTTAAACTGAACAGAATACCTTGGTGCTGGCTTTTGGTGCCTTTAAGCTGCTCATGGCCTTGTTTATAGATTTAAGCATTAAACAGTATTGGAATTGCATTCCTTCAGTGGATTGAGAGTTTACATAGACTGTTGGTTACTACTTCTGGCATGTAGTTATGATCAAGTAACCATCGAGTCACACAGCACGGAAACAGGCACTTCAGCCCAACTTGTCCATGCTGATCAATTTCCTAAACCGAACTAGTCTCATTTGCCTGTGTTTGGCTCATACCCCATCCATGTGCCTGTGTAAATGTTTCTTAAATGACAAAATTGTACTCACTTCCACCACTACCTCTGGTAGCCTGGTCCAGACACTCTCCACCCTGTGTAGAAACAAATTATAGACATCTTTGTACTTCTTCCCCTGTCACCATAAACCTATGCCATCTAGCTTTAGACTCTCCTACCATGGGGGAGAAAACTACTTTATGCCTGTGGACCTTTATAAGGTTACCCCTCAGTCTCCCATGCTCCAGGTGCAAATAAAGTCTCAGCCTATCCAACTTTTCCTTTATAACTTAAACCTCCCAGTCCAGGTAGCATCCCAGTAAGTCTTTTCTGTACTGTTATTAGTTTAACATCCTTTGTATTGTAAAGTGACCAGAACTGTGCACACTACTCCAAATGAGGACTTCCCAACATTTTGTACAGCTGCAACAATATGTCACAACTCCTATATGCCATTCTCTGACCAATGAAAGCAAATATGCCAAAAGCCTCCTTCAACACCCTCTCTACCTGTAACTCCACTTTCAAAGCGCTATGAACCTGTACCCCTTGGTTTTTTTTTTCTCAGGTCCCTACCTTGACTGTGTAAGTCCTGCCCTGGTTTGACCTATCAAAATGCAACATTCTCTGCAGAATATTCAGTCTCCAGCCTGCTCTTGTAGGTGATCTACTCCACCTTAATCAACTCCCTGAATGTTGATGGTAGGGATTCAGCCATGGTAATTTGTTGATCATAAAAAGAATGAGTGTGTTCTGTCTTGTCAGAGATGGTCAGTGTACAGCACTCAGTTTAACAGTTAGCATCGACCTGGTCCCATGAAAAATTGAGTGCTTCCAGATAGGGTCACTAATCATGTCTCTTTATCCAGCATCTAAGTTGTTAGAGATCAAAAACCTTCTCTTGTTCCCAGCACCAAGCTGTCAAGTTACCCAACTGCAGTGTATCTACTAAGATCTCAAGTCAGATAGTGAATGCTTCTCTCTCCACACCCATGGCACGTACACTGATTAATGCACCTTTAATGGAGAAAACCAGGTGGAATCACATCAAAAACTGTAACTCAGAATCTGCATCTCCACTATATGGTTAATATAATTTCAATGTGTTAAAATGCCATTCAGTGTGATGGAATTGGAAGTCACTCATCAGCAAAATCTGGTATTTCAAAACCTCGCAACAAATTATATTTTAATGGATGGCTGATTGATAAAATCCAGTCAGTCGCAATTTATGCCTGAACAGTAGATTTAAAAAGTTATATTGTACTCGAGGCATCCAAACTATTTTAATGTTGTGACAGTTGGATAACCACACTGGAATAGTAGAAAATTCCAGGCATGTCAATACATGATTCTTTTAAAAAGGCATCTACTTGAATTGTCTGCGAGAACACAGCAACTGTATTTTGAAAACCATTTAATGTCTTGTTTCTTATAGCTTGAACTCTGATAACTCAGCAAGTTAATTCATAGTTTTGTGCTGTTGCACCTCTATCAGATCTAGCCTGATCACTTTAAGTTACTGCATTGGATAAGCCTGCCATTCCATATTGATTGTGACAGCTCTCTAGGAAACCTCTCCCCAATGCTTGCTACAACTCCACTTGGACAGCCATGAAAGCAATTCATTTTGACAGTTAATAAGACTATACTTCCAACTAAGTCTAGCAATCTGTCATTGTGAGAGAATCCTGCCATCCCAGGAATGTGTTTGAATCACTCTCTTTTTCCAATCTGTCACCTTACACATGATACTCTGCCTTTGTTTTTTCTACCAAACTGAACAATTTTGAATTTATCGACATATTGCATTTGCCCACTCACTGAATTTGTCTAAATTGGCCTGAAGCTTCTCTCCATCCTCTTCCCTACTCTCTCTCATTCCTAGTTTTGTACCTTAGCAATCATAGAAGCATTAGCCGGAACCCAAGCACCGATCTCTGTAGGAGACCATTTGTCACCGTTTTCTACTCTGAAAAGGACTCCTTTGTTCCTACGGTTTGCTGTCTGCTAACGAGTTCTTGATCCATGCCAGTACATTACCACCAATCCTATTTCTCATGGTTGTTTTGTTTTGGCCATGTTTCTGGAGTTACTTTCGCAAGCAAAGTGGAATAATTACAGCACGCGTCTGTCATTTAAGACATAGTTGTTTGAAGGTAACTCCAGGTTTTTTTTCCTGTAGAATATGCCCAGGTGATTAAGATGCTGGGAAATGGGCGTTTGGAAGCCATGTGTTTTGATGGTGTGAAGAGACTTTGTCATATTCGAGGAAAGCTGAGAAAGAAGGTGATAACTGTTTGTATGTATGCACTTTGCCTTTGCTTCTACTTTCCCAGCCAAGCAGTTTAATCATGGCCCACAAACAGATTATTGGCTAGAAAATGCCATGTATGGTAACTTCCCAATTCTCAGTATCACACCTTCTGTCCTTTTATGTTAGTGTTCCTGCTATCTCCTGCCTTTAGAAACTTTAAACTTGAAGTAGCTTCTCCCATTTCTCTATAAAAATACAGTTTTCTGACATCAATGTCTGTTGAAAAGTCCAAGTGACATGGCTGACTTTGGGCAGCTTGACTGATGACTGAGGTCAGTTTTCCTAATGAAGTTTAATTATTGCACTTTAGTGATCTCACTGTCTGGAATAGTTTCATATAGTTTTGTGACCATATTGGAAGTATATGCTGACTTCAGTTTCAGTGGGTTAAATCTAAACCTGTAATTTTTCACCTGCCCAATCTCTTCCTTGCCCCCCACCCATGCTTATTTCCGTTTTTTTTTTAAATAGCAAAGAACTGCAAATGTTGGAAATCAGAAACAAACTTAGAAATTGCTGGCAAAAACACATCTGGTAGCATCTGTGCGGAGATAGCAGAGTTCGTGTTTTGGGCCATTGAAAATTGATTGTACTGAGAAAAAGGTTGGTAAGAATGCTGAAGATGGAGCCCAGAGGGGAGAACACAGTTGAATAGACAAAGGAATGGGCAAAGGTCCACCTGGAGGAATCAATTTTTGCCAATAAAGACTGACAGGATTTCCATTTTAATCTTTTTCTCCTTGTCTACATTATTACTTTCATTCAATTGTCTGTTGACATAGTGTTATGATGCTGTTCCTTTTAACAAGGTTATGTTGTCCTTGGTTCTTTTTTCCCGATAGGGTGGCACGGCGGCTCAGTGGTTAGCACTGCAGCCTCACAGCACCAGGCACCCGGGTTCAGTTCCAGCTTCGGGCGACTGTCTGTGTGGAGTTTGCACGTTCTCCCCGTGTCCGCGTGGGTTTCCTCCGGGTGCTCCGGTTTCCTCCCAAAGATGTGCAGGTTAGGTGAATTGACCATGCTAAATTGCCCATTGTGTTAGGTGCATTAGTTAGAGGGAAATGGGTCTGGGTGGGTTACTTTTCAGAAGGTCAGTGTGGACTTGTTGGGCTGAAGGGCCTGTTTCCACACTGTAGGGAATCTAATTTAATCTTAAAAAAGACACAGACTCCGAAAAGTGTAGGTTTGAAGGGTTTTAGGGCCGGTTTGATTATTGCTGACAGATGCTGCCTCAGGCAAAAGATGTCTTAAGTTTTTAAGTTAAGAATCTCATAGCACTAGGTTATAGTCCCAACAGATTTATGTGGAAGCACTAGCTTTCAGAGTGCTGCTCCTTCATCAAGTATTTATGGAGTATAAGATCGTGGGACACAGCAATTCTTGCTATAAATTCTGTGTCCCACGATCTTATACCCCACAAATACTTGATGAAGGAACAGCATTCTGAAAGCTAGTACTTCCAAATAATACTGTAGGACTATAACCTGGTCTTGTGTGATTTTTAACTCCGTACGCCGCAGTCCAACACTGGCATCTCCAAA
The DNA here is from genome assembly GCF_004010195.1 of Chiloscyllium plagiosum. Classification (NCBI taxonomy): domain Eukaryota; kingdom Metazoa; phylum Chordata; class Chondrichthyes; order Orectolobiformes; family Hemiscylliidae; genus Chiloscyllium; species Chiloscyllium plagiosum. Next base: position 11,813,007 of record NC_057721.1, read on the forward strand.
TCAAGTTTTAAGAAACACACACAAAGGGTAGTAGCTGGTTCTCTCAGCTCAGCTTTTCCTCTGGTTTTTGGCCTGGCTATACATGAAAGCAGTCACAGTTTTGCAGCTGCTGGACTCAAAGAAGCAGGTCCATGCTGACACTCTCTGACATCTCTCCTCTAAGACCCTGATTTTTACCTTTTGTGCCAAAGTGTGTCTGAGGATTGTTGCAACTATTTGGAAAAGCATCATTAAGTTGGGATGATGTGTTTGGTTTTCACGTGGGTTGTTATTCTCTATTCTGTTCTGTTTGTGTTTCATTTGGAAATCTTGTAAATTGTTTAAAACTGAGTTTGCCAGCTGCATCCCTCCTGGAGTATCCATGTTGCACCTGCTTAAAACAACTAGCAAAGTTAGGGTCTGGGCCACTTTCTTGAAATGATTTGAGGGGGTTTAGCCTGTTCCGTAACAAAAGTATTTGCCAAAACTTATTTCCACATCTCCATTATATTCCTCAAGTGACTGCCTCCAGCTCAGGCTCCCCCTACGTGGATTCCAACTCAATGTTCATTCAAAACACAAAGAATGAAACCAGTCGCAGATATCGCTGAAGTACAGTGCTCCTCAAACAGCAGTGAGATTCATACTCTGTCATGTATCGCCGTATGCACGCCCAGTCTCTTCAGCGTCACTGCTTTTGAACTGCCCTATCCACGTATGGGCGCAGTGTAGCTCCACTGCACCCTTCAGCCCATTCAGCATTCTGATAAACTTTCTTCTCCTTTTCAGATATGAAGCGATGCAGCAACTTAGATATCCAACCCCCTTAAATTCAATTCAATCCCCTAATCCCACTTTTTATCAGTTAATTACAATCCCATTTGAACCTCTGCTCTCTGAATGTTTTGTACTCAAAGGTCTCTTTTATTCCTTTTCACCCCATTTGAATGAATTTTGCAGACAACATGACATGCAACTCTTCTTCCTCTGCCTTCGTGCCATTTCTTTGACAAAAGTGCTCTCCCTGTCCCACAAACTCCATCACCCACCTCTAGAACTCCATCTGGTCTTTTACCTGCACTCAACCTGTTCAAGAACTGTTGACATAACATTGGTTGCCTGAATTTCTCTGTCCCCCTCAACCGTTCAAACCTGTCCCCCTCTGAACTGATTGCAATCTGCTCTCAGATCCGAGTGTGACTTGTAATTGAGCCTGCCAATCAAAGGTGGTGCTTTTGTTCTCTCGTATTCTGACTTCTACATTGTGGAGGCAGAGTACTGGCTCTCAGGTGCCATCACCTATCTCCCCTTGGGCCATGATCCCACCATTGGAACATCAGGCTTGTATCTGCAACAGTCACTAATCTTTTTTTCATCCAGTGATCTCCTTATGTCCCCCTCTTCTCCCCTGGTTCAGTCCCTGTCCACTTAGACTTGTGACTTTGGACGCTTTTTGCCAGTTTCAGAATTTGTGGGTTATAGCTGCTGCCTCTTACCATGGACATGCAGTCCTTTTACAGGTCCATCCCCCATCAGGATGGTCTCTGGGCTATCTACTGCTTCCTGGAACCAAAGGCCTGAGCTGTCCCTATCTGCCATCATCTCCTCCGTCTGGCTGAGCTTGTCACCCTGAACAACTTCTCTCTTAATTCCTCTCATTTTCTTCAGTAAGAGTTGTGGCCACAGGTACATGCATGGGCCCCAGTTATGCCTAACTCTTTGTGGGATACATGGAGCATTCCTTGTTCCGATCTCATTCTGACCCCCACCCAGAATTTTTTCCCTGCTATATTGATATCACTGGTGCTGCTTCCCGCTCTTGACCGGAACTGGAAAAAATTATATCAATTTTGCTTTTAAATTTCACTGCTGTCACCTTCACCTGGTCAATCTCTGACTCTTCCCTTCCTTGACACGTTTCCACCTCTGGGGATAGACTGGCCACCAATATCCATTACAAACCCGCCGACTCCCACAGTTACCTTGACTATACATTTTTACACCCTGCTTCATGTAAAGACTCTATTCCGTTCTCCCAGTTTCTGTCTCTGCTGTATCTGTTCTGAGAGGTGACTTAATTGAGACGTATAAGATAATCAGAAGGTTAGATAGGGTAGACAGTGAGAGCATTTTTCTTCGGATGGTAATGGCTAGCATGAGGGGACATAGCTTTAGGTTGAGGGGTGGTAGATTTAGGACATGCTCAGCAGTAGGAGCGTGGAGCGCCCTGCTTGCAGCAGTAGTAGACTTGCCAACTTTAAGGGCATTTAATGGTCATTGGATAAGCATATAGATGAGAATGGAATAGCGTAGATGAGATGAGCTTCGGACTGGTTTCACCGGCTGGCGCAACATCGAGGGCCAAAGGGCCTGTATTGCACTGTAATGTTCTATGATTGTCAGTTTCTGCGACAGGGCCTCCAAACCATTTACCTTCCTCAGCCAAGGATTCCCCAGCACCGTGGATACAGAGTCCTTGGCTGTGTCAGACCCATCTCTTGTACTTTGCCCCCGCCATAAAAAAAAAGTGACAAAATCTCTGTAGGCCTCACTCACCGTCCACCAACATCCACATCTAACGGTTAAAAGCTTCCATTTGTCACCTGCAGCAGGATACCAGCACCAGATACATTCCCCTCCATTGTCAACATTCCATAGGGGACAGTTCCTTCCAGTGCACTTTGGTCCACTCCTTTCTGTTCCCAACACCCCCTCGCCCTCATCACACCTTACCATGCAATTACAGAAACATCTGCATGTTTACTGCCTCCCTCTTCTTCATCCAAGGATCCAGACACACCTTCCAGGTAAAAGTGATTTATCTACACTTCACTTAATCTAGTCTACTGCATTTTCAGTTCTCGATGTGGTCACGTCCTCTTTGGGGAGACAAATTGCAGATTGTAGAACATCTACTATGTTCTGTACACGAGAAACCCGGAACTTCCTGTTGCTTCAATGTACTGCCATGTTCCTTGGCTAACATCTGTCTCTCACATCCTGAATGCTCCAGCAAAGCTGAATGCAAGTTGAAGAACAGCATGTTATTTTCTGCTTGGGACCCTGCAGCCTTCATACTCTCTCAAGTTCAGTTTTAAAGCCCAAGCACCACCTCGCATGTCCTTACTCCAAAGTCCACACCAGACAGACTCATCAGATGGCCTGCTACCACAATCCACTAATAGTTCCAATTTACAGCTATTGATTCTCTCAGGCAGACCTTAACCTGTTCCTTTGCCTATCTAACTGTTCTTTCTCTCTTTGGGCTCCATCTCCACCTATTGTTTAGTCTTCCTTCCATGCCATCTTCAGCACATATACCAGCTGTTTTCAAGCTGCAGTCAGTTCTGAAGAAGGGTCTCTGGAACCAAGTCATTAATTCTGTTTGTTTTCCTCCACAGATGCTGCCAGACTTGCTGAGTTATTTCCAGCATCTTCTATTTTGTTTATCTTATGTAATCGTTTTCTGATTTTGTGACATTACATGAAAAACTTTCTGCATTCGGTGCCTCTGCTTCTGAAGGCAATGTTAACTTCAGAAACATGTAGCTGACAATATCAATTTGGTGAATGCCCAGGTCCTTGAGTGCCAAATTGGCAGGCACAATATATTTAGATTATCCAGATTCATCTGTATTATGTTGAGTTAAAGTATTAACTAGATTTAGGAATGATTTAACTGTATTTTGCAGGTTTGGATAAACACGTCTGACATCATATTGGTTGGGTTGAGAGATTACCAGGTACGCCATTTCTTCATGGAATCTTACTGACACGTCTTTGCATTCCATACAATGATTACAAAAGTGTTCTAAATGTAATTGTGCATGTTGAAAGTCATAAGTTTCTGGTTTTATTAATTTCTGACAGACAGGGGCACCTGTTTTCCTGAAGGCAGAAGTGTTGAGTAGTCGTGCATAGGTTCTCTGCCACATAAAATAGGGTTGACTGTGATCCCAGTCAGTGTGTCTCGTCGAGCATACTTACAAATATAGGATAACACTTGTGACTCTTCACACTCGCTGTTTATCATTCAGTTGATCATGGCTGATCTGCAAACTCCATACTGCATCACAATTTCAGTTAGCAAATGTCTATCAAGAGATTTAAAACTCTCGATTGATCTTTGCATCAATTGGTGCTTGATTCAATGGATTCAAAACTTTCACTGGAGAAATGCCATTCTACTGACAGATTTAGGTCTAATTTCCAAACCATATGCCCTTGTCTTAGGCTCTATAATACTGGACGTGTTCCAGCTCTTCCTCTCTGAAACTGCAATCTTGTCATCCCATAACTATCGAAATTAGAGAAAAGACAAATGTTGACTTACCGTCTGATATTAGAGAATTAATCATGCAAAACAATTAAAGAACTCTTGTCTTCTGAAAGATGCAGGACTTCCTTCCCTAACACTTCTGGGAATAATTGAAGAAATTGGAACCAGTAAAATTGTAGTGCTGGAGAAATTTAATGGGGCTGAAAAACTGATAATTCCTTGGGCCTGATGTACATCCTAGAGTGCTAAAATAGGTGATCATGGAAATTGTGGAAATTTTTGTCGTCATGCAAAATTATGTAAGTTTGGACAGCACATTGGAGAGGCAACAAATGTAACCATATTTTTTTAACAAAAGGAAGAAACCTTGGAATTGTATATCAGTCGGCCTAACATCAGTAGGAAATTGCTGAAATCTATTACAAAACATGATAAATGTTTGATAACAGTATTTAAAATTAACATGGATTTATGAAGAAAGATCCTATTTGATAAGCCTATGGGAGTCTTTGTAGGTGCAACAAGTTGATTAGATGAAAGAAAACCAGTGGAAGTGCTATGTTTGGATTTTGAGAATTTTTGATTTGGTTCCATGTGAATTTAATGAGCAAAATTCAAACATTTGGGAATAATAGTAATGCACTGACATACTTGATGAATCCGTGAACAGACAGGAATCTCTGGGAATAAGTAGTCATTTTCGGAGTGGATGTTTGTTACAAGTGGGGTATTGCAGGTATCAATACCTGGGATCCAAGCTATTCACAATGTCAGTAATTAGGATGAAGCAATTAACTGTGATATTTTCACATTTGCTGACCGCACTACTCATTGCAAAATTAAATGGCAATGAGTAGTGATAATGTGAAGAAGCATTGGGCAAGTTGAGTGGGCACATATATGGCAATTGCAGTTTAATATGCATAACAGTTAGGAAGGCAAATGGTGTGTTAACTTTCATTGTAACAGGATTTTAGTGTAGCAGGGAGGAAGTCTTGGCTGGCTGTATAGTGCCTTTGTGTGACAAACAATGAGTACAATGTTGAATGCAGCAAAGGCCCATCAGACTGATTCCTGGCATGGCAGGCATGATGTAAGAGGACAAATTGGGTCAACTAGAGTTTAGAAGAATTAGAGGGGATCTCACTGAAACTTATGAAATTCTGACAGGTCTGAAAAGATTGAATGCAGGGATGATATTTCCCTTGGCAAGGGTGTTTGGAACATTGTTTACAGTCTCAGAATACCCAGTGTGCCATTTTTAAGGTTAAGGTTGAGATGAGAATTTTTCATTTGAATGGTGAACCTGTGGAAATTTCTACCACAGAAGACTATGGAACTCAAGTAAATCACTGAATATATTTTAAGAAAGAAATAGATTTCTAGTTGCTTCAGGTACTAAGGGATATGGGGAGAGAGTGGGAGTATGACATTGAGAGAAGATCAGCCATGATCATGTTGAATAGCAGATTGGGTTGTTGGGCTTAATGACCTACTTCTGGTTTCAGTTCCATAAGACTCAATGTTAGCTGGCAGTCTCTAAAAAGGGGACTTTATCACTGCCTTCTGGAAGTCACATAAATGGCATTGTCCTGGTCACCACCTCTATAACCCTGATTTTATTTTTGTTGCAGAAGTGCAGTCCAAAATATCATTGTACAGAGACCTATTAAAATGTTTGGAAATGGCTTTGGATTGTTAGTTTGTTTAGATCCATTTTGACTTTTGTTTAGTTCTTAATACCTCTTTTATTCAAGCAAATTGCATTTTAACATTTTTTTGGTCTCTTGAAAGGATAATAAGGCTGATGTCATCCTGAAATATAATGCAGATGAGGCAAGAAGCTTAAAAGCCTATGGTGAACTTCCAGAGCATGGTATGGGTTCTATTGTCCTGTCTAATTTATCTAAATTTTGTACAAGTCTTTTTTTTTGCTTCTCACTTGATCTGTTTATTCTCCCTCCCACAGCCAAAATTAATGAAACGGACACATTTGGACCTGGTGATGATGATGAAATCCAATTTGACGATATTGGGGATGATGATGAGGACATTGATGATGTAAGTACAAGAGCTGGATAAAAGTAAACTTTTCTGTTTTTCCCTTGTTTTTACTATTTCAGTAGTGATTATTTCATTCACTCATAACTTCCATATCAATGCTTATTCTATCCGTATACCTCATGTTAATTCTATCTTTCATGCTTTTCAGCTCGGTAATGTTTGAGCAGCTTTTAGCTTCTGTTGCTTTTATTCTTGACAAAGGTTTTTCTCCCCTCTCCTGCCTACATTATGCCCGTCTCCAATATGTCTCAGCATTTTGCTGATGACTCATCAGGCTAACTAGCCTGTGGTTTAGTTTTTTGCCTTTCCTTAAATTGGAAATTAGCTATCATGTCATTCCATTTGTAGAGACTATTGTAGAATGTAGGAAATTTTGAAAATACTAACCAGTTCATTCATTGTTACTGAAGCGGTGTTTTAGATACCTGCAATGTAGATGGACATCCTAGGAATTTGTCACCTTAGTTCCTTGAGTTTTTCTCCAGTTCATACTTTTAGCCTTTATTATACTGGCTTTGTGGTATGCAAAATAGAAAATATTTGTTCATTATTTGCTATTTGTGTATTTTTTTTTAATCTCTACCTCAAAAGGACCTACATTTGCTTTAGCTACTTTTCATTGTTTTGTGTTTATAGCTAGACTGTTAAGATTTTTGTGGCAAACTTTGTCATGTTGTGGCTGTTGGTTGGGCCATGTTTGGAATATTGTGGGCAATTCTATTCTCCTTCCCATAGGAGGGCCGTTGTGAAACTTGAAACTCTACAGAAAAGATTTAAATGGATGTTGCCAGGGTTTGAACTATAGGGAGAGACTGAATAGGCTAGGGCTTTTTATCCCCTGGAACATCAAAGGCTAAGGGGTGACCTTAGAGGTTTGTGAGGGGCACCGATAGGGTAAATGGACAAGGTCATTTCTCTGGGGTAGGAGGGTCCAGAACGAGTAAGATGTGAGGGGAAAGATTTAAGGGACCACCCTTTCATGCAGAGGGTGGCACATGTATGGAATGAGCTGCCAGAGGAAGTGGTGGCTGGTACAATTCCAACATTTAAAAGGCATCTGAATGGGTATATGAATTGTGGGATATAGACCAAATGGAAGTAGATTAATTTAGGTTATCTGGTCAGCATGGATGGGTTGGACTGAAGGATCTGTTTCCATGCTGTACATCTGACTCTATTTAAATTTACTTTTTTCTGAAACCATGGGCAACCTATGCTAGAAGTGAATTAATGGTATGTTATAGTACAAATGGACTGTACTTATGAATAGTCTTGCGATTTGAATTTTTTTATTCTTTTTAGGTCTACATTTTTATATCCACTGTCACAGTTTATAGATTTGTTTTGTCAAAATTCATGCTCATTACTATTATTTGCAACCTTAAACCTCCTTATCCAAATCTTTTTAATGCAAATATTTTTACACTTTTAATGAACAATCTTAAATGCTTTTGCTTTTTAACCTGCTGCACCTTTCAATTCATTTTTACCAACCCTCCTTGCATTCTGCTGGAATTGGCTACTACTGCTATTGCTAATTTTATCCCCCTGCAAATTTGTCCTTTTGGAATTTTTAGCAGTCATCCTTAATATTGATCATTATCCCCTGTCAAACTGCATTTAATCTGCAGATTGTAGAAAGTATCTCTGGTCTAAACTGCTAATGTGAATTTTAAACAAGTGGCACCTACTAGTTACTCTTCAATCAACTATTATAGGACACCTTTTTATAATTTACCTTAAGGCTGACATCCACTTGCATATTACCTCAAGATTGGTGAGACCTGTCCCTTTAAAGTCTGATTTAAGTTTTTCATTTCCAGATAGTATTCTGTAGTAGGGATGATTTTTCCTATGACTTGAGTTCTCTCACCCTTAAGATACATGTGGAATACTGCATTGATGTGGAAGCTGTGTAGAATCTGCAAAGAGTAAATATGCATTTCCTGGGGTTTAGAAGATTCAGTGTTTAACTTGATGGAATATCTACAAGTTCTTCAAGTGATCTTTTAAAATAAAACTTGTTCAAATATTGCAACAGCTGAAGGAAAGTGGAAATTTGGTCACCTTGCATTCAACGGTGATGAATTGGAATTAAGATCTTGGTTAAGCAGAGCACTTAAGGTATTCTACTAGAGTTAAAGCAGCAATGTTCTAAGGCCACAGTGCACTTCTGTTCCTCAGAGACCTTTTTGTGTAGATTCACCAAGTTCTGTAAAAGCTGGCATGGCACTTTGATCACTTGGCAATAGTGACTTGTTTTAACACTTGTGCTAATGAAATGTCAAATTGGCAATTCACTGGTGGCCAAAATTATTGAAAAAAAATCCAAGCTATTTTTGTAATCAGCCTCCAACTTGTTGCATAAAAGGGTGCATATTGATCTCAATGAATCAGTTTGAGTAGCAAAGATGTAATTTCAGGCTCTTGACTGAAGAGTGGAGTTGACCTTTTATCTCCAGAGATGTGATTGAATGTTTTCAGCATTTTGTTTAAACTGTCTGAAATGTAACAAACATGTGTTTTCTTGCAGATTTAAATTGAGATTGAATGTGGATTCCAGCCTTGTACTCGAGCTTCCTTCAAAGAGTTTTTTTGGATTTCACATGAAGATTGTGTGGATGAGTTGACTTATGGCTAACGTATCTAAAATCCATTGTAACAATTTGTTTTAAGTCATTTAGTGTATATTTATATTCTTTCATCACACGAATAAAAAAGGACTGAGGTGGAGTTTGGTAGGAAGTACAACTCTTTACAATAAAATGTTAAATTGCTTTGGATTTGATTGTGCAATAATTATGTTAGAATCTTAGTGAGCTCAATCTTTATACCAGATAGTAAAAGGAAGAGTGTCCAGACAGTTTGAAAATAGCAATGTGTATTTAATCAATCTGTTTGAAATAATTCAGAGTACACTTAATGGGTAGACTAAGACTGCAGCATTCTTTTAATAAGATTATGCAGGCACCAATTTTAATTTTGTACATTGTTAATCTAGTTAGAAGAATGCTGTACTCCCTGTACCCATTGCTGTACTTTTAAGGGATAAATTTCAAAATACAAAGCACCTATTACATAAAGGACTTTGACAAAATTAACAAGCATGTCAACATAAAAAATAAATGAACAAAAGGTCAGGCATACATAAACTGGCACTCAAAATATTACATTTTCTTTATTGCAAAAGAGCATCATTGTATACTACCAGTGTGGGCTTAGATGCCTGAAATTACTTTATTGTAAATGTGTATATATGTCTCATATACACCTATGCATTAAGCCTCTAGCTTTAGCCATTTGGACATCAGTGCATTTAGTACAGGGACATAGTAAAACCATTGCCATTAACTTATTTTGCATTATAAAATTTGAAAACTTTTAGAAAAAGATGCAAGGGGATAATGCTTACAAAATAAATTTGGCACAAAACTAAATTTGGCTGCATTGCATCTCAAGTCCTAGAGCAATCAGAAGTGTGACTGCAACATTCATGCCATAGAAGTATCATTTTGCTTGAAGTGTTTTCTTAATTCCTTCCACTTCCAGCTGTAAACAGAAAGCTAAATTAATCTGAGATATGAGTAGAGGTGATATCACTTCTATTATTTCAATTACCACAATGAGAATTCCCATTAACTTGCCTATCCTTAGTCTCAACTCCCAAAGATCATGAGTACACCTTTAATCCACACTGACATTGATCTTACTGAATGGCAAAAGCCAATGGCTAATGCAAATAATTTCTGCACTCTTTCGTGATGTGCTTCTTACCAAGCCCTTTCACCAGCAGTAAAAAGTTACTTTACCTACCCTTGACAATTTATTGCATTGTTTATCAACTAGGCTTCTATTCCTTTTAGGTGTAATCTGATAATCCACACAATTTTTAAACATTCCATTCTAGTGCATCCTTTCCTTTTGAGATAGCAGCTCCTGAAATCAAAGGTAAATCAGGCAGCTAGTATGCAATTTGGTGTTCTTTAAAATAAGATACATCTCCATGTTAAGTCAAAGGCACACTAAAGTATTCACATAATCTGTTTTCACATAACAGCTCATTTTACTGAATGGCAGGTAAGATGAACAAATCTGTGCACTGCATTAGCTGCAGCTGCTTTAACTGTTCATTTGTGCAGGATTGTCTAAGGTACCTAGCAACGTGCCGAAGTACGTACTTTCTACCTGACATTGGAAACCTGGAGGACTACCCGGTTTCTCTAAAAACTGCTATTCACATACATTTTGCTAGTGGACAAACTGATGTAGTGTTTAGCACCATGAAGGTTTGCACAGCTCCTTGAAAGGACAAAGTACTTAGATTTGATTTCCTTAGAATACATGAGGCAGGATTGTGACCACTGAAGATATGTACCAGTAAATTTGCGCCTAATTTTCATTTTTGACAATCAGGTGAAATCAGCTCCATTATCCCAAAATGAGGTCAGGAGTGTGATGATCATAGGAGTAGACGGCAGCCATTTAGCCAGTGATCTCAGAATCCATAACTCCACTTTCCTGCCACAGAGTTGCATTAATTATCATTCACGCTGCATGTGGCCATAGGCCAACTGTATCAGTATCAAGACCTGAGCAACATTTAGGTATATAAGTGCAAAGTGATGATCATGGTAATTCCACTGAACATTTGTTGACTATGTTAGCAAACCTAGAATTAACATTTGGTAGCATACAACTGGCAGGTCCAGTACTTTCTGGTCATAGTACTATGGCTACCAAACAAGGTCAGGGGCCTGTTCAGCCACCATATCAGGAGCATGATAGAATACTCTCTACTACCTTGAGTATTGGCAAGTAGAGTTTGACACCATCCTAAATAAAGCAACCCATGCTTGACAGGCATGTGGAAGCTAGTAAACGGGTTGCCAATCCTCCACCATTGAAGAATACTGGTAACACTGTGTACCATACATAGGTTGCATTATAACAACTTGACAAGGCTCTGAGAGCAGTATCTTACAAACCCATGAGTTCTACCATGTTGAAGGACACAGAGCAGCTACATGGGATCACCATGACCCTCTGTTCCACTGTAAACTAGACACCAGCCTAACTTCAGAATTCTCGCTGTTGCTGGGCCAGAAACCTGTTACTTCCTTCTACACTAATGCTATTGGTGTACATACATGGCATGTACTGCACCTTACTACAGGCAATTAGTAGGAATGAACATTACATGCTGACTTTATCAGTGATGCTTACATCAGAAAGAGTAATAAAACTGACTTGGAAACTGGAAAATTAATGGCAGTCATTCTTGTTTCAATTATTAATAAAGTACAGGTCACAAAAATCTGTGGACCACACATGGGAAATATTCAAACCAACTAAATTGGTCCAGGATATGATCTGTACTTTAGTTACAGCCCAGTGAAAACATTTTATTTGGAAATTTAAACTTCCATTTTCTGAGTTCACAGTTATATTTGAAAGGATACGAAAAGAATGTGATATTCATTTGGAGAAACTGTATTTGATGCCTTTGAGACGAATAGGCATTTGGGTTAAAATACTACCTAGAAATAGCTTTCCTTGCTAAGTTGCACTTCGTCAGAACTGAGAAGACAGCAGATGTGGAAAGCCTAATACCAAAACAAATACACTTCTCAAGGGAGATAGGCAGGGGGGAGAGAGAGAGAGGAGTGGAAAAGAAACAGCACTCAAAGACGCTGAAAAGAATTTAAGCAAAAAACTAAATCCAACTGACCCAACTACTGAACTGAGGATCCCCACATTATAACAAGCTCATGAGTAATACATATTAAAGATATGACTCACTTGCAAGGATATACGGATCTTCTTTTCTTCATCTAACTCAGTCATCAACTGTGTAATCTCTTTTCTGTCAAAAGGAAACAGCACTATTTCAATCTGGTCCAATATAAATGCAAGTTGACATCTTTGTAGACTTTAATAAGTTCAGACTTTTTCCCATTATCATCAAAATGGTTTTAAATTAAAATGCATAAAATGGGGAGTATTTGTTGGCAGGTTTGCTACAGAAGGAAGCATCCACTTTGGTGTTAGAACTTCAAAGGCATGCAAATATGAGTATTGAGGTTACATATCAATGAAATGATAAATGAAGAATAGTCATTATTTGTTTTCCCAAGTCAATGAAAATTTATGAATTACCAAAAAAAACATGAACTGCCCATCCTGCTTAAATTCATGGGCAAATTAGAGTTCTCGTCAGAGCCAACAAGCTATGCAGTGAGCTGAGTAGCAGGCATTTTTTTCAATTAGATCCTGAATTTACTCAGTAAACAATGACAATTATAAGAAATTATAGAAGCTTTGTTATTATAGTCAAGGTAATTTACAGGAGAAATGAATGTATTGTGAAAAGCACTGAGTAAAATCCCAGAATCACCTGTAATTAATTAAGATTCTGATTTATTGGATTGCTTAGATTGGCAAGGATGCAGCTATCTATCCTTGACATACTACACTTCCCCGTGTTAATACAGGGCATCACAGATGTTTAGTTGATGACAAGATGATTATCATAAATTAACAGCAACAGAATTAGGTTTCACTTATAAAAAAAAAACTGTAGATACTAGAAATCTGAAACATAAGTGGAAATTGCTAGAGCAACTCGGCATGCCTGGTAGAATCTGTGGACTGAAAGCAAAATTAACGTTTTGATCCAGTGACCCTTCAGAATGGAAAACATTTCCAAAGAAGCATCACTGGACCTGAAACATTAACTCTGCTTTCTCTCCACTGATGCTACGAGACCTGCTGAATTTCTGTAGCGTTTCCTGTTTGTGTGTTAGGTTATACTACATCTAGTTAGGAAAATCCCCGACCCAACAACTTAATTATGTTTGTGTCTTACTTTTAAGATTTTCCATATATGAAAATTGGACAAGGATCAGCCTGATAGATAATGATATTTGGGTTCTGCAGTGTACAATTTGGTCCTAATCTGTAAACAGCAGAAAGATCAACTCACTTGTGCTGAGACTTCATAATTTCAATGAAGCTTCTCAATTCCTTCATTTGTGCTCTTAGTTCCTCAATTGGATCCTGAGTCTTGTCAATCTTTGGCTTGAGATCAGTACTGTATTGTGATGGGGAGTTTGGTCTTTGGCCAGCTGCAGAAGTGATGCCATGGTGGAATGCATAGACAGCTGATCCATGTGCATTGCTTCCAGATGGCAAATTTTGAGCTCCTGGCTTTGGTGGCAATGTTTTATCAGATACCTAGGATAATTCAAGCATAGAAAGACGACTAAAAATTACCTAGACCAAATTATTCTACTGTCAAGGATCTCAGAAGAACACAAAGAAGGAGTAACAATGACGTTTGCTGTGGTATTCACAAGGGTATGGAAAACAATTCAGATTCAGCCTTAGATCTCTTTCAAAAATATAGCATTAAAATATTCATTGCTTCAGTTTAAGGTAAAGCCTTAATTTTACACTACTCTTAACAAGGAGAGAGGAGGGACAGTTAAATCACAGTAAACTACAATAACCGTGACACAAAATAATTGATTAAGATGAAGTACAGAAAATAATGATACACCAGCCATATTTAGTCCTAATGCAGACCTGACTTCCCCTGGTCAAATGCCACTATATAACTCACCAGAAAGCATGAGTGATTTCATGGATTTTTCTTATGTCACGAAAATTGTAAACTTGATTCGAACAATAACTCTTCACAGCCACCTGTTTAAATCCTTAATTAACTCAATGCTGCCTACAGTGAACTAATCCTCTGTGCTGACGTGAGATGATTAACTTGTCAAAGGTTCAGCAAAGATTTTTAGATATTACACCTGAAATCATTACATTTCTTAGATCCAGGAATGAAGTGTGTAGTGGATCTGAATGTGTGGTTGCTAGATTCTGGGTTCCTTACTGACAATGTCAAAAATAAACAAGTTGAACTGTGAACTGGGTCTGTTGTCCTTCCTATTTAAAATAAAAAATGCTGCAAGACGGAGTCTGGAAAAAAAATTAGAAACAAAAAAAAAATCAAAGACAAATAAAAATAGTTCCATTCAGAAAATGGTGCACAACTGAGGAACTTAACTGAAGAATTCAACAGGCAATTTCACAGATTAGGTGTAATCCATTCCTTCAAGTCGACATTGTAAATCAAAAACCTGATGGAATTTGATAGCCAAAGCAGTGGAGTCATTGAGTCATAGAGATGTACAGCATGGAAACAGACCCTTCAGTCCAATTCGTCCATGCTGACTAGATATCCTAAACTAATCTAGTCCCATTTGCCAGCACTTGGCCCTTATCCCTCTAAATCCTTCCTATAGGGAGAAAACAGAGGGTGGTTGCAGAGGATTGTTTTTCAGACTGGAGGCCTGTGACCAGTGGAGTGCCATAAGAATTGGTGCTGGGATCACTACTTTTCATCATTTATATAAATGATTTGGATGGGAGCATAAGAGGTATAGTTAGTAAATTTGCAGATGACACCAAAATTGGAGGTGTAGTGGACAGCAAAGGTTATTACAACGGGATCTTGATCAGATTAGCCAATAGGCTGAGCAGTGGCAGATGGAATTTAAGTTAGATAAATGCGAGGTGCTACATTTTGGGAAAGTAAATCTTAGCAGGACTTATACACTTAATGGTAAGGTTCTCGGGAGTGTTGCTGAACAAAAACCTGGGAGTGCAGGTTCATAGCTCCTTGAAAGTGGAGTCGCAGGTAGACAGGATAGTGAAGGAGTTTGGTTTACTTTATTGGTCACAGTATGGAGTACAGGAGTTGGGAGGTCATGTTTTGTACAGCAGCAACATTGGTTAGGCCACTTTTGGAATATTGCATGCAATTCTGGTCTCCTTCCTATCGAAAAGATGTGAAACTTGAAAGGTTTCAAAAAAGATTTACAAGGATGTTGCAAAGATTGGAGGATTTGAGCTACAGGGAGATGTTGAATAGGCTAGGGCTGTTTTCCCTGGAGCGTCAGAGGCTGAGAGGTGACCTTATAGAGGTTTATAAAATCATGAGGAGCATGGATAGGTTAAATAGGCAAAGCCTTTTCCCTGGGATGGGAGAACTAGAGGGCATAGGTTTAGGGTGGGAGTGGAAAGATATGAGAGAGACCTAAGGGGCAATTTTTTCACACAGAGGGTGGTACATGTATGGAATACTATTCTATTACTCTATTCATATACCCACCCAGATGCCATTTAAATACAGTAATTGGACCAGCCTCCACCACCTCCTCTAGCAGCTCATTCCATACATGGACTCACACTTTGTGTGAAAAAGATTCTCCTTACATCCCTTATAAATCTTTCCCCTCTCACCCTAAACCTATGCCTCCAGTTCTGGACTCCCCCCACCCCATGGAAAAGACCTGGTCTATTCACTCTAACATGCCCCTCATGATTTTAAAAACCTCTATAAGGTCACCCCTCAGCCTCCAATGCTCCAGGGAAAACAGCCCTAGCCTAATCAGCTTCTCCCTGTAGCTCAAACCTGGCAACATCCTTTTAAGTCATAAGGGTAAAGAATGTTCTCGGTTTCCCTGTACAAGTGCACAACAAGAGTAGGCCACACAGCCCTTTGAGTCAGCTTTAATAAGATCAAGGCTGATCTGATTTTAACCTGAATTTTACATCCCTGCATAACCCTGGTAATCTTCTGACCCCTTACTAATCTATCTACTTACCTTAAAAAAATTTTTAACGTTTGCATTCACTGCCCCTTCAGGAAGGGAATTCCAAAGGCACAACCCTTAGAGAAAATAATGTTACATCATTTGTTTCACCATCATCCCCTTATTTTTAAGCAATAATGTTCTAGTTCTAGACTCTCCCACAAGAGGAAACATCCTTTCAACATGAGTGCAGCTCCAAAAAAAATTCATGAAACTCATTAGCATGCTGGAGAAAGCACTTGGTTTTGCTGGTTTCTCAGTTACCACCTTGAATAGGCAGTCTTCACTACAAGTAAAATATGACTGCACCAAACACTACCTACAATCTGCACAGAAGCTACTTGCTGGGGACTTCAAGAGCACCCTCCAAACCACTAATGACTAACAGAAAACAGGACACAGTTATATGGGAACACCACCTTGGCAAAGTTCTTCCTCAAATCACACACACTCTTGTGTTGAAACAATATCACCATTCCTTCACCATCATTGGGTCAAAATCCAGGAATTCCTTTGCTCACAGAACTGAAGGAATATCTCCAAAATAACCTCAGCAGATGGAAAGTTTTACAATTTAATGAAAAGGTACTAATCATGCTACTTAAATGTCATTTCTGAATCAGAGACCAAAAATAAATAAAATATTCGCTTACAATGAAAACAAAGTTACCCAAAAGCTTGTAAAAATAAATACCATCAAAATATACTTAAGTCATCTAAGTCAGGTTGTTTAGGATTGTGTATGATGGTGTACACTTAATACTATATATTCAACAAAATTGATTTTGCCATGGGGATCACTATTACGTAAAATGATATGAAGCTCAGTCATGTCAAAGGGACAGCATTTTTGGGGATTTGCAAACAGAGAAAAGTACCCACTCCTATCACTTTGTGCTTTGAAAGCTTGCTTTGTATCGACATACTTCTGAGACAGCATTCTCCCAAGTGAAGATATTCAAGTCAGTGTTTTGCGCTCGCCTCACAGATTCCTATTTGATGGACTGTATATGACTAGCAGCCTCAAACTACAATTCAGACTCCAAGGCATTGACACCTAATGTGCCATCACAGATTGCATACAGACTTGATGAGTACAGGACAAAATTAATGATTATTGTGGGCGGCACGGTGGTTAGCACTGCTGCCTCTCAGCGCCAGAGACCCGGGTTCAATTCCCACCTCAGGCGACTGACTGTGTGGAGTTTGCACATTCTCCCAGTGTCTGCATGGGTTTCCTCCGGGTGCTCTGGTTTCCGCCCACAGTCCAAAAATGTGCAGGTTAGGTGAATTGGCCATGCTAAATTGCCCGCAGTGTTAGGTGAAGGGATAAATGTAGGGGAATGGGTCTTGGTGGGTTGCGCTTCAGCGGGTCGGTGTGGACTTGTTGGGCCGAAGGGCCTGTTTCCACACTAAGTAATCTAATCTATACTTGGTTTTAGATTTATATAACACTGAAAATAAACTGTTTATTCCATACTTTGGGATAGATCCTGGAGCACTTAATTTCAAAAAGTAACCTTATGCTTCAAAAGTTGGGAATCACAACATAAAAGGGCAAAATTCCTTGAGAACACTCAAGAATATAGCAAAGGAATCAGAGAAAGGAATGCTAACAATCTCAAGGCCAGGGAGCGATTCCACCTCCTGGAAATACCTGCCAAATGGGCTGGAGACACATCTCAAGGATTGGGCTCATTAGCCACACAAGGACCCACAGAACCAATGACCAGTGACATGGAATTTCCTAAGGGGACAACCATACTTGTTAGTGAGTAATTGCCGACAGTGATGAATTGGGGATAGGGATGAGAATTGTTTTCTTGATCATTAATAGCCAATATCATTGAGTACGATCTCAATTCTTACTTACAGCTTATGTTACTCAAACCTCTAGCTAGTCAGGTGACTTTTATTGAATAACACTGCATTAGGTCAAGCTTCCCAAGGCCCTATTCCCTAGGATTACCCTCATTATATCCCTCCAAATCCTCTACTTCTACCTCCTCCTTTAAAACCCTTGCTGAAAGCCATCTTTTTTCCCAAATCTTTAGTTGTTTCACAAACTCTTCAATCTGACATTACCATTCCTACTAATCTATAAAGCTCCTCATACTGCTTTATATTAAACATGAAATCTTATATTGCTTATCTTGCATGTAACATAACTGGTTAAATTCACATTTCAACATTAACTCAAGTACAACCAAAAAAATGCAAAGTGCTAACAACTCACTGGAAACACCGGGATAGGTCTTGGAGCTTTTTTTACAATTTCTTTCACTCTTGTGTTGGTTTCAAGTTCTATTCGGTCTTGTTCTTCTCTATTGTCTTCCTGTGAAATTGGTGAATCCAAGTAGTCAGGACTAGAGAGTGATGGCTGCCAGAAAGATGAAAAATAAAACAAGGGATATTAGTATTGAAATTCCAGGTCTGAAAGCCCCCTAACCAAGTTTGTATCTCTATTAGCCACTCTCTTGTGAGATGAGAATGGACAAGTGCAAATTGCTAAGGTATAGAATTTAATGTGGATATCTTTGCATTTAGTGTTTATAAATGAAATACAATTCAATTCAATGAAAATTTTTATACAACCTGTTCATTTTGTTCAGTAATTTTTCTGAAAGCAAGAAACAGATTACAGTTTTATATTAAAAAAAAAAATTTAAAAGCAGTGTCCAATAAAGATAAACTTCTATTACATATCACGCATGTACATGATAGTGGAATGTATTGTATTCATAATTCACGATTCACAACAAACGAATATAACAAAATACATCACATCTCCTTAAGTTCTGTATAAATGTTTGAACTTGAAATAAACACACAAGATGGAATGATAAAGGAGTCTGAGCAATGTGAGCTATGGTGAGATTTGAAGTAGAAGCATCGAGCTCTACTTCGACATTGAGTGCGCCTTGCTCTACCTTTTATGCTTTTATCAAGCAGCATGGCAAGATTCTTATTAGACTAATTAATGAAGATTATTGCTTCTTAATGGCCCAATTCACCTGATCAATATTTGGCACCCTATTTTATAAAAGACACAACTAATCTGGTCTTCAAGAGAAAAATCAAGATGGAAATCAGAACGTGTACCTAGTGATTGATTGCAAAGACCTCCATGTTGCTTAGGACCCAGCAGTATTCCAGGGCACAAACCAAAAGGTACCAGCAACACACACTCCTCACTTTTGACATGAGCATGAGACATTGGCCAACCCATTGCAATCATCATGGCACCATTCCAATCCATTTGTAGGCCGCTCAAGAAGCTTAGAAATGCAATGCAGGGCACATCAACAATTTTACTGAAAGGCTGCTGCAAGAACATAACTGAACCAGGCTGCACCTCAAGATTGCTCACTTTGTGCCCATCTGTGTGCTTGCACCATCTATGCTGTATTGTGCCAATTAGTGCATTCCCATAAATAGGCAGCCTGCCTTGCTAGTAGCCATCTTCAGTCAAGGGGCTGGGCATTTGATGTAGCATGTTGTACAGCAAATCTCACACCTCCCTATGTACCAGAAGCTTATGCAGTTCACACATGGAATGCGCAACAAGCAAGCGGCCACGTCCCAAAGTTTTAGGGGAGTAATCCTCACCGAGGTCCATGAAGACACCAGTCAGTCAGTGGGTGCTGGCACAGTAAGTAAAGGGCGGACTCCCATTCCATCCATGGTTAGGCATTCCCTTGGGGTGTTAATGGCGGTCATCATTGCCATTGCGGTCAGGGAGTGGATCATGGACAGGGTTGTGGCTTCATAGTAGCCTGTCCAATGTGAGGACAGGAAGGGGTGGGAGGCTATCATTGTCAGGGAGACATACAGCCTTCACAAGGTTCTGCTGATCTCATCTGGGGTTGTCTGGTTTGAGCTGGTTGCTCATGGGCATGGGCCAGGATGACTGTATCAAGTCCAACTAAGTGGCAAGAGGTTTCTTTTTTGGGGGTTGGGAGGGGGGGGGGGGTGGAGAAGAGTGTTTGGGGGAGAAAGAAGGAAGGGAGGCCAAATGATACAGGCAGGAGAATCGATGAGCTCGTCTTTGGGATGGGGGCTGCAGACTGGGGTGAAGGTGGGATGACAATTGTGAAGGAGGACAACAGGATCTGTACGGTGGGGATACAGTATAATTTAGATAGGGAGGGGATTCATACACTATGCAAAGCACCTTGACTTCAAGCTGGGGTGACAGGGTGTGACCACACCTCATTGGTCAGGGGCTTGGGGGGAGGATCTGCTGCAGGCTCATCTGATTGGGTTGGGTGCAGACCTGGGGATACGTGAAGCCTATGGGGTTCACAGGTAAGGCTAGCAGGAACAGCATGTGTATGTTTTAGGGCTAACAGACACCATTGGCGTAGTCATACAGGGTATGCCAGCAGCATAGGTTCAATTCCTGCACTGTCTGAGGTTAACGAGGACTTCCCTTCTCAACCTCTCTCCTTGCCCGAGGGATGGTGACCCTCAGGTTAAACCACGAGGAGTCACCTCTCCCTAATGAGAAAGCAACCGTTTGGAACTGGAGGCCATAAACAGAAGGTATAGAACATAGAACAATACAGCACAGAACAGGCCCTTCGGCCCACTATGTTGTGCCGAACATTTGTCCTAGCTTAAGCACCCATCCATGTACCTATCCAATTGCCGCTTAAAGGTCACCAAAGATTCTGACTCTACCACTCCCACAGGCAGCGCATTCCATGCCCCCACCACTCTCTGGGTAAAGAACCCACCCCTGACATCTCCCCTATACCTTCCACTCTTCACCTTAAATTTATGTCCCCTTGTAACACTCTGTTGCACCCGGGGAAAAAGTTTCTGACTGTCTACTCTATCTATTCCTATGATCATCTTATAAACCTCTATCAAATCACCC
>NC_057721.1:11834140-11881861 GCF_004010195.1 Chiloscyllium plagiosum
ATTTTGGTGTCATCTGCAAACTTACTAACTGTACCTCTTATGCTCGCATCCAAATCATTTATGTAAATGACAAAAAGTAGACGACCCAGTACTGATCCCTGCGGAACTCCACTTGTAACTGGGCTCCAGGCTGAATATTTACCATCTACCACCACTCTCTGCCTTCGACCGTTTAGCCAGTTTTCTATCCAATTGGCCATATTTCCCTCTATCCCATGCCTCCTGACTTTCCGCATAAGCCTACCATGGGGAACTTTATCAAATGCCTTACTAAAATCCATGTACACTACATCCACTGCTCTTCCCTCATCCACATGCTTGGTCACCTCCTCGAAGAATTCAATAAGACTTGTAAGGCAAGACCTCCCCTTCACAAATCCGTGCTGGCTGTCCCTAATCAAGCAGTGTCTTTCCAGATACTCATAAATCCTATCCCTCAGTACCCTTTCCATTACTTTGCCTACCACCGAAGTAAGGCTAACTGGCCTGTAATTCCCGGGGTTATCCCTATTCCCTTTTTTGAACAGGGGCACAACATTCGCTACTCTCCAGTCCCCTGGTACCACCCCCGTTGACAGTGAAGACGAAAAGATCATTGCCAACGGTACTGCAATTTCCTCTCTTGCTTCCCACATAATCCTAGGATATATCCCGTCAGGCCCGGGGGGCTTGTCTATCCTCAAATTGTTCAAAATGTCCAACACATCTTCCTTCTTCACAAGTATCTCCTCTAGCTTACCAGTCCGTTTCACACTCTCCTCTTCAACAATACGGTCCCTCTCGTTTGTAAATACTGAAGAAAAGTACTCATTCAAGACCTCTCCTATCTCTTCCGACTCAATACACAGTCTCCCACTACTGTCCTTGATCGGATCTACCCTCGTTCTCGTCATTCTCATGTTTCTCACATACGCATAAAATGCCTTTGGGTAGTTGCTAATAAATCCAGTAAAGAATTTAGGAAAAACATTTATCCAAAAGATAATAAGAATATGGAACTCAATGCCAGTTAAGTTGTCACAGATGCATTTCTGCGAAATGCCAGAGTAATAGATGAGGAGGAATAGAAGAATATGATGATATGAAGCAAGGTGCTGTATAAATGACCGTATAGCTTCAATGGGCCAAACAACCTGTCATTGTACTTTTTTAAAAAAAATCAATGCAATACAAAATATTCTTTAACCACTTACAGATGTAAAGACTTGAGATGGAGGTCGCCTTCCACTGGCTTTGGGTCTAGAGGTTGTGGGATGGTTGAGTTTCTCAGTGGAAGAGACTACACTATCAAAACTTGCTACATCTACAAGACGACAAAAAGAGAATACCTTGTAATATAATTGGAAAAAAATTACAATTAAGTTAGAGTAATTTTCAGCTATCATGAACAACTTTAAAACAGCAATCAGAAAATCTAGCAAAATATTCAAGTCAAAGCAGTATTTCATTTTGGGGTACTTTATTGAAATCCTATGTATAGTACAAACAATGCATTGGATTAAATTAAATGTAGGTGTTACTGTATATAAATTAGCTCTTCTTAATGTCCCCACCAAAAGCATGAAGAGTGTTCTTGCAGAAATGAAAATAAAATGGGTTGTCATATTAGTTAGGGGAGAAAGTGAGGACTGCAGATGCTGGAGATCAGAGCTGAAAATGTGTTGCTGGAAAAGCGCAGCAGGTCAGGCAGCATCCAAGGAACAGGAGAATCGACATTTCGGGCACAAGCCCTTCTGCAGGAATGATTCCTGAAGAAGGGCTTGTGCCCGAAACGTCAATTCTCCTGTTCCTTGGATGCTGCCTGACCTGCTGCGCTTTTCCAGCTGTCATATTCGTTAGCCAAATCAGGTGGCTATATGCCATCTTTGTTCAGAATTTGCACTTGTTTATTCCTCCATAATTTATTATTCAAGCAGCTAAATAATCTGGAAATAAAATTATTATTGATATTGGAAAACTCTGCATTATAGCACTCAATGATACTCATGAAGTCACTAACAGCATGGCGGGCTATTCCGCCCATCAAGTCCATACCAGCTCTCTGACACAGCAAACCAGTTTTATCCCTCTGTCTAACCCTGGAATCCTGCAAGATTATTTTCCTCAAGAGGTCTTTAAGCTTCCTTTAACAGTCATAGATGGTGTCTACTTTCATGGGCAGTGTGTTCCAGATCATCAATATGCTTGCCAAAAAGACAAGTTCTTCCTTACATCTTTCTGCAGCTTTTGGCCAAAACCTTAAATCTGTATTTGCTAATCCTTGCACAATTAGGTAATGGTAACAGTTTTTCCTTGCGAGGTTCAATTCCAGCCTCAGGCAACTGCATGGAGTTTGCACATTCTCCCAATGTCTGTCTGAGCTTCCTCCAGGTGCTCCAGTTTTCTCCCACAGTCCAAAGATGTGCAGGTTAGGTGGATTGACTATGCTACATTGCCCATAACGTCTAGGGATATGTACATTAGATGGATGAGCCATGGCACATGCACGGTTGCAGGATCAGGTTGAAGGTTGCGATCCTCTTTGAGGACTGCTAGAGACTTGATGGGTTAAATGGCCTCTCTCCGCATTGTAGGGATTATGATTTGAATCAGTACCGATCTAGTGCACCAGGGAAGATATATTTTTAATGACAAAGAATGGTGAAAGCAGATGTCAGCGGAACTTTTGATAAGCAACTGAACAGGATTAGTGTCCTGTTGACAAAGGACTAATTTTCATAGTTATGAGGAAAAGGAAACAGCTGCGGGATCGAATCGGACTGCTCCGTCAATCAGCAAGCAGAAGCAATACAGATAGAAAAAGTTCTGCTGGGTTACAAAATTCTATGATTCACATTGAAATTTCAATGAGCTTTTAAAAGATGTATTTTTTCCAAAAGTCTATTGCACTGTGACTTTGATACATAGCACACTAATAGCATAGCAAAGATAATAACAGCCTTTCCGGTAAAACAATTTAATTAATGACACTCGTCTACAGGAGATCTAGAACTGGAAATGCTCAATAAGTAAAAATGTAAAATACCTTATTTCTCTTATAGATTACCTGACTTAGCAAGGATTGAATGAAAATCTCACAGACTGAAATTTCTGTACTTTAAGTATGCAGCATGGAATAGAATGAAAACATGTTCAGAGAATAAATTTTCCAAATATAGTTTACTTTTAATTTGCCATCTATGACGAGGTTTAGCTGTGTATTCAATAATTGCTGGGTAATATCTAATCATTATGACTTGAATATGGTATTTTATAAAAACAAAGATTAGTCTTTGGTTAAGAGTGTGACCGACAGGAGTGAGGCAGGTTTAAATCTGTTTATTTGCACATAATTTCACTAACATGTTCTACTGTACTTTTCAAATAATCTTCAATATTGTTTTAAATTGGTTCATATCTTATTACGTGCTATTTTGCTAATTCAGATAATATGGAAACCATGGGAAAACAAAACAGAAGATCCACACTAAACAAGGACACACTAACATGCACGCAATATGCTAGAAGGTGTCCAAGAAAAGCTGAGGTAAAGTTATACTGGGAAAGTTATAAAGCAAACCCAAACAAGACTATACCCATAAGCAAATTACTGACAGACCATGTGCACAAAATGAAACATTTAGATATTACATTTATGCTTTGCTCATTTCCTTAGAATATAAAAACAGATCTTAGAAGCCTCCCACCTTATTCACTCACTGACTATACTTCCTTCCAAAGAAATTGACCTCAATGGTTAGACATTGTACCACACGTTCTCGTCTGTGGTGCTGTTGTCCATGTAGCTGTCACTCATCAGAAAGCCTTGGCACTCAATCAACAAATGAACCATCAGGAAATACCATGTCTTTAACTGAGTCCTTGCAAATCACTTATCAGCAGTCAATAGTAAGTATTAGTTCATTTATTTCTCTCAATTCTAATCCAAAGACCTTGAAAATAACTATGGTGCTTTCCCACAGCTCCACCCCAGGCTGAGTAACTCAGCACAGAAGACTGAACTTTTGACCTTCTGCTGTGTGGTACAGCTGCTCACTTGGTAAATTTACACAAAGTATAGGGCAAAGCATTCCAGATTACTAGCAGCCCCCTTTATAATAAATAATAAACAATTTTCAGCCTCAGTTTAGCAGTAATGCTCTCACTTAATTTGTGGGTTCAAACTACACTCGAAAGACTTGAGGTTGAGCAAAAAAATCTAGATTGACATTCCTAATAATGGAGTGTTGCACATTGAAAAGTAATTTCTTTTGGATCGGAGGTTAAAGTCTGGCCCCATGAATGCCCTCAGGTGGACTGTAAATGTACTAATGACACAAAGAATGGAGGATGACTAATATTCATCCTTGAACCAACATCACTAAATCTGATTGTTTGGAATTTAACACACTGCTGTTTGAGAGACTTTGCTGTGTAGATCAGCTGTTGCACCTCTTACATTTTAATAGTGATAGCATTTCAAAGTCTTAGTTGGTTGCAAAGTGATTTCCTCAGGTTGTGAGAGGAACGGCATTAATGTAAGTTTTACTTCATAAGATAAAGGAAGAAAATGATATCATTTTGATCAAAAGAGAGACCCATGTCAAAAGAAAATGGTACTAGTAGAACATAATTTTATTAAAATTTCAATTCCCAATCTCTCCAAAATGTTTTTGAAGCTCGGACAATTATTTTAAAAATAGTAATATTTTAACATTTTCAAAATGTATCTTAATTTATTATGATTGCAAACAAATTTATTGCAATTTTTAAGACAGATTCTTAAATTGACACTAAGTGTGTACTGAAATCTGTCTGAAATCTGTATTTTGTTAGAGCATAACCAAAGTGCAATAAATAAAAAGCGAGGAATAAAAGATAACTCAGAGCTCAAGTGGCTGTTAAGAGAAAGTGAGTCTTACCCTCAAAGGGCATGGAAGTGGAGTTACCCATGGTAAATGGAAGTTAGAGTTAAAAGGCTTTACTAGGAGTGATGGGAATAGAAAACAAAGTCATCACAAGAAAGGAATGTCTGAAAATAATGAGAACAGAAGGGTAAGTTATTAAAATCAGTTTTCACATTTGTTTGTTTTTGCTAATTCATCTCAAAAAATTATACAGGTACTTTTTTTTAAACTTAATAATTTTGTAACTCAAAACTATGTACAAAACAAAGTGGACACATGCCTGTAACCCCCTAACTATCTAAGGGAGTAAATCATCAATCAATCAGACTTGGAGATGTGCATCTCAATTCTTTAGACATCCCTGCATTAAAAGATTCTTCTTTACAAAGGGAGATGACAAACAAATCCTTGGAATTTATAGTATACTTTCTTCCCCCCCCCCCCCCCCACACACAGAATGTAACTCTAGCAATCAAGCAGGTAACAGGTTCCACAGCTCAGAATTGCAAGCCAAGCATTAAATATGCAGGAGCTGGTTAAATGTACATCCAAATTGACTTCATTTCATTCAATGCTGTCCCACAGAAATTATAAAATGACTACATTGGCGAATGGAGGAAAGAGCCTACCCCCTTCTATTTAGTTGTACACAGTCCAGAAAAGCTTTGACCATTCGTTTTAGAGCATGGTTAAGGAAAGATTCCATATCAACGTGTTCAAAAGTATGAATTTATTACTTGAATTGTTTGGATAGAAACCATTGCCACGGGAAGGAGGGCCAGTAACCAATAATTGGCAAAAGAGCAAAAAGGAAATGAGGATAAATTATTTTACACTTTGAATTGCTGTAATACAAAATGCACTGTCTGAAAGGATGTAAAGAGAATTAATAATAACCTTCAAAAGAGATAAATACATGGAGAAAAATAACAGGATAGTTCTTTCAAAGAATCAGTAAAGGCACAATGGGCCGATTGGCTTCCACCTATGCTGTAAGATGCTGAAATCCTATTCTGTATTCTGAAATAGATTGTATAGATTTAACAAAAAATGCTTTTAAAGCAACAGAGCTCAGAAAATTGTATCATTGTATGTCCTTAAAGCAATAGTTCAGTCAACCTTTATCCTATCCACTGAATATTTTATTCCAATAACAGACATCGCTTTTAATTTAGCTTTATTCTGAACTGTAGAGGTCTCATGATTTTTAAAAAAAATATTAGTGATTTCTGTATGACTAGCATCCATTTTAAATGAAAGCTATTATTATATATTAAGTATGCAAGCTATTAAGATCACATTTTGTTGGACTTGGCTAATATATCCTCAGTTTCATGCAACAAAGCATCCGATGTACCTTTTAAAAACAAACCCAAGTTTTACTGCTAAGATTTTAAAAGTAGTGTTAACTGACCCAGTTGTAAAAATTGCTTTAGTTTATACAACAGTGGTATTTGTGAATTTTTACAATGAGATATTGAAAACAATCAATTGTAAATTGCAATGCCAAAGCAAGTTTGCTCTAATCTCACATTCCTTAACATTGAAAAAGAGGTTTAGACAGAATATGTAAGCCACGTTATAAATTCAACTGAAAGATTTGTAAGTAATTACATACTGGCGGTGAACAGTGGAACAATCCACTTGAAGTCAGCATTACCAGTGAAATATTTTAGAAACTCCAAGAGGCTGCAGCTTCTCAGAGAGACTCAGTGCTACAGGTATATTCTAGAATACTGTAAATTGCACTTGCTGTTACTGACCATTTTTCAGATGTGAATTTTCATTTTCTACGTTAAATAATTCAGTAGATCTCCCTCTCCTCCTCTCTCTCTCTCTGTCACTCATGCATATACAGACACAAAGTCCAAATGACTACAGTGGTACAAGTTACATGCAAACTTGAGCTACTTGCTTTTCAGCAGAGACTGGTTGTGACAAACCATTCCTCACTGCAGTACCAATCTGCTGTTCATTTTTCAGGTTGGCAGCACCTTAGAATAAAGCTTCCCAACGTGAATTTTGAATATAATTAGTAATTATGCTTCATACATTCCAAGTGGAAGAAAGTCAGTTAAAGAACTACGTACTGTGTAAGGAGTCCTTCTTCCAGAAGAATACGTGTGTGTGTTATAATGCAGTATGCAGCATTACTATAATGCAGCTATTTATAGACAATTTGAAACAACAGCTGAATGTTTTCTTACCAATGTCATTGGTTTTTTCCAAGGTCTCTCTCTCCGAAGTGCTCAGCAGCACAACAGGAACTCCTATTTCAGACTTTGGATCACTGTCAGACCTGTCCAAAAAAATAAAGCCAGTTGTGTCATTTTTCATCTCCCGATTGTAGAACAGAATCGCAGAAAATGAAGAAAGCACATATTTTACCGTAGACTGTAGGACTTAAATTTAAACAGCCATGTCTTTTGAAAACCCATCTATATGGAAACATATGAAGCAGTAACACAGCTGTTGAATTACACTATCATGTTTGGTCACTATTACCAGTCTACATCTACTGGAATATAATTAATCTAAAACACCCACAAAAACACCAAATGTCGGCCCAACTATGCTAACATTGCCTGGATTGCCCATGTTAATGTTTTCCAGGTCTTAGTTTCTGCCATGAAAGTTTTTGACTGTGGGTCACATGTGGACACTCTTCTGAAAGTCAAAGTCATCAGTCTGTGTACAGATCCCAAATGGCAGAAAATACAAGTTATGCTGCTGTTAATTCTCCAAAAATCACAGTGTCACCATCACTTCAGGAAAAAAAGTTCAGGCATTCCTTTAACTCATTGATATCCAACAGAAAATCATTGACGACCTACAGGTGTAGATCAGTGGATTGTTGTAACTACATGCACAAATTTATGTCAAAATATTTTCTACACATGCAAATGTACTTCACATACCTATAACCTTTCGAATGTCAATCACTAGTGACCAAGCAGGAAAAATAAGTATAACATTTGAGGACATGCGCACACTGCTTTTCATTTCACCATTTGATCAACAAAGACATAGAAAAATCATGGATTATATAAATGTAAGCATCTGGATCCCACACTCAAAGGAAGTATCTATAACTCATTGGTTACTGATGACACATACAATTAATCACATTTGGATTACAAATTAGCCATATGTATCTGTTGGCTAATGATTTGGTTAACAATGAAACAACTTTATACTCAAACATGAAAGACTATGAATCAAACTATTAAAAAAGTAGAACATTTCTTAAAACTGTCCTGAAATCTAATTGCAGGTTTAACGACTATATATGTGCATTGCTAAGTATAGATTATACACAATAATATACTAACTGTACACTAATTGGCAAAGTCAAATAGCATTTTTCCAAATAACCAAAAAAAAACAAGTAACTAAATGAAGGAAAATGTAGATTTATCCTTTAATGAGAAGGCTGTTGTGCCCCATGCCACTTTACCTGGGCCTACACAGAAGCTGGAGTTGGGTCCTTAGACAGGAAGCTTTTCTGAATCCTACACCCGTTACTGCCTTTTGTTCTTTTGGCAACCATTGTTCAATTTGAATTGAAATTGTGGAAAAACACCTCAAGTATTTATAGCAACATTTTTAGAAAAACAAATTTGAATTAACAAGTGTAGATGAAGCACATAACCTGTGACTGCTAGAAGAAAATTATTTGCAGATGAACCATCACCTATTCCCTAATGAGGATGGCCTTCACTTTCTCAGACATGTGAGCACAACAGTCACCTCCAAGTCAAAATGACCTCAGAGTGATTACTGCACACGAAAAACACACTGTAAACCACCACACTATTTAAAGATTAATACCAAGTTCAGACACCCTATACATACTTATACTCCCTTAGCACCTCAGCTACATAAAGCTAAACTGAGCTACCTGCTCTCACTGTTTGCGATGTTCTCTAGGCTCCTCGAGTGTGTTGCAAGCACACTCCCAATCATCCATTTTTCCTCTATACAGCCTCAGCTACTTCCGCAGTCAGTACAACTTACTGATTAACTGTAGGATAAATAGAATGATGCATAAATTAGTATAACTTTTCATTTGTATCAGTCTAGTTTTTTCCATTAAAATCAGATTATTTGAGAAGTCTTGGTATCATATTTAGGCACCAATTGCATCAGCCAGCAACAGTGAATGGTCTACTGCATTTTTCAGATTCAAACCTTTTGGCATATGCTGATGCAAATATATTGGCACAGCTATAGAGAGTTCTGATAAAATATCATCAGCCTGAAATGTCAGTGTGCCTCCACCAACTGCCTGACTTAAGTGCTTCCAGGATTTTCCATTTCATTAAGAAGGACATTAGCTTGTTTTTGATGTAAGCAATACATTACACAGATAAACTATAAAGGCCATACCAGAAACCAAAGATGACATTAAACACAAGCTTTGTGTTGAGTGATACATTCCAATTGCTGTCTTAGCCTAAAGTGTGTTATTTACTTGTAGTCTTGGAGTTTTGCCACTTTATTTGCATTTTACATAGTTGTGTGGATTATTAGCGTTACCATCCAACTTTGAGAACATAGCTTTTTATTTGATATCATCATGAAAATGATAACCATGTGTGTTTTTTTTTAAGAAATTCATCAACTAGTTTAGAACCCTCGTCCCTTGAAAAAAAATGCAAACATGTAGATATGCTTGGACAAGCAAGTGCTGTCCTTTGTCTGAGTAACCTAAACATATCATGCAGAGGGATTTCAGATATTTTACTGCACTCTAATTGTCAGGATGTTCCCCTGAAGATGAAGATGTAAGAGACCACAGATAGCACTGCCATCCTATAAAAATCACAATGACTTAGATCATACTTTTACTTCAGATAAAGATGCAGAACCTCTCATCAAAAAACTTTAGTGGAGAATGATACATAGCAAACATAATTAAAAGTTAGAATAAATAATAAAAACCGAGGAATAATAATGAAATAGCACACAAGACTAAATATCTGTGAATCCATTGATCGCTTAATGCCTTATAATTATGATCAAATACAATTATTTTTTATAGGATTACATTGATAGTCAAATGGACAAGGACAGTATGTGTCCAACATGTCAGCAACAAAAGAACAACAGGAACTCTTTGGGAATGTGGCACTCTCAGACCAGTAAGGATGATAGCACTTTAGGGGAGTATAATTGAAAGCAAATCTTTGGTATTGTGGGACAAATGACTGCATGGAGAGCACAGCAAGATATTGAAATGCAGCAGTTAGAGAGATACAGACATGCAGTATGAGTATGGATTACAGGCTAACATGAAAGGGACCCAACAAGTTTCCTTTAAATACATACATTCCATACAAAGAGTGGATAGGGAAATTTAGGGTTCAAAAGACGACTTTCTTGTGGAGGGAGAGATCATGATTGAGGTGTTAAGTGACTGCTTTGCATTTGTCTTTGTTGGGGAAGAGGATGCTGTCATTACAGCAGTAGGAGGTGTCAGTAACAATACTGGCATAATGAAAGTAAAAACAGAGTATATAAAGACTGGCAATGCTTAAAACAGAAAAGTCACTGGGAACAGATGTATCCAAGGTAATGAAGGAAATAGGAGGGTCTAGCCATAATCTTCAAATGGCTATGGTACCAGAAGACTGAAGGATTGTAAATATTACACCCATTTGAAAAGGGCACCATAGACCAGTCAGACCAATATCAATGGTGGGAAACTTTCAGACAACTGTAAACAGAATTTGTAAAAGTATGGGAAATATATTAAAGACAGCATTGATTTCTAAAACTAATTTGATTAATTTATTTAATGAGATATGAGATGGCTGACCAAGTAATAATTTTGCTGATAATACAAAACTCAAACGTAGAAACTCCAAAACATGGTAAACAACTAGGATAGGACTGAACTTCAGGAGTTTACAGGGGAACCTCGATTATCCAAAAGTGATGGTTGGGCACTATTTTGTTCGGTTAATCGATTATTCGGTTAATCGACTAAATGCCTTTTCTCTGGAACTCGGAATTTTTAAAGTCTGCTCCACGTTCAGGAGACTGCTGCAGCCCACAGCGCACAAGGACCCCCCCCACCCCGCCTGCCCCCAACCCCATACACATCCGCACCCTCTCCAGAGCAGCTGGACTGTACACCAACAAGACTGCTGCCACTGCAGTTGCCTTTGTGGGGTAAGTCTCCAAATAGCGCACACAGCCCCACACACAACTCTTTACATGCAACGTTTTGACAGGTTCTACCTTTGCCCTGTACAGGACAATGTTGGAGAGATTATCTAGGGACGGGGGCAGGGTGGAGGTATGTTTAAGGTACACGCCTGTGCAGAACTCCAGGGAAAGTGTGGGGACCGAGAGAGGGTGGGCAGACAGACAGTCATTTGGAGACAGTGCCTGTTTAATCACTGTAAACAAAAGACGGGATCACTGTCGGGAACACATCTTTGATGTAATGTTCCATCGGGACCTCGAGATCTCCTTCAGATAATCCGGTTTTCGGATAATTGGTATTCGGGTAATCGAGGTTCCTCTGTATTTCTGATGAAATGGGCAGACAAATTAAAGATCAATGCAGCTGTACGCAATGATACATTTTGCTAGGTGGAATCTGAAATGATAATATGAAAGAAGTAATGTAACCTTTTGACTACAGGAAGAGTGTGATAGATGTGTATGTTCTCAAATCTTTGAAGATCAATTTTAAAATGGCAGTTACAAAAGCAGCAAGGATTTTGATTTTACTATTTGAGGTAATCAGTGCAATGACATTTAGATAATTCCAAATTTAGTCTTTTTTTATGATTCATATATGGGATGAAAGAATTGCTGGCTACATGTGCACTTAACAATCATCCCTAATTGCCCTTGAGAAAGTGATGGTGAGCTGCTTCTTGAAATGCAGGAGTTGTGAGAATGTCGGGCCACCTGTAGTGCTGTTAGTAAGTTTTAGAATTTTGACAGGAAAGGAACAACAACATAGCTCCAAATCAAGATACCGTGTAGCTTGTTAAGTGGTGGTGTTCCCACACATCTGCTCCTCTTGCTGTTCTAGATGTAAAGATTACAGGTTTGGAAGGTGCCAGTGACAGTGCCTTGGTGAGGTACATCCTGTAGATGGTACATATCCCTGCCACTGAGTCAGTGTTGAATGTGGGTAATGGGACACCAATATGTGAGCTGTGTATTTTGGATGGTGTCAGGTTTCTGGAGTATTGCGAGAGCTGCACTCATCCAGGCAAGTGGACAATGCTGCAGCATACTTTTGACTTCTGCCTTGTAGAAGATGCTAGATTTTGGAGAGACAGTTACTGAGTTACTCTACACGGAATTCCTAGTCTGCTACCTAGGTCTGACTGGTCCAGTTCAGATTCTGATCAATGGTAACCCCACAGGGTGTTGATATTCAAGGATTCAGCAATGGTAATAACATTGAATAATTAGATTCTCTTTGGTTGGAGATGGTCATGGCCTGCACTTCATGGTGCAAACGTAACTTGCCATTTGTCAGTCCAAGCCTGGATACTGTTGATGTCTTTCTGCATATCAACACTGAGTACTCCAGTAACTGAAAAGTCACAACTGGCACTGAATAACACAATCATTAGCAAATATGCTCATTTCTGACCTTATGATAGTGGGGAAGGCCAATGTGACAGCAGCTGAAAATGGTTGTGTAAAAGACATGACACTAAGGAAATCTTAAAGCCCTTGTGATGCGGTGGTAATGTTCCTATCTCTAAGCCAGACAGGCTGGGTTCTCACCTGCTGCAGGGGTGTGTAATGACAACTCTGAACAGGTTGATTAGTAAATACTTACTTAAAGAACTCCTGCATTTGAAGCTGAGTTGACTGACCTCTAACAACCACAACCATCTTCTCTGTATTCCCACTGTCTCTAGCTTTGCTAGGGCTCCTTGATGCCACACTCAAATCAACTGCAGTCTTGATGTCAAGGGCAATTACTCTCAATTCCCCCCTGAAGGTCACCTTTACGTCCAGATTCGAAAAAGGAGCTGAGTAGCTCTGGTGGTTCTGGTTCAAACCCACTGAGTATCAGTCAACAAGCAGGATATTGTGAAGCAAGTGCTGTTGGATGACAGTGTCAATGACCACTTCTACTATTTTAGTGATAATCAAGTGTAGACTGATAAGGCAGTAATTTGTCAGGTGGACTTATCTTGCTTTTTGTGTAGAATATATCTGAGCAATTTTCCACATTGTTGGGCAGTTATCAGTGTGATAGCTGTACTGGAACAGAATTCAAATTAGATTTTCACATGAGTATAGTGAAGGGTGTACAAAGTCACCATTCTCCAGTGCCATCTTGGTTACAAAACCAGAATTTTTAAAACACCACAAAGGGAAATCAGGGCAGAAATTATACACTTAATGGCAAGTTCCTGCAGAGTGTTGCTGAACAAAGAGACCTTGGAGTGCAGGTTCATAGTTCCTTGAAAGTAGAGTCGCAGGTCGATAGGATAGTGAAGGCAACGTTTTGTATGCTTTCCTTTATTGGTCAGAGCATCGAGTATAGGAGTTGGGAGGTCATATTACGGCTGTACAGGACATTGGTTAGGCCAGTTTTGGAACACTGTGTGCAATTCTGGTCTCCCTCATATCGGAAGGATGGTGTGAAACTTGAGAAAGGATTCAGTAAAGATTTACAAGTATGCTGAATAGGCTGGTTTCCCTGGAGAAAAGGCTGAGAGGTGACCTTATAGAGGTGTATAAAATCATGAGGGGCATGGATATGGTAAACAGACAAAGTCTTTTCCCTGGAGTGAGGGAGTCCAGAACTAGAGGGCATAGGTTTAGAGCGAGAGGGAAAGATTTAAAAGGGACCCAAGGGGCAACTTATTCACACAGAGCATGGTAGGTGTATGGAATGAGCTACTAGAGGAAGTGAAGGAGGCTGGTACAATTATAACATTTAAAAGGCAGCTGGATGGGTATATGAATAGGAAGGGTTTCGAGGGATACAGGCCAAATGCTGTTAAATGGGACCAGATTAGTTTAGAATATCTGGTCGGCATGGACAAGTTGGACCATAGGGTCTGTTTCAGTGCTGTGCATCTCTAAAAGAAAGCCAAAAGTTATGAAATACATCCAGATCTTAAAGTCAAGAGAAGTGCTGATGCCAAGAGCTAGATGTCTTGGCAAACCTGAAAACTAAAATGACAGTATCATCTGAAGGCCCAAAGGGGAACACATTGATGTCAAACAGAGTGGCCAAGAGTAAGTGCTTTGAGGACTAGAGAGAAGCTGTGATAGTACAATTACAACACTGGCATCTACCTGACAATAAACGAAAATTGCCCAAGTATGTGCTGTGCACAAATTGCAGGACAAATCTGACCTGGCAAAATACCACTTCAACAGTTTACAATGCAGCATTATTTGCAACCTGTCAGACACTGAAGGTGTTCATGTTGTGGCAAGTAACATTCAGGAGAAAGTGAGGGCTGCAGATGCTGGAGATCAGAGCTGAAAATGTGTTGCTGGAAAAGTGCAGCAGGTCAGGCAGCATCCAAGGAACAGGAGAATCGACGTTTCGGGCATAAGATTCCTGAAGAAGGGCTTACGCCCGAAACGTCGATTCTCCTGTTCCTTGGATGCTGCCTGACCCGCTGCGCTTTTCCAGCAACACATTTTCAGCAAGTAACATTCACACCACCCAAATGCCAGGCAATATCCATCTCCAATAAGAAACAATCTAACCACTAATCCTTCACATTCAATGGTATTATCTTCACTGAATTCCCCCACTATCATCTTGGGGTTATAATTAACAAGAAACTCAAACAGAATCACCAAATAAATACAGTAATTATAAGAACCAGTGAAAGGCAAGGAATCCTTGTGGTGAGTAACTCATCTTGATTCTCCAGCACCTGTTCATCATCCACAAGGCATAAGTCAGGAGTGAGTTGGGAAACTCCCTATGTGACTGGATGGGTGCAGCTCCAACTACACTCAAGAAACTTGATAACATCCAAGACAAAGCACACCACTTGATTGGCACTACATCCACAAGCATCCACTCCCTTCAGCACAGACTCTCAACAGCAGCAGTGTGCGCCCATCTACAAGATTCACTGCAGATATTTACCAAAGATCCTTAGACAACACCTTCCAAATTCACAACTACTTTCATTCAGAAAGACAAGGTCAGCAGATACATGGGAACACCACCATCTTCAAGTTCCCCACCAATCCACTCATCATCCTGACTTGGAAATACATCATCATTCCTTTGCTGACTTTGGGTCAAAAATTATAGAATTCCCTCCGTAAGGGCATTGTGGGCCTACCTACAGCACTTGGACTGCAGCAATTCAAGGAGACAGCTTACCACTACTTTCCCGAGGGGAAGTAGGGACGATCAACACATTGCGGTCAGCCAACAATGGCCAGGTCCTATGAGTGAATTGAAAAAAAAAGTGCCAGAGCAGAAAATCGCTGCAAGGGATTCTGTGATTATGGTCAGATAGAAAAGGATAGTAATATGAAAGAATAGTCTCATCAGCTGTGCTACAGTGTAGAGATGTTGGAAAATGAGGAGGGGTCAAAGGTTTTTTTAAAAAAAGGCAAAGTCACCAAAGTCCCAGAGAACAATGAGATAGAAATGGCTTGTACTGAATTGAACATTAAGATCACCACAGCTCAGGCGATAGGAACGATTGAGAAGGCAGGGCTTTCATTGGTAAGGGAATTGGACCCGTACTATTAATGTCACTACATCGTAAACCAGCTGTCTTGTCAATTCAGCCAACCAATCCCCAACTGTGGCCATTGTGTCAAAGGTGGCACAAAGCAAGAGGATTGAGAAGGGGAGGACAACGTTATTTTTGTAACAGTCACATAGGACGTTATTTCCGACTTTGATGAAATTTGATTTGGTACTGTGGCAGAGGCAGAAACCTAACTGGAGGTTTGGAGGTTTTTAAACACAAAGTTGGTGAAATGGATCCAGATCTGAGGATAACAATACATTCAAAATCTTTGGAGATGAAAAATTTGTTGGAGATGGGAGGATTACTGCAGATTTAAAAAAAAAAGTGAGGGACAACACTGAATAAGATAAGTTTCAACTACTGGTGAACATAGGGATCTGGAGGGGAAATTGGGTAATCAGATGTCTAGTCGGAATAGGATTATGAGGTGGGTCTGATGGAAAAGATGAGCCTAAGGAGGATATGAGAAGAGATAGGTTAAAAACTAGAGTAAAAAAGTAAAAGTAGAAGACAGTCTCCAGTTGAGAAAAGAATCCAACTCTTTGACCAAGCATTTGATTGTATGTCTTAATACCAGTGAAGTGCCTGGGGCATTTGCCAAAAGAATACAATTAATGTTGGTGCAAAGTATACATAAAAAAACCTTAAGACACTTTACAACACAACCATTTCAATCTCTGTAATTTGTCTTTGATAGGTCATAGCAAATTGGGATAGCTCTGAATTGAAATACATCAAGTGACTGACACAAACCTACCTGGAATGAGCTGCAGGTGCTGCTGGTCTTTCTGGCCTTTTAGGAGGCAATGTATTTGGTCTGTTCAAAGAATTGGTCTTGGGAGGCAAAGGTTTCTTCGGTGGTATTGCAGGTACTGAGGGTTTAGACAGTTCTATAGATTTCTGATCTCTTTCTGACTTTTCCTCTAAAAAGAAAACAAATGTTATAGGGCCTACTCTTCACAACAGTCTGCAAAACAATTTGGAATCATTTTCTCTTTTATAAAAGTATACAAATTGATAAATATCAATCCTGGTAAACAAGGTAGAAAAATATGATTAGAATTCTTTCTGCAAGTATATCTTAGTCAAGGTGGTTTCCCAAATAAACTTACAGCTGCTCAAAGTAATATTGACTTACAATGACCAACTATCAGAGTTTAGGAACTAGGAGGTGGCAGTATTCTTGCCAAGTCCACGGACTCAGAAAATTGCAACTAATACCACATTAAAAACATTTCTGAAATTCTCAGCTGTTATTTGTTCATAAGGCTAGGAATTTGTTCTCTAAATAGTCTATCCAAAATCGTCTCACTAAAATTACAAACTCCAGTAACTTATACAAATATAGGCATGGGCTGAATTATTGAAGAAAGTGATTTCAAATGTCAATTTTCAGAGCTAATGATTTTGATATAGTTTTTGAGTTGTCAATGCAAAGCTTAAAATTGAATAACCCTCATTCATTATTGTTAGACTTCGCAAACGATGGAGAATTCAAAGTCTTGATTAAATATGCATGCAGCTATGAAATTCTAAGTTGCTGATTTCAACTGGATAGTCAGTGGTAAATCGTATGATCACTGTCTCTCCCTTCCACCTTTACAGAAAAAGATATTGAGCTGAATCTTATTTTTATTGTTCATATGACAGTTGCATTGATTTTTTTCCAGGGTTTTTGCCAGGAGGCTTAGCGAAATTTCTCATGGTATCTTGCCAAACTAACCTCATTCACTACTTATCTGCCTCTATAGTACCCAATGTATCTGATTCTATCCCCATCTTAACATACCCATTCCCAGATGCCACTCAGTGGATATCTGCCAAAGCCTTGACTCTCATTAGCAACATAATGGTACAGCAGCCACAAACCAACTCAGCTCATAGTACATAGCCAACATGACTGACAACACAGAATGCCATTTTCTCCCCGAATCACTGCTTAAACTTCATATCTCACACTTTTCCTGTCCTTAGGTATATCCTATTTACACGCTTTGTCCCAAAAGCCTCCCTGAAGATTCACATTTTGTCATTGTCCAGTAATAAACATCACATACAAGCAAGAGCTTTTATTTATAGCCAGTATAAACAGAACAAACTGAGACTGCATTTGGCCTTCTCATCCAAATCCAATGCTGGCATCATCTGCAATGACGGTTTTATTTTTTGAATGGTCTGCCGCACCAAGTTCTCATTGACCAGAACCAGGTGTCAATCTGGTCCTATACTACTTGTGGCATGAGATGCAGCTGCGCTCTATCAGGTACAAAGACAGTTTCCTTTTCCTTAAAGTTCTTGTCCTCCTTTTCAGAAGACTACCCCATTCCCCCAGCTCACACTTTGTCCAGATTACAGTGGAGCTCCCCCACCCCCAACCGATCCAGACTGATAAGAGATTGCACTTGGTATCTGACTTTTTTTTTAAAAAAAAAACTATTCATGGGACTTGGACATCACTGGCTGGTCAGCATTTATTGCCTTCCCTAGTTGCCCTTGAGAAGGTGATGGAGAGATGCCTTCTTGAAATGCTGTACCCCACATGCCATAGGTTGATCCACAACACTCTTCGGGAGAGAACTGAAGAGCTGAATGGCCTACTCCTCCTCCTCTTTTATATATTCCTGTTGGACTCTAAAGTCCATGAACTCTCATTACATCAGGTCAAACATAGACAAGAAAACTGCTAATTACCAACCACTCCCACTCATCACTAAAGCTTGGTAGAACCAATACTGACCAAGCTGGTTGAGCCGTAAAGGAGACACCTACTAGACTGGGTCTCCAGCAGGTGGTAAGGTAGGCAGAGGGGAGAAAATCTGCATGTTCTGC
Organism: Chiloscyllium plagiosum; assembly: GCF_004010195.1. NCBI lineage: Eukaryota > Metazoa > Chordata > Chondrichthyes > Orectolobiformes > Hemiscylliidae > Chiloscyllium > Chiloscyllium plagiosum. The sequence continues at coordinate 11,852,592 of NC_057721.1, forward strand.
CCTTATATTCATTCCCCTCTCTCTGTCACAGGTCTGTGGCATGTAGGTAATTAACAGAAGTGACCACCGCACAGCCCTTGGGGAGACAAACTTCCATCTTCAAATTGAGGAAGGCATCTATCATGTTAATTGTACTAAATGGGACAGGCTTTGATCAAATCCAGCAACTTAAATCTAGGCATTCATGAGGCACAATGGGCCATTAGTATCAGCAGAATTGAGTTCAATCACAATCGGTTACTTCATTTTCTCACTCTATCATTAACATCAGCCAGGGGTTCAACCCTGGTTCACTGAAGAATGTTGTAGGCACAAGGCATTCCTAAAAATTAGCTGTCAGCCTGGTGTAGCTATAGCACAGGACTACTTGCACAACAAAGAGTGAAAACCTATGGATCAGATCAAAGTTCTGCAGTCCTGTCTCATCCAGTTGTGAATGGTGATGGACAATTAAACAACCAAATGAAGGGTGGAGGCTTCATAAATAGCTGCATCGTCAATGACAAGGGAGTCCACCACATCAATGTCACAAGTATGTTTATCCAATTTTAGCCAAGGTGCTATGAGGGCGACCCATCTTGGTCGACTATCAAATTCCCCAAAATCACAACATCATAAACCATTGAAGACACTGAGTATGAAAAAAGCTATAGATCCTGACAACATTCTGGCAATTCAGCTGAAGATGTGCACTCTAGAACTAGCTGCATCTCGAGTCAAGCTGTTCCAGTACAGCTACCGGTATCTACCAGACAATGCAGAAAATTGCAGAGCTACATTCTATACACAAAAACAGGATAATTTCAACCCAACCATTTGCTGCTCTATCAATCTGATCTTGATTGTCAACCATATGGAAAGAGTCATTGACAGTGTCTTCAAGGTGGAACTATAACCAGTTCACTGATGCTCTGTCTGGATTCCATCAGGATAACTTAGCTCCTGCCCTCATTACAGGCCTGATCCAAACATGGACAAAGGGACTGAACTCCAGAAGTAAGGGGAGAGTGATTACCCTTGACATCACCCTCAGGCAACGTACGACTGGGTGTGGCATCAAGGAGTCATAAGAAAACTAGAGTGAATGGCAATCAGAAAAAAATCTCTGCTGGTTGGAGTCATACCTAGCACAAAGGAAATGGTTCAGGTTGTTGATAGTCAATCATCTCAGTCCCCGGTTATCTCTGGTTCTCAAGGTGGACCCAACCCCTTCAGCAGCTTCAATGATCTTCCCAACCTAAGGTGGTGACGTTTGCTGATGATTGCACAATGTTTAGCAACATTTGTGGCATTGTAGATACTGAAGCAGTCTGTCTCCCTTTGGAGCAAGACCTGGGCAACATCAAGGCTTACACTAGAGTCAGAGTCCTACAATATGGAGACAGGCCCTTTGGCCCAAACTGGCCCATGCCAACCAAAACATCTGTCCAAACTAACCCCATATCCTTCCAATCCCTTCCTATCCATGTATTTGTTCAAATGCCTTTTAAATGGTTTAATGTACCTGCCTCAACCACTTCCACAGGCAGCTCATTCCATGTGCATACAACCTACTGTGTAAAAACGTTGTCCCTCTGATTCCCTTTTATTCTTTCCCACCTAACCTTGATCTGATGCCCTCTAGTCCTCGATTCTCCAACCCTATTCCTGATGAAGGGCTTTTGCCCGAAGCGTCGATTTTCCTGCTCCTCGGATGCTGCCTGACCCTTTTCCAGCACCACTCTAATCTAGACTCTGGTTTCTAGCATCTGCAGTCCTTGTTTTTACCTTACTGAGTGCATTCACCCTATCCGTGCCTCTCATGATCTTCTACGGTCCTATAAGATCCCCCCCCTCCTCAGTCTCCTACGCTCTAAAGAAAAAAGATCCTCGCTTGTTCAACTTCTCCCTATAGCTTCTGAGTCCTGGCAATATTCTTGCAAATTTCTTCCACACTCTTTCCGATTTAATAACATCCTTCCTAAAGCAAGGTGACCAATACTCCAAATGTGGCCTCACCAACATCCTGTATAACTGCAACATAACTTCCCAACTTCTATACTCAATGCCATGACTGATGAAGGTCATTGTGCCGAAAGCCTTCTTCACTGCCCTGTCTACCTATGACTTTCAGAGAACCATGAACCTGAATTCCAAGAGCCTTCTGTTCCACTATATTCCTTACAGCCCTACCATGAAACCCCTACCTTGATTTGACTTTCCAAATGAAGACCTCACACTTACCTATATTGATTTGTCATTTACCTATCCATTTGTCATTTCTCGGCCCACTTCCCCAGCTGATCAAGGTCCTGCTGCAATTTCTGATAACCTTCCTCACTGTCCACAAGACCACCTATTTTAGTGTCATCTGTAAACTTTCTAATCACACCTTATTTATTCTCATCAATTCATTGCTATAGATATCAAACAGTAATGGGCCCAGCACTGACCCCTGAGGCACTCCACTAGTCACAGGCCTCCAATATGACAAGAATGCTTCCACTATTACCCTCTACTTCCTACCATCAAGCTAATATTATATCCAATTTGCCCTAGATTCCATGCGATCTAACCTTCCAGAGCAGCCTACCATGTGGAACCTTATCAAAGACCTTACTGAAATCCATATACATCTACCAACTTGTCCTCATCAACCTTCCTGGTCACTTCATCAAAGAACTCTAGCAAATTTATGAGGCATGATCTCCTACACACAAAGCCATTCTGACTACTCCTAATCAAACCCTGTCTTTCTAAATGCATGTACATCTTATCTCTCAGAACCTTCTCCACCACAGATGTTAAGCTTACCAAATTTTTCTTTGCAGCTCTTCTTGAATAATGACAACAATCACTACCCTTCAATCTTCCAGGACCTTACCTTGGCTAATGATGAGGCAAAAATATCAGCCAGGGCCCCCACAATTTCTTCTCTAGCCTCTTGCAGTGTTCTTGGATATATCTGGTTAGGACCAGGAGATTTATCCACCATCATGTATTATAATACATCCAACACCAGCTCTACTGTCATACGGACTGTCCCCAAAATATCACCACTAACTTCCCCAAGTTCCCAAGTCTTCATGTCTTTCTCCATGGTAAACAGGGGAGAAATATTCATTGAGAACTTCACCCATCTCCTGCAGTTCTACACATACATGGTCACTTTGGTCCTTGAGGGGCCCTATTCTCTCTCTAAGTATATTAAAGGAAAAAAAATAACTAAAGTGCCTTTTTGGATTCACCCTATTTTTCTCAGCCAAAGGCTATCTGGTGTCCCCTTTTTGCCCTCCTGATTGCCTTCTTCAGTAAACTCCTGTATTCCCTGCATATCTCCAGGGATTCCCTCGATCTCAGCTGCCTGTTTCTGAGCCACGTCTCCTTTTTTCTAGTTAAAGCTTCGATATCTCTTGACATCCAAGGTTCCTATTCCTGCCAACCTTGCCCTTTACCCTCATAGGAACACAAAGGACTTTGAACTCTAGTTATCTAATTTTTAAAAGGCCTCCCACTTGTCTGCAAACAAACTACTCCAATCAATCCCAGCGAGCTCCTCTCTAATAAAAAAATTTGTATCAGATAAGTATTACATAGAACATAGAAGAATACAGCGCAGTACAGGCCCTTTGGCCCTCGATGTTGCGCCGATTCAAGCCCACCTAACCTACACTAGCCTACTATCCTCCATATGCCTATCCAATGCCCGCTTAAATGCCCATAATGAGGGAGAGTCCACCACTGCTACTGGCAGGGCATTCCATGAACTCACGACTCGCTGAGTAAAGAACCTACCCCTAACATCTGTCGTATACCTACCCCCCCTTAATTTAAAGCTATGCCCCCTTGTAATAGCTGACTCCATACGTTTGAACCTTTGCCATCAACTTCTACCCTCTGTCTTCTTCCAGCCAGCCAACTCCTAATCCAAACCTCCAACTCACCCTCAATGCCATACCTCCGTATTTTTTGCAGTAGTCTACCATAGGGAACCTTATCAAACGCCTTACTAAAATCCATATACACCACATCAACCGCTTTCCCCTCGTCCACCTCCTTAGTCACCTTCTCAAAGAATTCAATAAGGTTTGTGAGGCACGACCTGCCCTATTGGGGAATAAGCATCTCAAACCTGAAAAGAATCTAACTATTGCTCAAATCCTCCACAATCAACATCCTGGGGGAGTACCATTGGCCAGAAATTACCTCCTTAGTCACCTTCTCAAAGAATTCAATAAGGTTTGTGAGGCACTATTGGGGAATAAGCAACTCAAACCTGAAAAGAATCTAACTATTGCTCAAATCCTCCACAATCAACATCCTGGGGGAGTACCATTGGCCAGAAATTGAATTGCATTAGCCGTATAAATACTATGGTCACAAGAAAAGTCAAAGGCTGGTAACTTTGTGCTGAGAAACTCACCTCCTCTTTCCCCAGTGTCCACCATCTACAATACAGAAGTCAGGACTGTGGTGGAATATTCTCTATTGGACTGGATGAGTGCAACTTCAACAAACACTCAAGCAGCTAGACATTATGAGGACTAAATAGCATACTTGACCAGTAGCCCATCCACCACCACATTCATTCCCTTCACAATAAATAACTGCAACAATGTGTACCAACAGTAAGATGCAATACAATAATGCTCTAAGGCTCCTCCAACTGCACCTTCCAAACTTGTGACGTTTAACCCCTTGCACATCTTTGGACTGTGGGAAGAAACTACAGCATCTGAAGGAAACCCATGAAGACATGGGACAAATGTGCAAACTCCACACAGTCACCCGAAGATCGAATCAAACCCAGGTCCCTGGCTCTGTTAGGCAGCAGTACTAACCAGCGCGACACCATTTAAAGATCTCACCGTGGCACAGGAAATTAGAAAGGTTGCTCTGGTTAACAATCAAATATACTAACACACATTAATATTTTTCAGACAGAATAAGCTTAATACAATTAGCATGCTGGTATGATGATACAATTATTTTTGCATTCAGTTACATGCTCACAATGAACTAGCCTGATTTAGAAATCAGAATATAAAATTACAGAAATAGCACACATGAACCTTCAAACTGTACCAACAGTTTTAATTTTTCAGTTTAATTCTAACCTGCCCCATTTTCCAACATATACTTTAATACTCAAGGCTCTCGAGGAATTGCCCAGACACCTCATAAAGCAACTTATAGGCTCTGCTTCCACAAGAGTGGTAGGGAAGTAGTTTGGAGAGTACCACAACATTTTAAAGACATGCAAAACCAGCAGTCTACAACCTTCTATGACATATTCAGCATGCTATTTTTTAAAAACTATTAAAATGTGGACAAAGCCAGCATTTATTAACCTGAGAAGGGAGTAGCGACTGCTGGTAATAATTTAACTGCTTAGCTTAGCCAATTCAGAGTCAGAGTCAATCTGATGCAAGAGGAGTCACATTTAGGTAAAACTAGAAATTATGAAACATTATTAAAAAAAAGCTAAATGCCAATTTAATGTTGGCGTTTATCTCAAGGGGGCTGGATTACAGAGGGATGGACGTTACACTACACCTACATGGTTTTGTTCCTACAGCAGTAAGGGGACAATATCCAGTTCAGGGCACTAAATCTCAGGAACGATATGTAAGCTTTGGAAAGGATGCAGCAGAATTACCAAAGTAATAAGGATTAAACTATGAGGATAGCTTAAATGGAATAGGTTTGTATCAGTTTAACTACAAAAGATGAAGAGATAATCCAAATGAGTTTTTTTTTAAATGACTTAATAAGATAAATAGAAAGAAACTATTTCCTCAGATGGGCAAATCTTGAGCAAGAAGGCATTCTTTAAAACTAGGAAGAATGTTGTTAAGTAGTCTTTTTCACACAAATATTACTGAAATTTTCAACTTTCACTACTAAAATACTGTCGAGGCTCAGTTATATGGAAATTTCCTGTGTTTCTAACTGCAATACCTGTATCCAATCTACCTTAGTCTTCAACAAGAGCTTTCACCAGCAACTAAGAAAATGAAAACTTAATTGATACGATTGCATATGAAAGAAACAAAGTAGAAGTGCTTTTATTCTGAACTTTATTCTGGGATAATGCCCAGACACAAGATGGGAGGTTCAGGATGCAAGGCTCATTATGTCAGCAATGGGCCCCAGGACAAACTGACTGAAATTTTTGCAGCACACTGCAGGATGCAGCTGAATACAATTATAATTTGTGCAGTTACTATAATGAGAAAGGTGAGGGTTCCGGTCCTGTCTCAATTTAATTTCTCCATGCTATACTTACTGGACATCCAGCCTCATGTCTTTCCTACCTCTTAGACTCACTGATGAGAGGAGCTGCAAGTCAGATAGTTATTTGTTTAATTTAACCACACACCCTTAGGATTTCTGGATCCATGAGGACTCTCTGGTTCACGGTATTGATCATTCAGAATGCATTTCCTAGAACAATGATGTTTTCTGTTATAAATATCTCCATCCACATTCAGATAACCCTGATTTGATCAGACAAAAGTGTAGCTTAAATTTGCTTAGTTTCTGCAGCTACAATAACAGCAAACTGAAAAATCATGCATTGGCTTCTTCTGAGTGATGCAAGTAGCCTTAGATAGCAAAAATAGCTACTGTTTCATATCTTCAATGCATCTCGGATGCATTACATCCCAAAACCAAGATGAAAACAGGCAGCAAGTTTCATACCTTTGTCCTCTATTCTGGTCGGGAGGGAGTCCGGTCTTTCAGGAGGCATTCTTTTTGCTTCATTCTTTTTGTCCACTAGCAAACCATCGAATTTGGATCCTAGCAAACCAAAAGCACCATATACTTTGTTACAGAAGCTATTAGTGTGAAAATAATCTAGAAAAATCCAGAGCAGCTCATGCATTTATCCTTCCAGAAACATTGTGCACTTGATGAACAATTGTCTGAATAAAGAAAAGCCTCTCTTTCATTCTCTATGAAGCCCTTAGGTGTAACACATCAGTGAATTGCTACACTTTGGGAGCACTACTGTAATTTTCTGCCTTGCTTTATTGCAACTACTCTGCCCTTGGGTGTCATCATACAGAGCTCCATTCAATCAGCTCATCAACTGGGCCAAGTTATGTTCTGCCGTTGCTTTCAATCGAGGAAAAAATGCATTTCCGTTCATAACTAAATGTTCAGATACTTCATTTAAGTATTAGACTCATTATATTGCAAGTTGCTGAGGCAGATTTTATTTCCCACACTATTCCATAGAATCTACAAAAACACACATTTTCAATTGCAATTACCTCAAAGTTTTAAATAAAATCAAAGAAAGAAATGTCTCTGAAATGAGTCAGTGAAACTGGGGTCTACCTCTGTACAGCTTATTATGCCTTCTATATCGTGAAACATTTAGTTAATTGGTTGCATTACTGCAGCTTACTACAGGAATTTGGAACACAATGTTTGTGAGGACAAAGCAGCTTTCCTATAAATCAACAGTGCCTGCCTGTTCGCATTGCAAGAATATTAGAGCAGGACAGTTCTGACCAAACAGCTTATCCTTCTGGTGTCAGAAATGATTAACAAGGAGTGAGTTTACATAGATCTGGGTGACATAAAATGGTACTTTAATTACGCTTTATGTATTTCAATTTGTTTAGTCTGACTGGCATAAACTGACCCCAACTGATGTTCCAGTGTTGCTGGACTCAGTGCCTACAAAATACTGCTTCCTAACTATCTTGATGACGGCACTAGATGCCTTCTCTAAATCAGAGAATTACCAAATGACTTCAGCACAGGAGAGGGCGTGCAGTCTGTCATGCCTGAGGTTGCTATCTGCAAGAACATCTCTGCTGGACCCACTCACTTGTCTTTTCCACATAGCATTTTTTTAAAAATTTTTGTATGATTATTCAATTCATTTTGAATAATATACAAAAACCCTGAAAATTAAACCAAAATATGACAATAAAGGCTCATATTATAGTGCGCACATACCGAGCAGTACACTAATGTAGCAGTTATGTCCTGAAGCAGTAGTCTGGAAACTTGGACAAACAATCCAATTTTAAAAACGAAATAAAGTGTGAAAATAATCTAGAAAAATCCAGAGCAGTTCATGCATTTATCCTTCCAGAAACATTGTGCACTTGATGAACAATTGTCAGAATGAAGAAAAGCCTCTTTCATTCTCTATGAAGCCCTTAGGTGAAGCACATCAGTGAAGTGCTACACTTTGGGAGCATGACTGTAATTTTCTGCCTTGGTTTATTGCAACTACTCCGCCCATGGGTGTCATCGTACAGAGCACTTGTGAAAGAGTAAGAGTACTAGTGAAAGTCACTATGAAGCTGTCAAAACATGTGTTACTTGAGTAAAAAAAAACTTGCAGTCCATACAGTCTATCCCATATGTGGTACCAGTTCTACAGAAATGGGTTAGACATTTTACTGACTCCTGAAGCGACCTACTTTTAGTGATTAGGAAGCCAAGGGTACCAATGAAATAGTTAGAAGCCAGGACAGGAACAGGCCATTCAGTCCATTGAATCTGCTCCACCATTCAATGAGATAATGACATATCCGATAATCCTCAACTCCATTTCACTGCCTTTTCCCATACCCTCGAATTCTTTACTGATTAAAAATATCTTGAATATACTTATCGACCAAGCATCAACAGCCTTCTGCAGTAAACACCAGATTCTCTACCCTTCAATAAGGGACTAAAACTGCTCTCAGTACTCCAGATGTGGTCTCATCAGCATCTTGTACAGTTGCAGTAGGAATTCCCTGGTCTTATACTCTAACTTCTGGGAACAAGGGCTAACATTCCATTCACCTTCCTAATTACATGCTGCACTTGTGTGTGTGCTTTCTGTATTTTCTGTACAACTACCCTTCAAGTTCCTTTGTAGCTCAGCTTTGTGCAGGTTTTCTTAATTTAAAATTATTTTTTTGTTCTCTCTTCCAAAATGAACAATTTCACATATTCTGACATTATACACCATTTCTCAACTTTTTGCCCAATTACTTAACTCTCTAAACAGTTCATATGTTCTTCACAACCTGCCTTTCCACCTACTTTGTGTTTTCTACAAATTTGATTGCAGTATATTCACTTACTTCCTCCCGTAAATAGTTGCAGTCTCAGCACTGATCCCTGTGGAATCGTACTGGTTAGGATTGCCAACCTGAAGAAGAACTCCTAAATCTCACTCTCTGTTTCCTGCCCATTGGCCAACTGTCTATCCAAACCAATATACTACCTCCAACATCATGGTCTTATCTTACAACTTAACCTTTTGTGAGCTACTTGGTCAAAGACCTCTGGAAGACCAAATTACATCTATTAGCTCCTCTCTATCCATTCTGGTTAAGATTTCCTCAAAAAAAACTCTAATAAATTAATCAGATATGATTTCCCTTTCACGAAACCATGCTGACTCTGATTAGATTATAATTTTCCAAATATACTGTTATTACTTCCTTAATAATTGACTCCAACATTTTTCCAACAATAGATGTTAGGTTAATCGGTGTATAGTTAGTTGCTTTTGGCCTCCTTCTATTTTTGAATAGAGATGTCACATTGGGAGGTTTCTAATCTTCTGGTACAGCTACAGAATTCAATATTTTTTGGAAAATTACAATCAATGCATCCCATAGCTCTGTAGCTACTTCCTTCAGGACTCTCGGATGCAAACTATCAGGGCCAGGAGACTTATCTGTGTTTATCCCCATAAATGTGTCTAATACTACTTCTCCAGTGATTGTAATGGTACTTAATACTAGTAAATACTGGGAGGAATTAATGAAGTGTTCGAAGTATCTTCCACCCTAAAGGTTGACCCCATTAACTCCATTGCCATTTCCTTGCTCCCTCTGACTTTGTCCCAGATTTACTTTTTACAGGGCTTATGTTCACTTTGACCACTATTGACCATTTGATATATTTAAAGAAGCTCTTACCTCCTCAGTAGTTTGTTCTCATGGTTTATTTTCTCTCTCTTTTTATCCTTTTAGCCCTCCTTTGCTGGATTCTGAATTTATTGCAGTGTTCAGACCTATCATTGACTTTTGCCTCCTAGTATATTTTTTCTTTCAACTTTATACACTCAGCTTCCTGGGTCAGCCATGATTGGTTTATCCCTCTCTTAGAATCTTTACACCTTATTGGTGATTATTTTTGCTGACATTCATAAATTACTTCGACAAATATTAGATTAGATTAGATTAGATTACAGTGTGGAAACAGGCCCTTCAACAAGTCCACACCGACCCGCCGAAGCGAAGATTATTTTTGCTGACATTCATAAATTACTTCGTCAAATATCTGCCATGTTTGCTCATTGTCTTTTCTTCCAATCTATCTGCTCAGTCCACTTCAGCTAACTCTACGATTCATTTAATTCCCTTAAGTTAAATACAGTTGTTTCAACACAGGAATATTAAATTCTATCACTACTACGATCTCTACTTTAGGGGGTCATTCACTCTGAGGTAAATTTACTAAACCAACCTCAATACCAGATGCAGGATAACCTGTTACCTGGTTAGCTCCATTACACATTGTTCTAGGAAACTATCCCTAATGCACTCTATGAATTTACCGTTGAAGCTACCCTTTCCAACTTGAGTGACCCAATCAACATGAAGATTCAAATTATTGACCTATTCTTTTCAAATGCTTCTATTATTTATTTATGTGACCTCAATGTAAAACTGATCATAATGTGATGAAATTTTATACTGCATTTGAGAGTGAAACACAAGTCTGAATGGGTATGAAGGATGAATTGGATGAGGTGCATTGGTAAGTTTGATTGAAAGGTACAATGGTGGGCACTTATTTTTTAATTCTCTATATACCTACACTGCTTTGAAAACAAAAGCTGCTTATGAAAAGAAAATCATAATGTAGCTAACTAAAGAGTTTAAAGATAATATTAGGTTAAGAGAAGAGCCTTATTACCAAAATGTTAGGAGTGAAAGAATTTTAGATATTACCTAAAGATGAGAAAAACATTGATAGCTATAAAATAGATAAGCATAAACTAGCCATACTGTATAAATATATTGTATGATAAATATTTTGTGCTCAATAAGTGTCATTGTGTGCCCAAAAAGTGTTTCCTGTTGGCAGTTGGGATTAGATTAGGGGTGGCACGGTGGCTCAGTGGTTAGCATTGCTGCCTCACAGCGCCAGGGCCCCAGGTTCGATTTCGGTTTTGGGTGACTGTCTGTGTGGAGTTTGCATATTCTCCCAGTATCTGCGTGAGTTTCCTCCGGGTGCTCCGGTTTCCTCCCACAGTCCAAAGATGTGCAAGTCAGGTGAATTGGCCATGCTAAATTGCCCGTAGTGTTAGGTACATGAGTACAGGGGAATGGGTCTGGGTGGGTTACTCTTCAGAGAGTCGGCGTGGACTGGTTGTGCCGAAGGGCCTGTTTCCACACTGTAGGGAATCTAATCTAATTAGGTTAGGATATCTGGTCGGCATGGACAAGTTGGACTGAAGGGTCTGTTTCCATGCTATACATTTCTATGACTATGTACCCTTTCCTACCATATGGTTACTGTTTGGGAGTATATACACAATACTCCTGACAATCTTTTCTTTCCCTTGCTGTTACCTATCTCCACCCAAATGAACTGCACATCATCCAAGCCTAGGTCATCTCTTACAAAAGTTCTGACTTTTGATTTTTTTTGTGGGGGGGGGGGGGGGAGAAAGAAATGACAAATTTAAGGAAATTGAAAGAGGAGTTAGAAAGGGTGAGGGAGGAGGGATTAGAAAACGCAGAGGAGAGGAGGAAGAGAGGTAAGAGACAGAAGGGAGTAAAAGAGAGGAGAGATAGGGAAGACAGCAAGTGGAGGGAGGTTGAGAGAAGGCTGAAGTTCATTTTTTAAAACATCATCACTAAGGATAATTGCCCACTAGATGGCACACCTCTAAAGTTATTTCCAGTGCAATGAAGTTATTTCCCAATTTGTGTCAGTAGCAATTAAATTGTGAAAACAACAAATCTATTATTCACTTCCTTGTCTTCTAACATAAGTTTACGACTGATTACTTATTCATTTACAGAGGAACCTCGATTATCCGAATACCAATTATCCGAAACTCTGATTAGCCGAAGGAGATCCCAATCGAAACATTACATCAAAGAAGTGTTTCCAACAGTGATCGCATCTTTTGTTTACAATGATTAAACAGGTACCATCTCCAAATGACTGACCTTCTGCCTTCTCCCTCTCCCCACACTTTCCTGGAGTTCTACAGAGGGGTGCACCCTAAACCCCCCTTCTCCAGATAATCTCCAACATTGTCTTGTACAGGGCAAACGTGGAACCTGTCAAAAGTTGCAGTAACAATTTGTGTGGCTTTGGCTGTGCGCGGCGCTATTTGGAGACTTACCCCACAAAGACAGCTGCAACAGCGGCAGCTGTCTTGTTGTTGGTGTACAGTCCAGCTGCCCCGGAGAGGGGGCGGGGCACACGGGGTGGGGGGACGGTGTTGAGGGCGGGGGCTCGCACACTGTGTTCTTGACGGTGGGGGCGTGGTGTTGGACAGGGGCTCGCACGCTGTGTGCTGCTGCTAGTCTCCTGAACAGGGAGCAGATTTTTAAAACTCTAGTCCCAGAGAAAAGGCATTTAATTGATTAACTGAATAATTGATTATCCAAACGAAATAGTGCCCACTCATCTCGCTCAGATAATAGAGGTCCCCCTGTACAACTTTCAAATTGTTTTTAGCTGCTGTTCTGCAGGCTCACAAAATCAAATTGGAGAAAATAGAAAACAGGAACTAAGCACAAATAAGATTAGTAGCTTGAACTCAAGATCACATGAGATGACCCTACATTCTCCCTTTACACAGATGAATTTCTGACAAGTAGTTAATTTTGACAAAAATGTTAAACTTTGCTTTTTTTTATAAATTAATGGAAAAGAATTTGATAATTTGCAAATCCTTTTATCAAAATATATTAAGTTAACCATTAAACATTACAGACTACCAAGTTTAGAGAACATGTACAATTTCTGAAGTTCTGATTATTTGCTGCTACCTTTTAGTAAACTTTAACAGGAGATTGTCCAGATTTGATGCAGTTATTTTGATCAAAAGGCTTGCTCAGTTGCAGTAAGTATATTTCACATGGATTTGAACTTCATCAAATTAGAATAATTTATAACCAATAAATATTACCTGACAATGGTTTGACAGTTGGAGCTGAAGGGGGCGGAGGCTTCTTGGGTCGCTAAGGAAAAAAAAAGTAAGTTAATATCAATAAGCACATAATCAGTTTAAGATCCCAATACACACTGTCAAAAAAAAAACAGCAGACAATAACTTGGCAGAACCAAACAAATCCAGCCAGTACTGATTGTGTAACATCCTGACTAGATCAGCCTTTCTATTTAAAAATGGCACATCAGATAGCATAGAAATGCTCAACGCTGTTTCAGTACAAAGTTGTTTCAATTGGGATAAAACAAAAACTCAGAAGCATATAATTCATCTTCTGCATTTTATAAACATAGCAGAGTGACAACACTGCAGAATGATTGCACCGTGCATATAGTTAGTGGCTAATTTTTAAAACTTCATATGTCTACAGATTAGTTTATAATAGGATCGCTGAAGTTCAGTAACCAACTTTATTTTACTGGAGGCCATTTGAATAAACAGCTGAACTAACAGAGTCCCACACATGTTCCCTGGCTAACTGATTTTATCCAGATAGAGCACGCTGAGTCTCTCCAACATTCAGACAACACGTGTGAAAATGCACAGTTCCAGCTCGGAGCTAGATCGAAATTTATTCCATTATGTTAATATTACAAATCTCTATTGACTACCAATTTAGATTAGATTAGGCTGCCTCAATCCAGTTGCTATGCGCAGTATTAAGCAGCCAAATCAGTATAAACACTCTCTCTCTCTCTCTCTCTCCCCTTTACAAATAAATGTGAAATCAATTCTAAATTGGTCCCTTACTTTGAGGGTGGGTTGGTGTGTGGGGGTGGATTTATTTTAAAGCTGATCGAACCTAGCCTCCCTTCAACAGCACAATGTGTTGGAACTTGAGCACTTGTAATACGTCAATCTAATGAACCACTTATTCACTAAAAGAAAAGAAACAGTAAGCAAAAAATCCAAGCAACTCATTCACAAACAAAAATCACATATTATGCTAATCAGCCATCCATTCCACCCAAAACATCCATACTCCTTCCCCTACCTAGCCTGACAATCCAAAGTTGGAGTCAACACAAAGTTTTGGGAAAACAAACGCTTCAGGTTAAAGAAATGGAATTTCTGGGTCTCATTTGAAATGAGCTTCATGTTTTGCTTTTATTTTCCTCTATAACCCCACAACCTGTTGCAGCTAACAGCACCCAAAAAAAGGAAACTAGGCAGATCACAGTTCAAAAGCAAATAGTTTTCTTTGTTGCACTTTTCAGCACCATATACAAATGTTAGAAACACAAATACAAAAAAATTGTAGCACTGGAGAAGCCATTCAGCCAATTGTGTCTGTTATAGCCAATAAAGAGTTACCAAGGCTGAACATACCTTCCAGTTTTTGCCAACAGTCCTATAGGTTACAGCACTTCAAATGTATATTGCAGGTTTCTAAAAAACGTAATGGTGTTCCTTACATGGCCATCCTTTCAAAGTGTGCCAGAAGCACCAGCTGGATGAAAGTTCTTTTTGTCTCTCCCTTGCAGATATCTTCCAACCAACCTGTTCAGAGATGTTACCACACACCTCTGGAATAGGTGATACTTGAACCCAGACATCCTGACTCAAAGGTAGGGACATTATGACTGTCACAAGAGCTCTAGCATCTTCCTTCTAATCTTTCTACTAATCCTTTTATATTAATATACAATGACCCCTCTACTTTTGAGAATAGATGCTCTCCATCCATTCTTTCTAAATCCCTCAATTTTATAAATCTCAATTAAATTTCCCTTCAGCCTCCTGTTCAAAAAAGATTCCAGCCTATGCAATCTGCCCTTGCAGCTAAAATATTTTAATTCCATTAAGGCCCTTGTAGACTTGGTCTGTATATTCTTGTGTGCAATTCCATTCTTCCTGTAATGTGGTGACCAGAATTATAAGGTGTGCTATAATTTTGCCTCACTAATGTTTTATACAATACTGGCATAAACCTCTTTCTCTCATATTCTTTGCCTCAGTTAGTAAAGCAAATGGATACTGTCTGTAAGATGTAAGCGCAGAGGTAGGATATTAGCCCATTGAGTCCACCCCATCATTCAATGATATCAGGGCTCATCTGATAAACCTCAACTCCTATTTCCTACCTTTGACTCATAACCCTTGATGCCCTCACTTGTTAAAAATCTGTCTATTTCAGCCTGGAATATACTTAATGACCCAGACTCTACAATAAAGAATTACACAGACTTACCACTTCAGAGAAAAAAAAAATCCTCATCTCTGTCTTAAATGGGCAGTCCCTCATTCTGCAATAATGCCCTCTGGTCCTAGATTTTCTTACAAGGAGGACTCCTCCTCAACGACCCTATCAAGCACCCTAAAAATCTTACATGTTCAATAAGGTCTCCTCTTGCATTCATTGCAGTCTAGGAGAATAAGTCCAAAAAAACTCAAGCCCTCCTCATAAGGCAGTCCCTGAATACCTGATACCAGCCTAGAGAATCTTCTCTGGACTGCCTCCAATCTTTCCTTGGATAAGGGGCCCAAACATTTTCACAGTATCCCAGCTTATGGTCTGACCAGTGCCCTGTATAATTTTAGCAAGATGTCCCTATTTTATACTCCATTGCCTTTAAATATTTCATTTGCCTTCCCGATTACCAGCTGAACTTAGAAGTTAGTTTAATAGGTTTCATGCGCAATGACATTTAATTCCTCTGATCTGTAACTTATTGCAGTCTTTCATCGCTTCAGCTCTTCCATTCTTCCTGCCAAAATACATAACCCTCACTTTCCCATATTAGATATCATTTGCCAAGCTTTTGCCCACACACTTAATCTATCTATATCCCTATTTAGACTCATTAGGCCATCCTCACTACTTGTGTTCTCAAATATTTTTGTATAATCCACAAGTTTGGCAACAGTACACTCACTTCCATCATCTGAGCCTTACAATATATATATTGTAAATAACTGCAGGCAGAGCACACATCTCTGTGGCATTCTACTAGTTACAGATCTGGATAGCACACTCTTTATCCTTAGTCTTGGTCTTCTATTTAGCCAATACTCTATTCAGATATCCTTTTCCTAACATCATGGCCTTTATCTTATTAAGTAGCTTTATGTGTTGTACCTTAACAAATCCAAACATCCATCTACTTACTCGCTCAAAATATTTCCCTTTTTACATCTCGTGATTGTGACTCTCCAGAGTAATTCCCACATGAAAAACACGTCAGCTCAAATAAGCTATCCAGTTAGTATTTTCTTGCATCCTTCTTTGCCAAACATGCATTTCCCTGTTGTATTGATTCAGATGCTATTTTCATTTCCTTTCTATTTATGTCCACTGCTTTTCCTTTGTCGTTTTTCTTGGATTTTGGACATCTGGGTTCTGCAAAGAGCCCTTGTTTTTCCTTCCTTTTGACACCTAATTCCTATTCATTGAAGTAGCATTGGGTAAGGTTGGATTCAGCAAATCATTAAAGCTTTAGGGCCATAGCCTTCAGTGTCTCCATGTTTCCAATGATCACAGTTCCTGACAGCACTAAATTATCAGTTGTAATATAAATTCAAGTCCAGTTTTACTGCATTGTAAATTATTAAAAGCACTGTGGAGAATTAGAAATGATCAAATATTTAACTTTTCTTAATATGCAGGAAGAATACAATCAAATTAAGAAAATCAGCAAATTGCTTAGAGACTTTATTATGCTAGCATATTTGCACACCCCACCCCTGAATCTCATTTCAAGAACTGCTTAAGACTCAGTTTCTTGCCAAGAAAATACCACTTTCCAAGTACAGTCTCAGCAGACTTAAGAGAACAGATGGTGCTGTACCGTATAATAATTAATTCAACATGCTGTGCTCTTTTGGGTATAAATTAAGTTGCACATTTTCATAAGCCTGATGCCTTTAAAAAGCAGAGGAAGAATGCTAGTTCAAAGTTACAAAGTGGCATAAAGGTACTTACCTCTTTTTCAAAGTCAGGTGGCAGAAGCTTCACAAAGTTATCTGGAAAAACGCCCCGTTTACCATTGATTTCTCCTTCCCACCATCCAGCATCTGCACATTCCTACAGGAAAATAAATAACTAGATCTAGCAATTTTCCCAGCATTCACAATTATAATGTAGTATTCTCAACCATCTCAGAATGAATTTTACTCCCAACCGCCACCACCAATTGCTGCTTTCGGCAGCCTGTGAGATCAGTGATTGTACTCATCAACGATTTTAAACTTCATGTCACAATGGTCCACACTTCACCTGAAAAGCATTTCCCATGAGAGCTAGGCATAGCAGCAGTAAATGGTGTATGGGAATGGCACAGGCTAAAGTATAGTCAGTTAATGGATTGGAAACCTGAGGACCGTACTGTGGGTGAACTGTGAATGATATTTTCAATGATGGGAGAATGGGAATGGAAACAAAGGATTCTCATTAGGGCAGAGAAAACTTCCTCAAGTAATATATTTCATGTAGCTTTTGAGGTAGAGACAAAACATTATTGTCAAAGGCATGGGACATATATTTGAGCATGGGTTACAATATTTGATGATGGGGGGGTGGTAGGTGGAAACAATGCAACCAAAGTCGAGAGCACAATCATTAAGGAACAAATGACTTCTTCCTTTACTGAGTCCGAGCTCAAGGAAAGAGTTAGAAATGTTGGTGCAAACCAAGTTTAGGATGATGTACTTTCTGAGAATTACCCCAGAAACCAAGCTCGCTGTCCTTTGTGCAAATATTTTGCACTGTTTTTGACATGTAAACTCCAACTACAAAAACTCTTGGTTTTGACCAAGACTCCCAATTTAGAATGTGACATCGATATGTAACCAGAATGGAGTTCAGAATCCAAGGAGACAGATGAAGTCTATTGAAAGTGACAATAACCTGAAACTTGACCTTACCTTTTGCAAAAATGTTGGAAATCAGTTATATCAAACTATCAGTGGGTTATTGCAATAATGGTTGGTATGAAGGAAGTGTGAGCGTTATCACTAATATTATTGCTAACTCATTGAAATTGCACAAATAACCATTAATGGTAGAATCAGAATTTCTTTCCTCTGCTGATTTTCCCCTCTGTGAATCACTCTCCTTCACATTTCCCTCTTCTCCACCCTCTTACAGCAAAAAATAGCCTCTTAGGTCTTAGTACCTGTGCACTAACATTCTTAGCCATATGGGATTTGAGTGAATGCAGGAACATTCTTCCAAGGCATGGAATTATATTGTGAGATCAAACATGTCATATGGTCAGAATACAATTTAATCAAATCTCCAGGTATACCTCCAACCAACCTTGCAGTAAGATCTATATTGGAAGAAACATATACTAAAATACATCCAATTAGCCTTCCCATATTTATAGATACTAAGAACTGAAGTCTTAACCAAACCCAGTGGAATAACCGACAAGAGATTCTAAAACGGTGGACTGAGTGTAGCATGGGTATTGCAGCTGCTCCCAAGATTCAGGTTTATTTCTAATTTTACTTCTAATTTTCTTAGAGTCATGAATAAGAAATGTTTGGAGGGATATGGGCCAAGCACAGGCAGGTAGGACTAGTTTAGTTTGGGGTTATGGTCAGCTCGGACTGGTTGGACCAAAGGATCTGTTTCTATGCTGTAGGACTATGACTCTAAAGAAATAGGGCTTTCAATTATTCACATTTAACTTCTGCAATTTACTTTTTTTTTTGGAGATTCACATTTTCAATTTGCATTACTTGAAATGCAATGTGGGAGAATGCATGTTAAATCTATTGTAATTTTTATTACAATCAATTGCTGGCAATACACAGACATCTTGGAACCATCTTCAGTAGTCTTCCTTACACCTCAATTCTTCACAGTAACCTGCATTTGTGCAAAATTCACTTTCTGCATAGTGATTTTGTCACCAATACTTCTTTAGGTTTGTCAAGTTTTATATTCTACAGAATTTGGTTATTATCGGGTTGCTCTGATTTCAAACAGGAATACTTATTGGAACAAACAAAAAAAGTCAAGAACTAAAAAAAAACGTAACTATACACTTTCTGGCATCTGTAATCTCCAAAACCTTTCACACGCATTCTTAGACCACTGCTAAAGTTTATAATTATTTTATCCAATTTAATAAATTCCACAGCTTCAGAAGAATGGTCAATTTCTGATATCCACTCTAAATTTCAACAATTTCAGTTGGTGATGATCTGAGTTCCTGCAAGTGTCTTTCACATCTAAGACTAGAGTGCTCTGGTATTTTGTCTAGTATCATGCGTTAGCTGTGAGTTAGTTGGTAACATTCATGTCTCCAAGTCAGAAGTTTGTGGGTTTAAGTCCCATGTCAGCAAATGAGCTTAAAAGCCAAGGCAGAGAAAGACCTACCCTGTTGGAGTTGCTTTCAGTTGAGACATCAAGGCCCCATCTTCCTCAAGTGGATTTAAGAGATCTAATTTCTCTGTTTGAAGAGAAAGGGCTTAATCCTAGTGTACCAGCTAACATTATCCCTTAGTTGAGAATGTGGTGCTGGAAAAGCACAGCATGAGTAGGAAAATCAACGTTTCAGGCATAAGCCTGATATTGCCCTTCCTGATGAAGGGCTTAAGCCCGAAACATCGATTCTCCTGCTCCCCTGATGCTGCCTGACCTGCTGTGCTTTTCGAGCACCACACACTCGACTCTGATCTCAAGCATCTGCAGTCCTCACTTTCTCTTAACATTTTCCCTCAATTAACATCACTAAACACAGATTTTACCTTGTCATTCTCATTCTGGTGCTTGGGGAACCTAATTATATACAATTTGGCTGGTGTGTTTCCTACATTAGAATAGCATCTACAATTGGAGAATATTCAGTAGCTGCCAAGTATTTTGAGACATCAGTTGGTTACAAAAGGTGCAAAATAAATGCAAATCTGTCTTTTTGGAAATTGTCCATGATTGACTAGGAGAAAGTGAGGACTGCAGATGCTGGAGTACCAGAGTTGAAAAATGTGGCGCTGGAAAAACACAGCAGGCCAGGCTGCATCCGAGGAGCAGGAGAATCGGATGCTGCCTGGCCTGCTGTGTTTTTCCAGCACCACATTTTTCAACAAAAATTGTCCATGATTGCCTATTTTGTATTGTGACTGCATCAACCCTGGCAGGCTGTAGCTGTCCATTGATTAATTCAAGGATTAGCTCATTCATCTTTCAATGCTGTGACCTCGAGTGTCCTTGGCCCTTCCTCCAGTCACTTACCCAGAAAATTCCAAATCAACCTATGGCACTCAATTGTGACTAGTCCTAGGGAGCAATTTATAGGTGACAGATCTAAAATCTGTCCTGATTAGGAATCAAAACTTACTTTCCTCTTGTTTTATACTCTTTACTTATGAACATGTTACCAATTACCTAAAAACTAAACATTTTTAGTTTCAGTTCCTGCCTTCTTTCTTAACTTCTAAATGTTGAATTCATTCCAGTTACACTTGAAACCATCTCATTCCTCTTAACTGCAACTATACCAGCAAC
Source organism: Chiloscyllium plagiosum (assembly GCF_004010195.1). NCBI lineage: Eukaryota > Metazoa > Chordata > Chondrichthyes > Orectolobiformes > Hemiscylliidae > Chiloscyllium > Chiloscyllium plagiosum. Next base: position 11,873,258 of record NC_057721.1, read on the forward strand.
TACTTCACTTGGAAGTCGCCACTGATGATGTTACCTAGCCAGGTAATGAAACGTCTGGATATCAAACCTACAACTCAGCGAGCAAAGCTACACCCTAAACCTCAACCTCAGCTACAAACCTTCACAAACCTTGCATGCAATATACCAATCATTGGCATCCAGTTGCAGCATTACAATCAGAACTGCAGTTTTTTTAAGGCTGACATTACCATATACTATACAGATAACATCAGGAATAGCAGATGAGGGGACAACTATAAGAAGGGGGGCAGTCAACACAGGACTGAGGGTGTTGTACATAAACGCACGCAGTATATGAAAGAAGGTAAATGAACTTGTAGCCCAGACTGAAAGGGGCAGGTACAATGTTGCTAGTATCACAGAAACATGGCTGAAAGGGGATCATGGCTGGTAACTAAATAAACAAGGACACACGTCTTATTGAAAGGACAGGCTGATGAGTAGGAGGTGCAGTTGCCTGGTTAGTAAGAAATAAAATTAAATTGATAGCAAGAAGAGATATTGAGTTGGAAGGTGTAGAATCTCTGTGGGCAGAGTTGGGGAACTACAAAAGGGAAAATAGACCCTGACAGGAGATGTGGGCTTACTAGCAGTAGTCAGGATGTGGGGATGAAAGTAAATCAGGAAGTAAAAGAGGCATGTAAGAAAGGCACAATTACAATAACCATGAGGGACTTCAATATGCAGATTGGTGGCAGATCCCAAGAAAAGGGAACAGGCAATTCTGGAGTTGATGATGCATAATGGGAGCAGACTTTATTAGGGAGCTTAAGGTGAAGCAACTCCTAATTGGCAGTGACAATAATATGATAGAATTTACCCTGCAGTTTGAGGAGGAGCAGCTGAAATCGGGTGTAACAGTATTACAATTGAGTAAAGGTAACTACAAAGACACGAGAGAAGAGCTGGCTAGAATTGATTGGAGGGGGAGAAGACTATGGATCTGCAATGGCAGGAGTATCTATGGGTAATTTGAGAGGCATAGTAGAAATTCACCCCAAGGAAGAAGAAACATACTAAAGGGCAACCAAAAAGGAAAAGCATAGAATTGGAAGAAGCTTAGTGGGAAACCAAATGATTAGGAAAACTTTAAAAACTCACAGAAGGTAACTTAAAAAAAAGGCAATAAGGGAGATGATGATGAAATATGAGAGTGAGCCAGCTTGCAATGTTAAAGAAGACAGTAAGAGATTTTTTCAGCTATCTGAAAGGTGAGCAAGAGGCAAGAGTGGACATTGGACCACTGGAAAATGAGGCCAGAAATGTCATAATGGGGAACAAAGAAACGGCAGAGGAACCAAAATGGTATTTTGCATCATTTTCACCATGGAAGACTCCAGCAGCATACTAGAACTTCAAGAGAGGCAAGGGGCAGAGGTCAGTATAGTGTCCATCACTAAGGAGAAAGTGGTAGGGAAGCTGAAAGATCTGGAGGTGGATAAATAACCTGGACCAGATGGGCTACACCCCATGTTCTGAAGGTGACAGCTGAGGAGATTGTTCAGGTATTGATGGTAATCTTTCAGGGAAGATCCCAGAGGACTGAAAAAAAAAACAATGCTTGAAACAAATTGCCCTGTTTAAGAAGGGAGAGAAGCAGAAGATAGGAAACTATAGGCTAGTTGACCTGATCTTGGTCATTGTTAAGATTTTACACAGTCTATTAAGTATGAGATTGCAGAGTACTTGGAAATGCATGGTGAAGTAGAGCTGAGTCAGCACAGCTTCATCAAGGTGGGGTCATGCTTGTCAAATCTGTAAGAGTTCTTTGAGGAAGTAACAAACAAGTTAGACAAAGGAAAGCCAATGGACATGAGCTATTTGGATTTCCTGAAGGTCTTTGACAAGGTGTCACACAGAAAGCTACTAAATAGGAGTCCTTGGTTTTGAGGCGAAGTGCTGGCATCAATAAAGGATTGCCTGACTGACAGAAGGCAGAGAGCGAGGAATAAAACTATCATTTTCAGGATGGCAGTCGTGGATTAGTAGAGTTCTGTAGGAGGCTGTGTTGGGACCATAACTATTCACATTATAAATTAACGACCTGGATGAAGGAACAGAGGGCATTGTTGCTAGGTTTACAGAAGACAGACAGGTGGAGGGGCAGGCGGTGTTAAGAAAGTGTGGAGGCTGCATAAGAATATGGACAGGCTAAGCGAGTGAGCAAAAAAGTGACAGATCAAATACAGTGTGGGAAATTGTGAGGTTATGTACTTTAAGAAGAATAAAGACATAGACTATTTTCTAAACGAGAAAATACTTTACAATTTTGAAGCACATGGAATCTTGGGAGTCTTAGTTCAGGATTCTCAATGTTAACATACAGATTCACTGGCAGCTAGGAGGGCAATTACAATGTTAGCATTCATTTTGAGAGGATTAGAATACAAGAGTAGAAATGGACTGGAGATGCTGTACATGGATCAAGTCGTGGATTTGTTCACCGAGCCAGCGTGCTTTTCTGCAAATGTTTTGATGCCTCGCGACATCATTAGTGCGTTTTTGATAAGGTGTTGGTGGTCTGTCCCGCCTGGTATTTATACACCTGTTTGTTGGTACTTCTGGTTCTGTATCCGAGTGGCTTGTATACAGGGTCCAGTTCAATGGGTCTATTAATCGAGTTCCGGTTGGAGTGCCAGGCTTCAAGGAGTTCTCTAGCAGGTCTTTGTTTTGCCTGTGGTAGGATGGTTATTTGTCCCAGTTGAATTTGTGTTCTTTGTCATCTATGTGGTTGGAAATGAGAGTGCTGATCGTGAGCTGATGTTCGTGCACTTGTATGGTCAATTTTCTTCCTATTTGTCTTATGTAGTGTTTGTCAGAGTCTTTTCAGGGTAGCTTGTAGATATCGTTCGTCCTGTTAGATGAGTGTGTTGGGTCTTTAACCTTTATGAGGAGCTGGTGGAAGGGGTGTACTAGTTTATGCACCACTAAGATTCCCAGGGGACTGAGTAGTTGGGTAGTTATCTCTGATATGTTTTTGATATGTATGGTGTGGCTGCTATTGTGTCCGTTGTATAGTTTTCTCTTCTTTGTGTTTGTCCCGTAAGTACTAGAGGATAGTGTTCTTGGGGTACTCGTTCCAGTTAATCTTTGAATAAGTGTTCCTGTTCTGCGTTCTGGAGTTCATAGGAGTACATGAACATCAGCTCGTCATTGCCAGACACAACCAGCAATCTCATTTCCAACACACAGACAATGAAGGTCACAAATTCAACTAGGACGACATAACCATCCTAGCACAGGCAAAACAGAGACACCTCAGAGAATTCTTTGAAGCCTGGCACTCCAACCAGTACCAGATATACAAACCACTCAGATATGGAACCAGAAATGGCAACAAACAAAGATATATAAATGCGACACTGGATAGACCACTAGCACCTCATTAAAAATGCACTGTATGAGGTCACCTAGCGAAGCAATGAAATGTTTGCAGAAAAACACACTGGTTCAGTGACTGAATCCACGACTTCATCCACAACCTGAACTACTAATCTTCTCAAGAACTGTAAAAGGATCTGCTCAGACCACATTTGGAATGCTGTGAAAAGTTTTACACCCCATATCTAGTGATGGATATGTTGGCATTGGAGGGAGTTCAGAGGAGTTTTATAAGAATAATCCTGGGGCTGAGGGACCTGTCATATGAGGAGCAGTAGAGAACTCTGGGTCTGAGTTTAGAAGGATGAGGAGTAATCGGATTGAAACTTAGAGAATACTGAGAGGACCAAGTCGTGTGGAAATGAAAATGATGCATCTACTAGGAGAGACTAGGACCAAGCACATAGCATAAAAGTGACATCGTTTAGAACTCAGATGAGGAGGAATTTCTTCAGGCAGAGAATGGCTAATCTATGGAACTCAATGACCCCGAAAGCTGTGCAGGCCAAGTCACTGAGTGTACTTTTGACAGAGTTAGATAGGTTCTTGATTAGAAAGGGGGTCAAGGGTTACAAGGCGGCAAGAGAATCGGGTTGAAAAGCATATCAGCCATGACTGAATGGCAGCACAGACATGTTGGGCTGAATAATATAATTCTAATTCTATTGTGCTTTATGGTCTTATAACTTCGTAAAATTGCTCTTAGTTACACATTAATTAGATATTTTAATTGCTTTGCTATACTATCTACACATTGATAATACCAAATCGATTTTGCCCAGCTTTATTTCATTATCTCTGTACTCATTTAATCCTGCTCATCTTGTTTTTTTTTAAAAAATCCTTGTGGTATGGGTGACAGTCCAACAATTATTACCACCTACTCAGGACAGTGACAGAATGTGCATTCTTCTTGATCTCTACATTCTGTATCATTAAGATACTCATTGTAGTGATTTGACAAAATGAGAATGGCTTGTTAGCTCACTTTATAGCCCATTTTAAAGTTAACCAATTGGATGTATGTTTGGACATTCAAATAGGTCAAGATCATTTACAGGGTTGATTTCCTAACTTCGACAGCAAAAATGAAATTTGTTGATTTTCTGCAGTCACCTTTACACATCCCATTTTTTAAAATTTCTAGATCTTTAAAAACTCAATTCAAATTTACAAACTTCAATGGTGGAATTTGAACTCACATTCTCTGACAAATTAATCCAAGCCTCTGGATTACCAGTCCAGTAACCATTTTATAAAGCAATTACAATAGTTTTTTTTGGTGTAGTGGTAGTGTCCCTGCTCTGGGCCAAAAGATCTAGGTTTAAGTCCCAATTCAGGATGTGATGACCCTGGAGATAGGTCATAACAGGTGGATCAAAAATCAGAGTGCTCATGTGGCACAGTTGTAGGCATAGATTCAAGTTCCACCTACTCCAGAGGTGTGCCATAACACATCTGAACTGATTGATTGGAGATCATTTAAGCAATTAAATAAAATATTTTAATGCTGTTCAATCCCACTAATTCTAATTTCATAAGGATAATGGCCAACAAGGAATGCACTTGTAGCTAATTGGAAATTCAGGTATGACACAAATAGTAAATCAGAAACAGAATAACCGATATGGTCATGAAGCAGGTAAGCTCAATGGTCTCCATCATTAATAGCTCATGCATTCACATTAACATTTTAGTTTCATGTTAGCAAAGCTGAAGATTATAGAACAAAGACAGAAACGGAGAAACAACTATTTAGACTTGACTGGATGCATAGTATTGCTGATACAGTTTTGTTGCCAGTGTGTTACAACTGTTTAATTAATGGATAATGTCCTGTTGAAAAACATGGATGCGGAAGCTTAACATTGTGAGCATGACAACACGCTTCCCTTCCATCGCTTTAGTTGCAAGTCATCTTTGCAGCAGATGGAAATGTCAAGAAATTCTCTAATGTATTCCATATCTGATATTAAAAAAATCATTAATATAGGGTTGGGAGTATACCATTAAGCCCCTCAAGTCTTTTTGACCATTCACATAAATCATGACAGATATATAACCATTCATACAAATGAACAATCTGACAGGCAATATATAGCCACCTTTGACCCATTTCCCCTAATACCTGAAGGTTTAAGAATATTTCCCCACAGATGCTGCCTAACCTGCTGAGCGCTTCTGGTATTATCTGTTTTTATTTTTGAATTATCATCAGTTGTGTTGATAGCTGACAAAAAAATTAAATATTAATTTTGTTGCAAATCAGGAAAAGGTACTTGTTGTAGTACTACATAATCTAGCTAGTGTTATAGCAAATGCTAAATTAGATTTAAATGAATCTAGTGATCTATTATAAGTTACTTTACTGGAATATGGTTTCTCCACAGTGACACTCAAACTAAGATAAAAGTCTCACCAAATGGCTAATTCTTTTAGATGGACGGGAGCACAGAAATTAAACTTTTGAAGTAATCATGCATCTTGAAAATATAGAAGTCTTTTAATTGTTTACAATGCTAATTATTCGAGAAATGTCATGAGATTCTGTTAAAAAGAAATTAATCTAAAGAGAAAGCACATGAGAATAAATATTTTTGTCACAGTAAATACAAAATAACTAAAGACTTCTTTTAATAAAAGGGCAATACTGCTCAAATGCTCTTTAAATACTCTTCATGCTTAAATTACAGTTCTAAAGTAAACAGTTTCATTGCTATCCAAAACCATAACAGTAAAACCTCATTGAAACTATTCTAAAGGCAAATAAATCTTTTGAATCATTTCACCAGCTGCATGAAAATCTAGATTCAGATGCAGCTAGGGGAAATACTAAAACTGTTGAATTGCAAACATTCCTTATTTGCAGGCAATTGAAGAAATTGTGGCTGTAACATATGCATCAGTTGATGCCTTACAATATTGAAAATTGAAGATCTTGCTAAGTACAATGCTCTATAGCACTGTGGAATGCAGATGTATTTCACCTGTGACTATCCCCATCTCAAATTGGTATGTAGGTGGTGTTGGCCTTTCAGGGGAGCTTTAGCAGTGACCCTCAGATTTCTAGTACCATGACTGGCTCAACTGTAATGAGGGTTATATGTCAGGTTCCAAGCAATCAATTGTAATGAGGAGCTTTCCAGTCTGGGGGCACAGATAGGCGTTTCTGTGGTCATCAGAAAGACACCAGGATAGTGTGTTGCCTCCCTGGTGCCAGGTCAAGGATGTCTCGGAGAGGGTACAGAATAATCTGAAAGGGGAGAATGACCAGCAGGAAGTCATTGTGCTTGTTGATAGCAACAACGTAGGTAGGGAAAGGGATGAGGTTCTGCAAACTTAATGTGGGAGACCAGGCAGGTCGTTAAAAAGTATGTCCTTGAGGGGTAGTGATATCAGGACTACTATCAGAACCATTGGGAGGAGAAATAGGACAATAGAGTAGATGAATGTGTGGCTAAGGAGCTGATGCAGGGAGCAAGGATTCAAATTTTTGGACCACCGATCTCTTCAAGAGTAGAAAAGACCTGTATAAGAGGGATGGGCTCCTCCTAAATTGAAAAGGACCAACATACTAGGAATGCAGCAAACAAGGTAAGACTGATAAAGTAAACTGGATTTACTTCAATGCAAGAGGCTTGACAGGTAAGGCTGATGAACTAAACGCATGGTTGGAAACATGGGACTGGGATATCATAGCTATTATATAAACGTGGCTCAGGGATGGACAGCTTAATGTTCCAGGGTATATTTGCTATAGGAAGGATAGAAAAGGGACAAGAGCAGGAGAGGTATTTTTGGTCAGGGATAACAGTACCTGGGGGGGGGACATTCCTGGGAGATCATCCAGTCAAGTTATATGGGTAGAACTGTGAAATAAGAAAAGGAAGATCACTTTGCTGGGATTGTATCATAGGCCCCCCTCTACTCAGCAAGAAATTGAGAAGCAAATATGTAAAGAGAGCTCAGATACCTGTAAGGAAAATAGGGTCATAATGGTAGGGGATTTTAACTTTCTAGACGTAGACTCGGACTGTCACAGTGTTAAGGGTCTGGATGGGGACGAATTTGTTAAGTGTGTCCAAGAAAACTTTCATATTCAATATGTATTTACAAGAGAAGGAGCAATACGTGATCTTTTGTTGGGAAGGAAGACAGGTCAAGTTATGGAGGTGGGGGTGCTCTTTGGGACAAGTGATCACAATTCTATTAGTTTTAAAAGAGTTATGGAAAAGAATAGAACTGATCAAAAAGTCAAAGTTCTAAATTGGAGTAAGGCCAATTTTGACAGTGAGAGACAAGAACTTTTAAAAGTTGATTGGGCGAGGCTACTTGCAGGTAAAGGGATGGTTGAGAAATGGAAGGCCTTTAAAAATGAGATAACGAGAGGTAGTTTTGGGTAGATAAATAAGGGTAGATAAATTCCAAGGACCTGAACAGATGTTTTTGAGAACTCCATGGGAAGCTGGGAAGACATTGCTGAGCCGCTTGCGGAGACATTTGTGTCATCAACAGTCACGGGTGAGGTGCTGAAAACTGGAGGTTGTCTAATGTGGTACCATTATTTAAGAAAGGCTATAAGGAAAAGACAGCGAACAATAGACCAGTGGACTTATGTCAGTGGTGGGCAAGTTGTTAGAGGGGATTGTGAGGGACAGCCTTTCCAAATGTTGGTAAATGCAAGGAGTAATTAGGGATAGTCAGTATGGCTTTATGCATGGGAAGTCAGGTCTCACTAACTTGATTGAGTTTTCTGAAGAGGTGACAAAGAAGATTGATGAAGGCAGCATGGGAGACATTGTTTATATGGAGGAGAAAGTGAGGTCTGCAGATGCAGTAGATCAGAGCTGAAAATGTGTTGCTGGAAAAGCGCAGCAGGTCAGGCAGCATCCAGGGAACAGGAGAATCAACGTTTCGGGCATAAGCCCTTCTTCAGGAATGAGGAAAGTGTGTCCAGCAGGCTAAGATAAAAGGTAGGGAGGAGGGACTTGGGGGAGGGGCGTCGGAAATGTGATAGGTGGAAAGAGGTCAAGGTGAGGGTGATAGGTCAGACGGGGGTGGGGGCGGAGAGGTCGGGAAGAAGATTGCAGGTTAGGAAGGCGGTGCTGAATTCGATGGATTTGACTGAGACAAGGTGGGGGGAGGGGAAATGAGGAAACTGGTGAAACCCGAGTTCATCCCTTGTGGTTGGAGAGTTCCTAG
>NC_057721.1:11881941-11888979 GCF_004010195.1 Chiloscyllium plagiosum
CAAGTCTTGCACCTCCTGCGGTTGCAGGGGAAGGTGCCGGGAGTGGAGGTTGGGTTGGTGGGGGGTGTGGATCTGACAAAGGAGTCACGGAGGGAGTGGTCTTTACGGAACACTGATAGGGGAGGGGAGGGAAATATATCCTTGGTGGTGGGGTCCGTTTGGAGGTGACGGATGTGATATGGACTTCAGCAAAGCATGCAACAAGATTCCACATGGTAGACTGATTAGGAAGGTTAGATCCAGGGGAACTAACCAACTGGATACAAAATTGGGTTGAAGGTAGAAGACAGAGGGTGGCTTTTCAGACTGGAAGCCTGTGACAAGCAGCGCGTCACAAGGATCAGTGCTGGGTACTGCTTTTCATCCTTGGCATAAATGATTTGGATGTGAATATAGGAGGTATGGTTACTGGGTCTGCAGATGACATCAAAATAGGTGGTGTAGTGGACAGTGAAGAAGATTGTCTCATAGTTCAATCTGAAGGTCATTAGATAGGCCAATAGGCTGAGGAATGACAGGTGGAGTTTAATTTAGATAAATTTAAGATGTGGCATTTTGGTAAGGCCAACCAGGGTAGGACTTATACAGTAGGGCAGTTAATGGTAGGGTTTTGGAGAATGTTGTCAAACAAAGAAATCAAGAGGTACAGCTCCATAGTTCCTTGAAAATGGAGTTACAGGTAAGGACAGCATTTGGCACACTTGCCTTCATTGGTGAGAATGCCAAGTATAGGAGTTGGGATGTCAAGTTGCAGTTGTACAGGGCATTGGTGAGCCCACTTTTAGAACACTGCAAATAATTCTGGACACCCTTCTCTAGGAAAGATGTTGTGTAAGTTGAAAGGGTTCAGAAAAGGTTTACAAGCATGTTGCAGGGACTGGAAAGTTTATAAAGGAGGCTGAATAGGCTGGGGCTTTTTTCCCTGAAGTGCCAGAGGCTGACGGGTGACCTTATAGAAGTTTATAAAGTCATAAGGGGCATGGATAGGGTGAATAATTAAGGTCTTCTTCCTAGGGAGGGGGAGTCCAAGACTAGAGGGCATAGGGTTTAAGGTGAGAGGGGAAAGATTAAAAAAAAACTGAGAGATAACTTTGTCAAGCAGAGGATAATGAGTGTATGGAATGAGCTGCCAGACAAGTTGTGGAGGTGGGAGCAATTACAACATTTAAAAGGCATCCGGACAGGCGTACAAGTAGGAAGGTTTCAGAAGGATATGGGCCTAATGCTGGCAAATACAACTAGGTCAGATTGGGATGTCTGGTTTGCATGGACAAATTGAACTGAGGGGTTGGATTCTGTGCTGTATAACTCTGATACTGTACAATTAAACCTGAAATTAATTTAATTGGATATAAAATGGAACATTATTATAATTATGAAATGTTGTTAAATCAACATACGTTAGAATCAGTTATCTGTTCTCTCCCTTGAACCATAAAAGTTAGGTTAACTTTTCAAGAAATTTGGTAGTTTTTCAATAAATCACATTTGTCTATGGCCTTTAAACAATTAAATGATTTGAGCAATATGAAAATACAGCGCTCCTTGTAGTAATTCATTTGCATATCTTAGTAAAGAAAGGATTTTTCAATTTTTAATTTTTCAATAAATCACGTGTCTACAGTCTTTAGTCAATAAAATGATTTGAGGAATATGAAACAATAAAACTCTCTGCAGTAATTCACTTGCATATCTTCAAGAAAGGATATGTAAATTATTTGAATATTTTCTATACAAAATATGCAACTAAACTATCGTCATACCTTATTTATAATAATTACAATCTCTCCTTCTCGGATTGTCAACTCATCTTCATTCTGTGCTTCATATGGGAACAGTACTTTGCAATATTCCTTACCTGAAACCAAACAAGCATAACCAAACTAGTCAACGATCAGCATCTTATACTGCTGAGGTAAATAACTTCAGTTTTTAACATTTTCAAACTTGAATATTTTAGTCCAGTTGCAATTTATGACTGATGATAATCACCGAGTCCCTTTTCCAGGTCAAAACTGAAGAAGCCACACTGGTAAATTAATTCCAAATGAAATAGTCTGTTGCACTTGTGTGATATTTTATTTTGCCGTATATAATTCATCACAATGACTGAGTGAAAGGAGTTCATGTACATCTTTAGTTATGTCAGTGAAAGCAACGGGCTACACACCTAATACCACCCAGGATTTAGGATAGCATGTGCCTCGCAGGGACCCAAGTTCGATGCCACCCTCAGGCAAGTGCAGTGTGCATGCTCCTCGTGTCTGCGTGGGTTTCCTCCAAGTGCTCCAGTTTCGATCCCACAGTCCAAGATGTGCAGGTTAGATGGATTGGCTATGCTGAATTGCCCATAGTGTCCATGGGTTTGCAGACGGGATGGATTAGCCATGGGAAGTTCAGGGGTACAGGGATAGGGTAGGGGTGAAGTTCTGGGTGGGAGGGTCAGTGTGAATTCGATGGGCTAAGTGGCCTGCTCCATCACTGTAGGGATGCGATGATTTTATATATATTACTGGAACTTAACATTTTAATTTTACATCAAATTGCAATTTTCAATATATACACCAGTCTGGTTGTAAGTTTGCCCACTGAGCTGGTAGATTTGTTCTCAGACATTTCATCACTATGCGAGGTAACATCATCAGTGAGCCACCGATGAAGCACTGGTGTTCTGTCCCACTATTATGTGTCTTAATCGGTTGTGTCTGGTGATATCACTTCTGGTTCTTTTTCTGAGAGATTGGTAAATGGGGTCCAAATTGATGTGTTTGATAATGGAGTTCCTGTTTGAATGCCAGGCCTCTAGAATTCCCGTGCATGCCTTTGTTTAGCCTGTCCCAGGATGGATGTATTGTTCCAGTCAAACTGGTGTTCCTCTTCATCTGTATGGATACTTGTGATAGTTGGTCATGTCTTCTGGTGGTTTATTGGTACTCAAGTATCCTGCAGAGTAGTTTCCTGCCCATCTATGTAATGTTTGTTGTAGCCCTTGCCGGGTATTTTGTATGCAACATTCATTCTGCTGGATGTTGGTACAGGGGCCTTTAAATTCATCAGGAGCTGTTTCAGTGTGATGGTAGGTTTGTGGGCTACCATGATGCCTAGGGGATGGAGTAGATGGGCGTCATCTCAGAGATGTCTTTAATTTATGGCAGGGTGGCTAGAGTATCTGGGTATGTTGACTTTTCTTATTTAGGTCTGTGCGTAGGAATCCTTGGACTGCACTCATCGAGTACCCGTTGTTCCTGAATACATTGTATAGGTATTTTTCCTCAGCTTCTCATAGTTCCTGGGTGCTGCAAAGTGTTGTGGCTCATTTAAAGAATGTCCGGATACAGCTCAGTTTGTGGGTGTTGGGATGATTGTTCCGGTGAGTGAGTATCTGGTCAGTGTGTGTGGCTTTCCCGTAAACATTGGGATGCAGCTCTCCATTGGCTTTTTGTTCCACTGTGACATTTAGGAAGGGGATTCTGTTGTTCTCTTCCTCTTTGGTGAACTTTATACCAGTAAGGATGTTGTTTGCGCGTTTGTGGGTTTCTTCTAATTTGTTGCATTTCATGATGACAAAGGTGTCATCCACATAGCGGACCCAAAGTTTGGCTGGATCATAGGAAGGGCTGTTCGTTCGAACCTTTGCATAACTGCTTCTACCAAGAGTTGGTAGATATTGATGATCCCATAGGCATCCCATTGATTTGTTTGTAGATCTTGTTGTTAAAGGTGAAGTGGGTTGAGGCACAGGTCTTCTCGTTTGAGGATGCTGTCCTTGCTGATGGAGTTGGTGCTCTCAGGTATGTGTGTCCTTGGTTTGTCTAGCAGCGAGTGTTTCTTTGGCTCAGGTGACGTTTATTGATCTGAATAGGGCTGTCATGTCAAAGGAAACCATGACCTCATCATCCTCTATCTTGGTGTCTTTGATGAAGTTAAGGAATTCCTGGGTGGAGTAGATAGAGTAGCTTCAGTCTTCTACTGGTGTTTCAGTTTGTGTTGCAGTCCCTTTGCTAATCTCTATGTCGGTGAACCGGAAGGTGAGACTATGGGTCTGAGGGGAAGCCTTATTTATGTACCTTTGGTAATCCGTAGAAACTGGGTGTGTTGGATCCTCCAGGTTTCATTCTTTGGAGGTCTGTTTTGTTGATTTCACCTGTCTTGCTAAACTTCTTCAGGGTTACTGTGATACGTTTTTCTCACTGTGGAGTCGGGTCCATTACCACCTGTTGGTAAGTATCGATACACACAGACGAAGAGGGACACCAGTTCGACTGGGACAATACATCCATCCTGAGACAGCCTAAACAAACACACGTACAAGAATTCCGAGATGCTTTGCATTCAAACTGGAACTCCATTAACAAATATCGATTTGGACCCCATTTACCAACCCCTCAGAAAAAGAGCCAGAAGTGATATCACCCACTACAACAGACCATGAGGACCATTTAGTCCAGAGGAATGATTTGACTAATTAATCTTATATCAACAATGGGAGGAGAAATGAACTGGGGCTTGATATGTGGGAATGTCTATCTCAAATTACACTCAATTTTAGGTTTTGTTGATAGCAAGAACTGCACAAAGTTAGAATTTCACATTACCATTTCACTATTACTCGTGTATGCATGTTCACCAACTTTAAGCTGCTCTAAGTATCTGCTTTTAATAAGCGTAATTTGTATAACACAGCAAATATTAATGTAATAGACTTAAAAATCATCAACACAAACAAAATTATACCACAGGCACTGCTGTTGAAAGGCAAGTCAACAAAGGTCAAAAGTCAAGTTAGGAAATCTGAGCACTTCCATAAATTAATTTATAATTCAATGTTCGAAGCTGCTTTGCCAACTAGCCTATACAAAATTATATGTAAGCAGCCAACATTTGGAAAATCTATTCTGTTTAGTTTTGATGGTTTTGGATTCTCAGTGAAGCTAAACTTACTGTGTAATTTAGGTGTTAAGACCTAATCTGGCTCAGAGATAAAAAGCATAAAAGAGCAGTTACTTAAGTGAGCCTTGCTCCACTTTGTCCAGTGTTATAGTGAACACTAACATTAGGTTCAAGTTGTATTGATATTGATAAGTCTAGTGATAGGGGAATTGGAGAATTCATTTATATTGCAAATGTAACTTTTGGGGTAGTGTGTTCCACTATTGCACTCTCTCAGATGATGCATCCGAGGAGGAGAGTCAGAGTTCCTAATGAAGGGTGGCCGCTCCTCAGATGCTGCATGTCTTGGTGTTTTTCCAGCGCCACCCTTTTTGACACCGACTCTCTGGCATCTGCAGTTCTCATTCTCCCTGTCTCAGCTGAAGATAAAGTTACTGTCTTTCTTAAAATTTGCAACTTTACATACCATCAGCGAAAACTAAGAGGAATCAGTATATTTTGTTTTGTGTTTAATTTTAGAAGCTACTCAAAAAAAGCATGTTATTTCACTAGTACTCACCCTTCGGTCTGATGTCTGATTCAGACTTTGTTGGCTCCTGAGAAGTCACAGTTGAAGCTAACTTTTTTCCGGAAGTCTAAAACAAACAGTGCAATAAATTATATGATTGGCAGCATTTGCTCTTCCTACCTGAACAATACTTCTACATCCTTGACTTCACAAATAAATGGTTACAACATGATATCCAGAGATAAATGCCAAGCATACGATTTCATGGAATCTTACAGCACAGACAACCATTTTATTCCACTGTACCTGTGCCTTTTCTTTTAAATTACTAAGCAATTAATCCAATCCTCCTTCTTCATTCTAGTAACCTTCCATATTTTCCTTTCAAATATATTTATCCAATTCCCTTTTGAAAGTTATTATTGAACCTATTTCCATCACCGAGAGACAGTGCATTCCAGATGCTGGAAATCAGAAACAAACACAGAAAATTGCTCTACAAATTCAGCAAACCTAGCAGCATCGATGGAGAGAAAGCAGTGTTAACGTTTCAGGATAAAGCAACAAAACTCAAAAGATCTGGTGAACACTGATGCCCAATTCTTAGAAGAATACAATTCCTACAATGTGGATCCTTGCATGTTCCCTACAACAGAAGTCAGTCTAGACAGCTTATTGTTCTGTTTTCTCTCTCCTTTTTTGAGCAATGTTGTTACATTTGCTACCTCCACATCTTAGAAGTTTAACAATAGCTGCCATGATGCTGATATCCTTCAGAACTTTGATGTTCCTGTTCTGTTTCAAGGGCTGGAATAAGTTATAAAAATGATTACAAGGGTGTGTAATAGCTGGACTGATGATAGCAGGTTCATAGATGACAATCATTACATTTCTGGATGTCATTTCAGGAAGACAATCTCTAATTTGTAAACTATTACATTATCCTTTTGACTGAGGAGGAGCATAGTTACAATGCAGCCCATTCTTCAAAAAGAGGGTCATGGCTAGGGTAGGAATAGGTCCAGTGGGAAGTTGCGTGTGGAGGCTGAAGAGATTGGGGAGACACTGAATGAATACTTTTCGCCAGTATTCACTCAGGAACAGGACATTGTTGTCGATGTGAATACTGAGTCACAATTAAGTAGAATGGATGGCTTTGAGGTATGTAGAGAAGAGGTGTTGGAAATTCTGGAAAGGGTGAAAATAGATAAGTCCCCTGGGCCTGATGGCATTTATCCTAGGATTCTCTGGGAAGCAAGGAAGGAGATTGCAGAGCCATTGGCCTTGATGTTTATGTCCTCGTTGTCTACAGGAGTAGTGCCAGAAGACTGGAGGATAGCAAATGTGGTTCCCTTGTTCAAAAAGGGGAGTAGGGATAACCCTAGTAACTATAGGCCGGTGAGTCTCACTTCTGTTGTGGGCAAAATCATGGAGAGAATTGTAAGGGATAGGATTTATGAACATCTGGATAGGAATAATGTGATCAAGGATAGTCAGCATGGTTTTGTGAAGGGCAAGTCGTGCCTCACAAACCTTATTGAATTCTTTGAAAAGGTGACGAAGGAGGTTGATGAGGGGAAAGCGGTAGATGTGGTATATATGGATTTTAGTAAGGCGTTTGACAAGGTTCCCCATGGTAG
>NC_057721.1:11889587-11896687 GCF_004010195.1 Chiloscyllium plagiosum
GGTAGGTTCTTTACTCAGTGAGTCGTGAGTTCATGGAATGCCCTGCCAGTAGCAGTGGTGGACTCTCCCTCATTATGGGCATTTAAGCGGGCATTGGATAGGCATATGGAGGATAGTGGGCTAGTGTAGGTTAGGTGGGCTTGGATCGGCGCAACATCGAGGGCCGAAGGGCCTGTACTGCGCTGTATTCTTCTATGTTCTATGGTGGATCAGGTGTACTGAAGATGGAGGTTGTGCTGCTTGTATTGGTTTGGGAGGTCTTGCAATACACAAAGTGTATCACATAATACTAGCTCTGCTCTGCATGACTGAAGGAGGCAAAGAGGGGACTGATGGAAGCTGACAAATTGGGAGAACAGAAGCATCTTCCAAGGAGGAAGGTCAGAACATTGAGCAGGAGGAACAGTGTAGCAGTGTTGGGAGGTGCAAACCAGACAGAATTTAATTGACAACTAACTCCACAACATGAAATCTGGGTCCCATGATCATTCTTTGACTGTAAATGTGTTGGTGCTTAAAAAGCGAGCATTCTATTTCTGTTGTGAGAAGCAAATGGAGCTTCTGTTTGTTGTTTAGTGAGCTTTTTCTGTTGCTGAATTAAACTAAATGCTGCGAGGCTTTTGTAGACATTTCAATGTATCATGGTCCCATACTGAACAATAATGATGCTATGCTACACTGCATATTGTGGAACGAATAGCACAGACGTAAATGTAAGATGGGATGTAAAAGACAGGTGTGGCTTTGTGCTTAACCAGCGATAGATGTACAAATGTGCACTTGATGTGCAATGAAGTGTCACCATGTGCCCTGAGAAGTGTTACTTTGTGGTCCCTGTCCTACTATGTGCATGGTGAAGGGCTACTCCATATAGCCAACGCTTGATCAGTTGCATAGCTGGAATTCCAAGCTGATACTAGTGCAAGGGATATTGAGGTAGCCCAACAGTGGCAACAACTACCACCTACAAGGAATGGGAAAATAAAACTGAGATGTCATGGGGCAGTTGTGCATAATGAGAGCAACATGTGTAAACTCATTAGGCCTTGAAGTGAGAAACCCTCCATAAAATGTGAAAAGTTAAACTCACCTGGGTTCTAGAAAGATTAGGTTCATTATCTCTGCAGCTAGTTTAAAAGATGTAGGCTATGTCTATAGAGGATTTGTCAGCTTTTAGTCCCATCACTTTTTCTAGCACTTTGTCCCAATGTCCCTTAGTTCAAGCTTCCCCCACCAGTGGAAATATCTTGTCAATGTCAACTTTGTCAAGGCCCTTCAGGATCTTGTATGTTTAAATAAGATTACATTTCATTCTTATAATTTGTAATGAATGAAAGCATAATCTGCTTAGCTGTTCTTGCTAAATCAATACCTTCATTCCAGGAATCAGCCTTGTGAATCTCTACTGAACAGCCTCTAATACCATTGTACACAGGACTCCAGGCTTATGAACACCCAAAGTTGTAATAAACTTCCTATTTTCAAATCCAACCTGTTAACATCAAAAGGCCAAAATTCCCTTTGCCTTTTTTTAAACTACATGCTGCATCGGAGAGTTGCTACTGCATTTAACGCACAAGAACATTTAGACCCATCTGCGCTGCACTTTGTTGGAGTCTCTCCGTTTAAATAATATGCCTTTTGATTCTTCTAACTGAAGTGTGTGACCTCACACTTTCCTACATTCAGCTCTATCAGCCAAATGTTGCCCATTCACACCACTTTCTGATAACCCCATGCAGATTCCTGGTGTTCTCATCACAATTCCCTGCATATTTTTTGTATCGTCAAATTTTGACACACTGAAACCCTCTTCCAAATCACTGTTGTAGATAGTAAATAATTGAGACCTAGGTCCATGTAACACTCCGCTAATTACATCTTTCTAACCTGGAGGATTTTTAACCCATTAAATCTAGAATCTGGGTTTTACTTGCTAACCAATTCCCAATCCATGCTAACATATCACCCCTAATACTGTAAGCTCCTTTTTTGTGCACCCCTGATTGAATACTTCTGAAAATACAAAACACAACCCTGAGTTTACCAAAAACTTTTAAACTAATTTAATTCTAATTAGCAAAGCAAATGCATTTCTCTGGACTGATGTCACTATCAGGGCTCCAGTTTTTTAGTCAGGCCTGCTGTTTTAGATCTGATTTTTCTAACTCAACTTTTTGAGGAAAGAGGACACCAATATTTTAACTGCAATAAATCCAAAGTTTGTTTGAAGAACATTCACCCTGTATTTGACAGGCAAAGCTTTTGGGGAAAAAAAACTTTCAGTTTTAGGAATTAAAATATAAACCATAAACTAGATATTCACAATGCACTACTACAATTCCCTGAAAGCTACAAATGTGATGTGCTCAACCATCTTATCACCCAGTCAGGCTTAACTCTCTCAAATCTAGCTGACAATTCGAGATTGAAACACCGGTGATGAACATAATCTTGTTAAACCAGCAATTTTCCAATGATACTAAGTAAAAATGAATGTTTCAGATATCTTAAAAATTAAATCAAGAAGTCAATTTAGATAACAAGTGGTGCATAAAATATCATAATTGCCAGTCAAAGCCTGTTGAAAACGCTAGGCAGGTAAATGGAGTTGACATGCACATCAGTCATAACATAATTAATTGGTACATAAGTTTCAAAGGGATCAATGGTGAACAGTTATTACAGCATTCCAGTACCTGTGCTCCACTGTCAACAGGAAAAATCAAGTTGCGATGACACTCCCAATGTTTCCTCTCGGGTGTGCAGCCATGTTGTAACCATAAAAATTACTGCACATAAGCCAATTGCTTAAGAATAATGTCTGTGTGCAGCCACGCAAAAGAATTCTGGGTATCATGAATTATAAAAAAAATTGTGGGATACTAAAATCTGTGGTCACTGGTTTGCCAGGAGGTGTGTGCATATGTCAGTATCATCACACTGCTGAAGAAAGAAGCAACAGAATCTTTGGACACCATCAGAAAGAATTGAAGGACAATGGTTTATGGTCTGTGATGCTGTAAGATCAAGCTTTACACAAACTGGCTGGATCAACAAGACCAAGTCAACTTAGCTCCTCCTCCTTAAACATCTGTAGGGTTTAGGAGTCAGAAATGGTTTTTCACTGAAAAAGTTTGGAATAACTTTGTGGGCGGCACAGTGGCTAGCACTGCTGCCTCACAGCGCCAGAGACCCGGGTTCAATTCCCGCCTCAGGCGACTGACTGTGTGGAGTTTGCACGTTCTCCCCGTGTCTGCGTGGGTTTCCTCCAGGTGCTCCGGTTTCCTCCCACAGTCCAAAGGTGTGCAGGTCAGGTGAATTGACCATGCTAAATTGCCCATAGTGTTAGGTAAGGGGTAAATGTAGGGTATGGGTGGGTTGCGCTTCGGCGGAGCGGTGTGGACTTGTTGGGCCGAAGGGCCTGTTTCCACACTAAGTAATCTAATCTAATCTAATCTTCTCAAAAAAATGAAAAAGAGAATTGTTTCAACACAAAAAAATATTGTGAAACTGTATCACAAGGTTTTTTTTTATATATTTGATCATTGGAGGGACATGGCTGGCTAGGCCTTCATGTATCACCCATCCTAATTCGCCAGAAGGTAGTTAAGAGTCAACCACATTGTTGTGGGTCTGAATCAAGTGTGGGCCAGACCAGGTGAGGACAGCAGACTTCCTCCTCTAAAGAGCATCAGTGAGACAGATGAGTTTGTATCCAATATGTTAGCCACTAGCCACATTTAGTTAACTGGCCCTCCAGATGTGCCTAATCACATCTTTAATTTAGTCAGTAAATGATGGTGATTGTTGATAGATGATCCCAAAGCATATCACTCATGGTGTACACCTGCGAACCTTATCCTTTTTTGAGCATTTTTAATAAAATGCCAGAACTAAACACCAAATATGATGGTAATGTTTGACTGCTGTGAGGCATCGCTTTCTTGATTAACAAAGCACCACCACCATTCAGTAAAGTAAATATGCATAGATGGAGTACATTTGTTCATAAAAAAGGAGTTATGATATTATAGATTATTTTTAAAAAACTAACCTGATTATAACACAAAAAAGCTGCTTCATGTCATCTGACGAAACAGCTACAAGCTGTAAGTAGCTTGCAAAGAGACATACCCAGATGTTTAAAGACTTTTAAAATGCCAGAAGATTGCAAAAAAGTATATAGCATTGAAGAAAAACAGCAGACAGGCAGAATTTCAAAGACTCAAAATAATGGATTTGTGTGTTTTGTGGAACCTTTGAATCCTCAAAGAAATAACAAATCATCATTTTGAAGTTTTGAACTGTATGAAGAAATCTGGCTAAGAACAGTCGGCATGCAGAGCTCCAAAATGTCATATTTGAGACTATCTTGAGAGTAGAGTTTTGACCAATGGAAGACAAAGAAAAGTATACAGAAATTCATTTCTATTATGTTGAAGGTTAAGTCAGAAAATGTGAAAGTGTGATACCTACAGAACTCATGAAGATCAAAAAAATCTTCTTTCTCCCCCAAACCCTTGTTGGTCTACCTGGACAAGAAAACACAAACTATCCAGGTACAGAAGCCATCAGAGCTACTGGGTCTATTTTCTTCAGCAACCAAGAACACAAGCAATAAACCCAGTAGTATACCGAGAAGACATATTGGGACTTTCTTATAAGTATTTTGTTTTATAACTATTTGTTTTAATTTTGTACCTACAATTTCATGTTAGATTTCATCCCCATAGAGCTTTCAACAGTAAAAAGGTGGAATAAATAAGCATTTAGTCTGTTTAAACAGAAGCTTGACTGCAAGTCTGCTTTATCCAGTGTCATTACAAACTAAAAACTACATTAATCTACAATTTACTGACCATGTGATGGATACTTGGATACTTCTTATAGGCATGACAACTTGTATTTATATTAGAGCCTTTAGCAAAAGTATAATACTGCAAGCTCTTTCACAAAGGCATTACCCGCAGACAGCGAGAGCAATTTTTCACTCCACAATGGTGGGACGGGCAAAGAATTGGACAAGTTGGCCCGATAGAGTTACTTGCCTCCTTTTCACCCCTTCAGTAATTAAGTGCTGGATGAAGTGGTTTATTGGGTCCTTCTTGATTGATCAACAATTAATGTCCTGCAGTGGTCATTAATGGCTACTTCAAGACGTCAAATTGTCAGCAGCCTAATTATTTGCGTCCCCGAAAGGCTTTTCTTCTCAGTGCAGCTCCCTTGCTGCAGGGGGTGGGGGGGGGATCTCCATTTTCCCCAAACTAAAGCCATTCAGAGGGGCAGAGATGGAGGAAAGTGGATGGTCAATAAAAGCCATTCCGTGCTGTTCCCTCTGGTCTCTTCTTCCTAAGATCCTGATTCTGACGCCCCCCAAAAGAAAACCTTCTCACCACTGGATCCCCTTAAGTCTAAGCCTCCAGTAACAATCTCTAGGATTCATAGGCCATTAGCTTGCTATTGGTCATTAACATCTGATGAGGCAGGAGTTCAACATCAAGACCTGCAATTCACTAACGACTCTGCTAATCAGCTTGAACTCCAATCCAACAAATTGGCTTATAGGTGAGAGCAAAGAGTCAGTCACCACTGAATAAGTCTGCTCTTGCATTTCGGCTACAAAATGGAAAGTTTTAGAAGTCATTCATTATGATTACAGTATATCGTTAAACATTTAGTCAAAGAGGTAGGTTTTAAGAAGCACCTTGAAGCAGCAAAGAAAGGCAGAAAAACAGACTTGGGGAAAAATTTCCAAAACTTAGGGCTTCGGCAACAAAAAGGCATGGCCACCAATGGTAGTGCAATTAAAAAGTAGTGATTTGAATAATACAGAATTTGAGGTGTCAAATACCTGAGAGGGAAAGACTTTGAAAACAAGGATAGAACATTAAAATTGAGACACTGCCTAACCAAGAACAAATGTAGGTCAGTAAGGACAATAGGAAGTGGGAGGAAAAGATTTGATGCAACTAGGACAGAAGCAAAAGAGTTGTGAAATAAGTCCAGACAGGCCAGTATCCCATCACCAAGACAATTCAAAGATGTGCAGGTCAGGTGAATTGACCATGCTAAATTGCCCCAAGTGTTAGGTGCATTAGTCAGGGGTACATACGGGGTGAGGTGTCAGTGTGGACTTGTTGGGCTGAAGGGCCTGTTTCCATACTGTAGGGAATCTAGTCTAGTCAAGTCATCCTTTATTTATAGGTGGAGAGTTCTTGACACTGATCCAGCTTCCTCCGAGCCAACTCGGAGTGAGCAGGACCTCTGATACTCCTATTGATATGTCAGCTAGGGCTCCCTGATTGGGACTGCTAATCTGGTCCAATGAGGGAACTCATTCTATGAGGTTCACCTGACTGACCTCATTACTATCAAGTTGTAGAACTGAACCAGGGAGGCCTACCACAGTTCATAGGAATAATCAAGTCTAGAGGTATCAAAGCCATGGATGAGGGTTTTAGAAGCAGATAAGCTTCGGCAGGGTACACCAGGCAATATTATTGAAGTAAAAATAAGAGGCCTTCGTAATAGCATGGCCACGTCATAAGAAGCTTACACCAAGTCTCCAATTTGTTAACTATTAGGTGACACACTTTCACATCATTGAGAACAATATACTGGTTTCCGGAATTACATGATCATAGTCATGAAGTAAATAAGTAAGCAAGTTATTTATTTCAAGTGTCTTGATATATCCCAAGGTACATTATAGCTGAACAAGTTCTTTTTAAGTTTCACCACAGAAACAAGACATCCTGTCCACAGCAAGACCCTACAAAATAGCTGGATAAATCACGGAGGCGAAGACGGCGGAAGAAATGCTCGATGTCTTGCCGCGTGTTGAATTCGTTAATCCGGGAGCGTAGGGGGATGAAGGTGAGGCCTCTGTCGAGGACTGATCTTTCATCCTCAGAGGGGGAGGTCTGGAGGGATGGTGAAAATACAGCAAGGCTGGGAGCTCAGACCTGGTGTGGGACTGGAGCTGGGAGTGAGGGTGGAGATCGGCGCGGGGGCGGGGTTAGGCACAAGAAATGCAAAGCTTGCGCCCACACCTCCACCTCTCTCTCTCCCTCTCTCTCTTCCCCCCCCCCCCCCCC